>NW_024367596.1:1437631-1577542 GCF_014805655.1 Passer montanus
AAACGGACCCTCTTTTTTCAAAATTTCTTTTTTTTTTTTTTTTTTTTTTTTAATATTTATTTCTCCTTCCCGTTTCCCGGGGCCCCCCCGGCAGGCCTCGGCCCTCCCGCCGCTGCCATGGCAACGGGTCACGTGCGGGGGGCGGTGTCACGTGCGGGCGGGTCACGTGCGGGCGCTCCCTGAGGCGGGCGCGATGGCGGAGGAGCAGCGGGCGCTGCTGGGCGCCGATGGCGGCGATGGCGGCGGCTCCCCGGGCCCTCCCCGCGCCCTGCCCGCCGCCTGCGACCCCCGCCGCCTGCCGCACCGCCTGCTCGTCCTGGCCCTCATGTGCTTCCTGGGGTTCGGTGCGGCACGGGCCCGGGGGGCGCGCGTGGGGCCGGGGTGTGGGGCCGGGACGGAGCCCTGAGGCGTGCCCTTCTCCCCGCAGGCAGCTACTTCTGCTACGACAACCCGGCCGCTCTGCAGACGCAGGTTCAGCGGGTGAGTCGCTGTCGGGGGCTCTGGAGAGCACGCAGAGTGACCTTTTGTGTGGGCACGGGGCAGCGGGGAAGGGCTTCCCGCCGGCACAGGGAGTGGGATTGGGATTTGGGATCTGGGGAGGAATTGTGCCCTGGGGGGGCGGGCAGGCCCTGGCTGTCCCTGGCAGTGCCCAGGGCCGTTTGGAGCACCCCCGATAGTGGAAGGTGTCCGTGGGCTCGGAACAATAAATCCTTTCCATCGCAGCCCGTGTGGGAGCTCTGTGGGTTACACAAAATGCTGTTTCTGCCTTCTCCTGGGTGCTCACTCTGAGCACAGCCGGCTCAGGAGCACTGTTTCCCCCCCCGTGCTGTGCAGGACATGAAGGTGAACACGGCCCAGTTCATGGCACTCTACGCCTGGTACTCGTGGCCCAACGTGGTGCTGTGCTTCTTCGGGGGCTTCCTCATAGACAGGGTGTTCGGCATCCGGTGAGTGCAGCCTGGCTCTGCTGGGCAGGGAGCCCTGGCCTAAACTGCACCTGAGGTCTGTGCTTCGTGTTCTACAGCTTTCCAAGGTTGTAATAAACAGCTTCAATATTTTTTCCCACTCCATTTAGGATTTTTGAACAATATAGATGAGCTTCCCTTCCTTTATAAATCAAATAAATCTGTTTCAAAAGCACCACCTTGCACTCCCTGTTCTCTGTGGGAATTGCTGAGCTGCACAATTTATGCCACAAACCTTTAATTGCCCATCCACTCCCCTCATTTCCCTGCTGCAGGTCTAAAAGAGTGTTTTGTAGGGGAAAAAAGGGATTCTGGTTGTGCATGAAGTGATTTTCTTGTCCTTGCAGGTTGGGCACTGTAATATTCAGCAGCTTTGTGTGTGTTGGGCAGGTGAGTGCCAGGGAGGGGCTGGGCCTGCACTTGGTGTTTCCCCTGAGCTGAGAACTGGAGTGGGAGAGCCCTGGGCTGTGCTGGGAAGGGGAACCCTGGAATGTGGCTGAGCTGGGGGAAGGATCCACGTTTTTGTGTGTTTGGTGTGGAATTGGTTGGGGCTGCCCCAGTCCCAGGTGGGCCAGGCTGGGAGGATGAACAGCAGAGGGAGCAGACACCAAAAAGAGCAGGAAGTGGGTGTGGGAAGGGAAAGTCATTTTTGTTCCTGTTTTCAGCCAGTCCTGCTTGGTTCCATACCCAAAATGCACAATTACCATTCTCCCTTGCTGCTGTGCAGGTGGTTTTTGCTCTGGGAGCACTGTTCAACACCTTCTGGCTGATGGAAGTGGGCAGATTCATATTTGGGTGAGTCTGGAAGGGCAGATTTGTGCTCTTTGAGGTAAGGCCATCTAGAAAACTACAAAAACTAACCCCAGAAAGCTCTCCTGGAAAAGTGCTGCCACGTGGAGCCAAAACTGGTGCATTCTGAGGCCTCTGAAGCTGAGGAGTGCAGGATCTGCAGTTCCTTGTAGCTTAGAAAACCAGAGCCAGGACTCTGCAGGTGCTGCTGAATCAAAACCCCTGGAAGCACTGATTGTTCTTCAATGCCTGCACTTCCATCTTGGAGCCTTGGCTCTCTGTGCACACAGAGGGGCACTGAAGCAGCTGTGCCAGGCAGCTGTGTGAGGAATGTGCTGCACTGAGGGTGCTGTGCTTGCTCTGCAGGATTGGTGGGGAGTCCCTGGCAGTGGCCCAGAACACCTACGCAGTGAGCTGGTTCAAGGGCAAGGAGCTCAACCTGGTGTTTGGACTGCAGCTCAGCATGGCCAGGATTGTGAGTGTGGGCATGGAGGGGGTCTGCTCCTCCTTATGGGGCTCCTTTTGGGGGGTTTAACTCCCTGTGGGGCAGGGGATGTTCTCCAGTGCTGGCAGCCATGGATCCTTCTCTGGGGGCAAAAGGGGATTTTTCCTGGGGCCTGTCAGCTGGGAATCCTGTTTGATCAAATACATTAAATTCAGCTCAGTTTATGAGCTTGTGCACGTTGATTTATGCACTTCTCATCAGTGACAACCCTTCCAGGCTTGTATGAGTTCAGTTTGTGGTGTTGGATCCTTGTTGCAAGGATTGCTTTGTTACCAGCCCAGCAGGGAATCCCCTGGATCCCCTCCCTGCTGTCCCCTGGGTGCCATTTTAGTAACCAACACTCCTGCTGAATCCCTGGGAAGTGCTGGGTTCTTCACGTGCCTCTGTTGTGCCTAGGGGAGCACGGTGAACATGAATATTATGGGCTGGATCTACTCCAGAGTTCAGGATCTCCTGGGCCACGCTGGTCCCAGCACCCTCGGCCTGGCTCTGCTCATAGGTCAGTGATGTTCTGGGTTGGTGCCACCTCCTGTGTGTGACTGGTTTGATAATCTCTGAAAAGCACTTATTAATCACTTAAAAGCATTTATTGACCCCCTAAAAGCAGCACAACTCTGCTTGAGCTTGGGAAGAGCAATTCCAACACCTTTTGCATCATAATCTCATTTTCTCTCAGGTTACTGCAGCTGCTGAAATGCTGTGGCATTCCTGGGGCTGCCAAATTCCAGTCTGTGTCTTGTGGAGATGAAATAGTTCACATCCTCTGAGCAAAGGATAGGCTTGAAAAATTTTCTGAGGAGTGTCAAAGCTTGCCTGTGGTTATCTGATTGTAAAAGGGAAATCTGAACAATTCTGGGGTGTGTTCCCACCCCTCAGAGCCATGGGCATGGAGATTCTGGTGCTGGGAATGAGGCCGGGTTTGTTTCTGTTCCCAGATGAGGAGCTGAGGGGGAGTGGTGGTGATGTTTTAAATGGATATAAAATAAATGCATGTGCATGTCTGAACAATTCTGGGGTGTGTTCCCACCCCTCAGAGCCATGGGCATGGAGATTTTGGTGCTGGGAATGAGGCCAGGTTTGTTTCTGTTCCCAGATGAGCTGAGGGGGAGTGCTGGTGATGTTTTAAATGAATATAAAATAAATGCATGTGCATGTCTCCAAGGCAGGTGTGTGCCACGTGTCAGGGTTCAGTTTTACCCCTGAACCTTTGAGTTGTGCAGCTCTGGAGCCTTAAAGCTGCTGCTAAACCTGGTGTACCTGACTTGCCCAACAAAACCTGCTCTAACTGGGCTGAAAACCAAATTACTGCTGGAGCTGTCAGCTGACCATGAGGTGTTGCCTTCTGCAGGTGGGGTCACCTGTCTCTTCTCACTGAGCTGTGCTTTAATCCTGGCTTACCTGGACAGGAGAGCAGAGAGGCTGCTCTGCAAAGAGCAGGGGAGAACAGGTGAGTGCTGGGGCTGACCCTGCAGCCACCCTGCCCCAGGCAGCTTTGCATTGCAGGTAATTCACTGCCTGCTGCTCAACTTTGTCACACTTCTGATCATAATTTGAGCTGGTTTTTACTTGGAGTTGTAGTTTTAAACACCAGCTCAACAGGCAGATGCACTGTCACCTGCTTTCTTTATAAAAACAGAAGTTTGCACCAATTTGTGCCACTGGTTCTGTGTTTTCTTGGGGCTGATTTCCTTCAGCAGGGGTGCAGACCCATGGAGCTCCCCCTGCCAGCGTGTGCTGGGTTGGGTTTTCCATGTGGCCAACTAAAAATAAATTCAATTTGAGATCCAGTGGAGTCCCAGCCTGGTTTGGGATGGAAGGGACGTTAATCTCCAAGCAGGGGGTGCTTTAGGAGGGATTGGGGATCTCCTGGGTGTTCTCCAGTGGGTGAATCCCAGGCTGTTCATCCTGACTGATGCCATGCTGTGTCTCCTGTGCAGGGGAAGTGATCAAGCTGACAGATGTGAAGGATTTCTCCCTGTCCTTGTGGCTCATCTTTGTCATCTGTGTCTGTTACTACGCTGCAGTGTTCCCTTTCATTGGCCTTGGCAAGTAAGTGCCACTCACTTTCCCAGCCATTCCCCTGGAACCTGGCCAAGCTTGTAACCAAAATGCTTAAAACCTTCCCATTCTTTGGGAATTACAAACTCAGGGGCATGAGGAATGTTTGATTTCCTGACTGAAACTGGATGCAGTTTAAAACATGGGGTGGAATTTGGGGTGCTGTAGGATTCCTTCCATATTTACAACCCAATGCCTCATTATTTGGGTTAAGTGTTGGTTATGGACTTTTTGTGTGTTCCCCAAAGTGTAATTTGAATGAGCCTTAAATTAAAATCTGTGGAGTCTGCTAACAAGCTCCTAAATTAATTATAAATTACAATCTGGGATATTTATATCAAAGCTGTATTTAATTTTTATTTTTTTTTTGTAACTGAGATTCTCATGTCTTTGTCTAACTTAATTCTGATTTCTCATCCTTCAGGTCTGCATTTTCCTAAATTTTTTTTCCTCCCCTCAGGGTTTTCTTTATTGAAAAATTCCGTTTTTCCCCTCAAGAAGCCAGTGCAATTAACAGGTACATTGTGGTTGATTTAAAAAGGAATATTGCCAAATTTTAGGGTGTATTTTTAGGCTGTGAGCAGGTGGGAAGAGATTTGGGATCTCCTGTGAGCTGCACTTAAGTGGAGAAATAATTTCACACAACCCAAGGAATAACTGGGAAATGTGGATGTGTCTTTTATTAAAAACAGGTGTTCACACTATAAAGGAAAAGCTCTGGAGGGTTTTATTTTAATATTTAGTGATTCTTCCTTGAGTGATAAAAGCAGTTTAATAACAACACTAAAGGAACTCAGTTTGGGTGGTTTGAGGATGAATTTGAGACGTGGCCAAAGCCCAAAGCAGTAAAACCTCTCAAGAAAACACTGCTGGGCCCTGGGTCTGGCACTTCCATGTCCTCAAACCCTTTGGGAATTCCAAATTACTGGGATTTTTTGGGGGGTGCTTTTTTCTTCTGGCCCTGGAATTAACAAAGGACTCGGGGGTGTTAAATCCTGACTTCCCTGTCCTGCAGCATCGTGTACATCATCTCAGCCCCCATGTCCCCTGTGTTTGGCCTGCTGGTGGACAAAGTTGGCAAGAACATCATCTGGGTGCTGTGTGCTGTGCTCACCACGCTGGCCTCACACATCCTGCTGGCCTTCACCTTCTGGAACCCCTGGATAGCCATGGTAACAGTCCCACACAGAGAGAATACCAAATATTTCTTTCTGGGATTTAGAAGTACATAGAAATAAAATATCAAATACTTGGTTCTGGAATTTAGACCTAAATAGAAATAAATTATTAAATATTTATTTCTGTGATTTAGGTCTAAACAGAAATAAAATATCAAATATTTATTTCTGGAATTTAGGCCTAAATAGAAATAAATTATTAAATATTTATTTCTGGAGTTTAGGTTTAAATAGAAAAAAATATCAAATATTTATTTCTGGTATTTAGGCCTAAATAGAAATAAAATACCAATTTTTTATTTCTGGGATTTAGGCCTAAATAGAAATAAAATATCAAGTTTTTATTTCTGGGATTTAGACCTAAATAGAAATAAAATATCAAATATTTATTTCATAAATATAAAATAAGCAGTGGGGCTGGCACTGAATTATTGTGTGTGTTGGGAGGTGGAAAAGGTTCCTCACTCCATTACTAGATTCCTGTGCCAGGTCTTCACTTTTCTCCTAAAAATTGTTCTTTTAGTTTATTTCTGAAGATTTTACTGTTATTTAAACTGCTCAGTTTTATCCTAAAAATTGTTCTTTTAGTTTATTTTTGAAGTTTTTTACTGTTATTCAAACTGCTCACTTTTCTCCTAAAAATCGTTATTTTCATTTATTTCTGAAGCTTATTACTGTTACTCAGGCTCTGATGTGCTGGATGGGGCCTCAGTAGAAACCTGCATTGCTGAGGGCAGATCTCCTGACGTGTTTGTTTGGAGCTGAGGCCTGTGCTGCTCGTCCGTGGGGCAGGACAAAGTGTTTAATCACTTTGGTTTTCAGGCGGTTTTCCCCTGAGCTGCAGCTCTGGGTGCTCAGCCAGGCCCTTCAGTTTAAATCCCAGAGTTTATTTTGGGCCTCATTCCTGGCAGAGGTCCCAGGTGTGGATATTGATTTGGAATGTCATTGCACAGAGAGTTTGAGCTGCTCTCTGTCCCTTCTGGGGGAAGGGGAGGGGAGCACCCTGATTTATTCGAGCTGCAGCCCCGCGTGGCCCTGCTGTGACCTGGCCCTGTGTCCCCAGTGCCTGCTGGGCGTGTCCTATTCCCTGCTGGCCTGTGCCCTGTGGCCCATGGTGGCCTTCGTGGTCCCCGAGCACCAGCTGGGAACTGCCTATGGCTTGTGAGTACTGCATGGCTTTGGGCTGGGCTGGGACATGGGACAGAGGGACAGGGACAAGGGACAGAGGGACAGGACAGGGATGGCTGGGATTGGGGATTCCTGTGGAGGGCCCTTGGACAAGGAGCTGGAGTGCCAGGACAGGGGGGAATGGTTTGAGCTCAAGAGATGGGACATGGGGAGGGACAAGGGACAGAGGGACAGGACAGGGATGGCTGGGATTGGGGATTGCAGTGGAGGGCCCTTGGACAAGGAGCTGGAGTGCCAGGACAGGGGGAATGGTTTGAGCTCAAGGGATGGGACATGGGGAGGAGTTGTTCCTGGGAGGGGCTGGGATGGGATCCTGGATTTGCTGTGGCTGCCCTGGATCCTGGCAGTGCCCAAGGCCAGGCTGAGCCTGGGGCAGTGGGAGGGGTCCCTGCCGTGGGTCTGGGTGGGCTTTCAGGTCCCTTCCAAGCCATGCCCTGAGGGGGTCCCTGCTGTGGGTCTGGGTGGGCTTTAAGGTCCCTTCCAAGCCATGCCCTGATCCCTGGCACTCTGGAAGCACTGAATGTGAGCAGATCCAGCCCATTCCTGGTTCCAGCTGCTCCAGGCTGGAGCAGGAGTTCCTGGCTGCTCTGGGGAGGGCTTTGGGACAGAGCTGAGGCTGGGGGAGGCACAGGAACTTCTGCAATCCCAGCCCTGACTCCCCATGTCCCAGCAAATGGGGACAGTGCAGCTCCAGTGGGCTCAGTGCCACCGAGGAGCTTTCCCTGAGGAAATGGAACCCCATTTTCCTGAGGAGAGGAATCACTGCTGTTCCTGCTCTGTCCCAGCATGCAGTCCATCCAGAACCTGGGCCTGGCAGTGATTGCCATAGCAGCTGGCATGATCCTGGACACCAGGGGATACCTGTTCCTGGAGGTCTTCTTCAGTGCCTGTGTTTGCTGTGAGTCTGGAGCACGCTGGGAATGGGCTCAGGGAGCTTCACTGGGCTCTGGCTTCGTGTTTCCTGGAAAACAGAAACCATTCCCCTCCTAGAGGTGTCACTGGGGCAGTGTTGGCATGAACTCACAGCCACTGAAGTGCTTGGGGTTTCCTTGATGTGTGGAGAGTTTCAGTGTTTAAAACATTGAGTGAAAGTAGACAAACAATGCTTTTAAAGTGTAAATTATAAGTTTAAAATTAAAATCTGAATTACCCTGCTCTGTGAGCACAGGGAGATTTACAAAAGGAAACTCCTCTGAGTTAGAGCTCCCATGAAGATCTTGGCTGTGGGTTCAGGCTGTTCATTTATTGTCAGCTAAAAGTGTCCCTTTCCTTCTGCAGTGTCACTGATAGCTGTGGTCATGCTGTACTTCGTGAATCACCTCACAGGTGAGTCTGCAGCTTCTCCTTGCCTCAGTTTCTCCTTCTGTAAAATCATTCTTGTGCTTTCTCAGTGCCCTGAGAGCTGCTGGGGGCAGTTTTGATACCAAAGCCACAAAAGCCCAGTTTTAAAGGTCCCAGTGCCCATTGCTGCTCTTACAGGTGGTGATCTCAACTGGTCTGCAAAGAAAAGGGCAAAACTGCAGAAAGCAGCTGCTTCTGAGTAAGTACAGAGCCAGCAAATGTCAGTGCCTTGGGAAGTTTGTCCTGAAGGGATTAAGCAGATCATTCCTCCAGTCTGATTTCTGTTGGATTTATTTGCTTCAGTCTGTTTTAGGATTTCATGTCCTGCCTCCTGTGAGTCAGTGTTTGAGGCAGCATTATCCAGGTGTCCTTTCCTGGCACTGTCCCTCTCTGCTTTCCTTTATTCAGCAGCCTCACAACTGAAATGTGGTACAAAATGTGGTGCTTTGAGCCTCAATCACAGCACTGATGGGATTGAGGCTGTCCCAGCCCAGGGTTTGTCACCCTTGTGTAACAATTCAGTGATTCCAGGGATGCTGGGGGGTTTGGGATGTGCCATCTCAGGGTTTGTCACCCTTGTGTAACAATTCCAGGGGTTCTGAGGGCTCTGGGCTGCCCCAGGCCAGGGTTTGCAGTAATTGTTGTCCCCATTTCTTGCAGAAAGGAAAGTTGAGTAGCAAAGGCCATGCCAGGTGGGAGCTCCAGCACCTCCCCAGCTGGAGCAGCACAGTTGAGGTTGCTCTGTAGCTCTCTGAAGATCCACACTGCCTCAGCCCCTGCTGTGTTCTCACAATGCCAAAATTCCTTTTTCTGCTGGGCTGAGCTCTGCCTCCCCACAGCACCTGGAGCAAGGCTGAGCTCAGCCCCTGTGCTCCCAGGGTGGAGCTTCCTGAGCAAAAAGCATTTTTGTGTTCTCACCAGGGCTCCCAGCAGCTCCTGCTGCTGCTTCTGTCACTGTCCTAATGCAAAAACCACTTTTGAAATGTATTTACAGCTTTGGGGTTGTGTCCTTTCAGCACAATGCAAAAAGAGCCACAGGTGCTCCAAGGGACCTTTTTTTTTTTGTAGATTTCTGAACTCTGAGACTGCTGAGCAGTCTTTTATTGCCTTCTCGATTCTCTTTGTATTGTCATGTTTATTTTAAGGATGAAAGTTTGTTTAATAGATAGAAAAGTTGTTACAGAACTCCCTGAGCACGTTGTAATCTGGGAAAAATCAAAAGGTTTCTCTTTCTACTGAAATCTTGGAATGAAATAAAAGGAACCTGCAGAAATCAGCCTCTCTCTTTCTTTACACTGAGTTATTGATCCCTGCACATCTCAGGCTCATTCACCTGATACCCCAGGACATTTCCTAGCTATTACAAGAACAATATTAAAATATTAAATGATATTCCAGTAATTCCCTGCCTGGCAGGGTTTTCCCTCAGGGCAAACATCTTTTTGCCACTTTTTCTTTTGCAGAGCAGAAGAGCAGGAGAGGCTCAGAAGGCAGAATGAAGATGATTTGGCAAAATTGCTGCCAAAAGCTGATGCCTTTAGTTTAAGGAATAAATACCTGTCCAAGCTTGGAGCTCAGGTATCACTAACAGGGGTTCACAGCCCATTCAAAACCAGAATAATCAGGGGTTTATTTAAAGAATTTGGCTGCTTTAAACAGCCAGCACCCCCACCTCTGATTGAAATTCCTGGGATTTGGTCTCAGAAAGAAATCTGCCAATAATTAAAAATCGAATGAAGGAAAGAGATCCAAGGCTGGCCCACTTCAGAAGCTGAGGAATGTCTTAATTTTATTTTTTTGCAGCTCCCAGCTCATTACTGCTCCTGTTTCTCAACCCTGGCCCACAGAAGTGTGCTGAAATAGCAGCTTGGCCCTGTGGAAAAGCAGGAATACACTGAATTTCCTGGGACACAGAGCCCAGCACCAGCAGATGCTCCGTGCTTTGCTGCCAGCCTAGATCCTAGATTTAAAATAGTGCCTAAAACTCCTCCTTGCTGGGCAGGGCAGAGGTGCTGGTGGGAACTGTGGCTCTGCTGGAACCTGGAGCAGCTGCTGCAGCCTCCTGTCAATGCTCGTGAGTAGGATCTGATCCCTGGCTGGCAAATGGGAGAACTCAATCACTGAATTGCTGGGGTGAGCCTGGATGGAGGTGGGGACTTCCAGCCTCTCCCCTTGGACACCTTCATTGCTCTGGTTTGTTCTTCTGAGAGAAGGAGGTGAGGAAAAGCTCCCAAGTGAGTATTTCAGAGGAATCTCCAATTCCAGAAGGACAGAAATTGCTCACCTTGGAATTTATCCCAGGTCTGGAACAGCAATAACCTCTCCAAGCCTGAATAATGTGAAAACTGATTTATTTTTAAGAGTTAGTGACTAAAAACTATAAAAAGAGTTAAAGCAAGAACTGACTTTTGCTTCCAGAGGGAAAAGCCTCCACTTCCATGGTGGAACTCATCACTTTCCCAGTGTTGCAGTGGGAGGCTCCTTGCTGAACAGGGAGTTCCCAGAGCTCCTGCAGAGTGCACTTTGGTTTGGTTTAATTACTCCTCGAGGTAATTAGAGAAATTATCCCTGAAGTGAGCAGATCTTGCTTTACAGGGCAGGAGCAGGAGGTTTGTGGAGCCCCAGGAATGGGGAATGTTCCTGGGATGGCTCCAGGGAGTCTCAGGAGCCTTTGCCTTGTGTGTGGCTGCAGAGAGAGGAGTCTGTAGGATAAAAATGCTGCATTTGATGTAGGATATTCTTAATTTAATATTTTTAATTTAAGCAGAACTCACAGTCTTAAAGTTGGTTTGAAAAGAGGCTTTGCAGTGGAGATTTCTTTGATGAACCTGGACAAGTCTCATTTTCCTGAAGGACCTTTTGGGTGCAAGTTCTGGATTCTGAAGGACAATGTGGGAGAGCAGAGCAGCAGCTTGGGAGCTCCTGCCCCTGAGCTCTGCTGGCTTTTAGTGCTTTTGGTGGCTCCTCAGAACCAGCCCTGGGGCTTGGCTTGGCTGGGGGGTTTCCTTGTAGACCTGTGAGTTTTGGGTGTTTTTAAATAAAACCTTCCACTGGACACTGGCTTGTTGAGGGTTCTCTTGTTGTCTTTTGGGTTTGTTGGGACATTTTTCCCTGGGAGGGGTGGAGAGTTTGGGGGAATTTCTCTTTGAGGGTCCAAAGGCAAAGCTTCCCCCACTGCAGGGCTGTTGGTTTTTTGCGTGGGGAGGGAGAGAATTAAACTGAATTTTGCTCTTTTGCTTTTCTTGAGCTCTGACACGTTCTGGTGGGAGGGAGGAGCTGCTCAGCTCTTCCCTCCAGGCCGGCATTTCTCCTGTTTTAGTTTCACTTGCTGAATGCCTGAACCCTCCAGGATCCTGCCCAGCCCTGGGGGACTCCTGGGGGACAAATTCCCGGTGAGCTGCAGCCTCGGCTGGGTGTGGAGAGGGCTTTGACCCTCACTGGGCAGCGATGGGCACATTTATTGAAAATATCTCAAAATGGGGGATTTTTGGGGCCGGTTTTCAGAATCTGCTTGGTGCCAGAGGAGCCCTCTGGAAGGAGGGGCAGGGGATGGAACGGGCACAGCTGGGAAGCAGATTTATCCCAGGAATCCTCTCTTTTCCAGCCATCTCTCACTAGAGGTCAGCACCGCCCGCTGCTGCCTCGGGATGTTGGGAAATCGGGATAGAAACCTTCATGGCTGCGGGTTTGTTTTGGTGCCTGGTTGGCACGGGGTGCCCATCCCTGGCAGTGCCCATCCCTGGCAGTGCCCATCCCTGGCAGTGCCCATCCCTGGCAGTGCCCATCCCTGGCAGTGCCCATCCCTGGCAGTGCCCAGGGCCAGGCCGGGCAGGGCTTGGGCTCCCTGCAGTGCTGGAACGAGTCCTCCCAGCCCAAAACAATCGGGGATTCCACGGAATAGAGCCCAGTCTTTGGGAGAAGCACCTCAATCCCTCACTCCTGCACTGAATTTATCTCCAAGGTGGGTGAAGTCTTGGTGTTCTCTGTTGGTTTTACCTGGGGAAGTTCAGCAGGAATTTCCCCATGGAAAGGGAGCTCAGGGCTTGGCAGGGGCTGCCCAGGGAGGTTTGAATGCCCATCCTGGAGGTATCCAGGGAATTCCTGGAGGTGTCCAGGGAATTCCTGGAGGTGGCACTCGGAGCTCTGGGCTGGGGACAAGGTGGGGATCAGGCACAGGTTGCACTCGTTGCTCTGGGAGGGCTTTCCCAGCCTCGGGGATCCCGGGATTCTGGATTATTCCAGAGTGGGCTTGGGGAGCTGTGGGTGGCTGAGCTTTGGCTGATCCAGCTGCACCTGACCTTTGGAAGAAAACTTCCTCATTTATTGGGATTTGGGGCTGCAGCCCCTCTGTTCTTCAAGCCAAAGCTGGGGCCTCCAGGGAACAGAAGGGAAAATTCCTGCTCTGTTCCCCCCGCCCAAGCTGCTCTTCTGGGATTTTCATTTTGCAGTTGTGGGTCTGTGAACAGGGGGCTGCTCCTCAAATGATTCCAATCAGCATTAGCCTTTAATTAATGGAGTTGTTAACGAGTTTATAAAGCTCCCCGTGGGGGCACAGCTGGGAATGGCAGGAACTGAGCCCTGGTGGAGCTGGCACACCCCAGAGCTCTGCTGACAGCTGGAATGGGATGGAATAAACAATAATAATAATAATAATGATGTGTATTTGATATAACATCTCAAATAAAGGTCAGGGAAGGAGCAGCCTCCTGGCAGCTGGGGGGAAATGCTCATTTGGGGCTGGGGCAAACCCAGAGGGACATCTCAGGTGTCCCCTCAATCCTGCTGGAAATTTCCTTCAACTCCAGACTCCAGGACTTGGTCAAAACCCCGGCTTTATTCCCAGGATGTCTGCAGGTGAGCGTGACACAGATTTCTAATATTATTTAATATTCTTACATACATATTTTGGGGTTTGTTTTACAGTGTAGCAGTAGGAACAAATCAGCTTGGATTTGTTGGGCCAGAGGAGGTTTTTGGGTGTCCCTCATTGCCCACCCTGCATTCCAGACCCCCGTGAAGATGAAATCCAGGGCAAACCTTGACTTCCCAATCTACCAGAAAAAGCATTGCTTAGAAGAGCTCCCTAAAGCAAATTCCCCAGGATTTAGATTAAAGAAATCCCTGCCAGCAGTTTGGAGTGAGACTGGAGGTGCAGTCCCAGCTGAGGAAAGGTGTCAGGAATGAGGAGGCACTCAGGGAAAGCTGCAGGGGAGAGGGGGCACCCCAGGCTCCAAGGAAACGCAGCAGCTCCTCGTTTGCAGGGATGGATTCCCTGCCCGTGGACTCTGGCATGAATTCAGTGGTGGGTGATGGATTTCCTGTAATGCCAGTATTATTTCAGAGCTGACTCCAGGGGGAATCTCTCACTGGTGCTGCTGCAGTTTGGGGTTCTGGGCTGTGTTGTGCTGCAGGGGAAGCAAATCCAGCCCCTTCCTTCTGTCGTGGCTCTGAGTGGGACTGAGGGCAGAGGTGGCTGCTGGGGCAGTGCTGGGGTTCTTTGGGATTTTCAGGGAGCACAGCCCCTGTTTTGGGGTGTCCTTGGCTTGGAGCAGGGATGGCCCCAGTGCCAGGGGCAGGCTGGGCTGGGATGTTGGGCAGGAATCTTGCCGGGGAGGGGCTGGGATGGGTTCCCCAAGGCTGCCCTGGATCCCTGGCAGTGCCCCAGGCCAGGCTGGGCACTGGAGCAGCCTGGGGTGGGTTTTGGGGTCCCTGCCATGGCTGGGCTGGCTCTGGGTGGGGTTTGGGGTCCCTCCAAACCATTCCAGGATCCCGGCACTTCCAGAATGCCACACCCATCCATTTTTGTGCCATTTCTATCCCCATTGATCATTTTAAAGGTGCCAGATGAAGGGCACAATCCACAGACTCACATTTTCCCCTTTGCTCAGAATGATTTTCTTCCCTTCTCCTTTCCTCCTGCCCTTCCTCTCTCCCTTTGGCCAGGCTGCTGCTCCCGAGGGTTTGTTCATCAGCTTAACCCAATTACTGCCCTCGGGAGCAGAGCCTGATTAGCCTGCACATCCTTTTGGTATCCATCACTGGAATTGCCTAACAGAGTTAGCAACTGGCCTCCCAGTGAACCAAAGGGCTTCAGGAGCACATCCCCCTGGCCCAGCACTGCCAGAATCTCTCCCATTCTCACCGTGGGCCTTTTCTGGGGGATCAGTCTGTGGTTTTGGGGTAGAAGGCACAGTTTGGATTCGATGCAGCAGTTCCAGAGCTGCTGCTGTGATCCCTGTCTGAGGTTTTCATGGCCAGAGCAGAGATTCCCTTTGAGGAGCTGCAGGAATCAGGAGCTCAGAGGCATTCCCAGGGCTCGAGGGCAGAGATCCAGGTGCCTCCCTCTGTTTTCCTGCCTGGGAACCAAGCTGGTTTCCACCCTCAGTGGGAAATGCCAGGAGAGCCTTGCAGGAAGGGATCTGATGCTCCAGAGGGGGCAGATTCCAGCTCTGAGCCAGGCTGATATCCAGAGGAAAATCATCATTCCAGCTCTGAGCCAGGCTGATATCCAGAGGAAAATCATCATTCCAGCTCTGAGCCAGGCTGATATCCAGAGGAAAATCATCATTCCAGCTCTGAGCCAGGCTGATATCCAGAGGAACATCATCATTCCAGCTCCTTCAGCAGCTCCTGGGACTGGGGATGAATCCATGGCTTCATCAGGTGTTGATGGGCTCCCCCAGTTTCCTTCTCCTGGCAGCCTCCCCTGCTCCATGCCTCATTCCCACCCCATTTCCCTGCTGGAGCTGCAGCTCTGAGGGGTCTCCCATCCTTCTCAAGGGTGATTTATGGGGTGTCCCAAGCTCCTGCTGCCAGCTGGGCTGCCCAGAGCAGCTCCTGCTCCCCAGCTGCTCTCCCCAGCCCTCTGGGGCTGCCTCTGTCATCCCAAAGCTCTTCCCCAGCTCTTTGATTTCTGGAATAAGAAATGGGTCCCAGGGAGTTGTGCTGTGGGATATTGAAGTCAGTATTTATTTGTGAGAGTCGCTTTGGGGGGGGCTAATTGGAGCAGCTTTTCTGCTCAGGCTGCAGAACGGGGCAATAAAAATCAGAGATTGATGGTTATGAGCAGATTAAATGGGCATCAAAGTTATAAATTACAGCCCTGCCCGAGCTGGGATTGGCCACCAGAGATCCTGCTAAGTGCCAGTGGTGTTTAATGAGCTCGTTTATTTGCAGGCCTCCAACTGCATCAGCTTGGGGAGTTTATTGAAAGTGTGTTTAAAATAACAGCGGTGTCAGGAGGGCTGGGAGGGCTGTGCTGGCTGGGCCAGGCAGCCCAGGGGGAAAAGCAGGAGCTGCAAGCAGAGATTGGGATTTCCAGGGAAATCTGAGGGCTTGAGGAGTGTGAGGGATCCCATCCTGTGGTTCTGCCCTGCTGGAATTTGGTTCCTTCTGGTTTTGGTCACTTCAGTGCAAACACGAGGCCTCAGTGTGTTGTGTCAGAAATATTGGATATGGGTTGTGGGGAAACCTCCCAGGGGGAAAAGCAGGAGCTGAAAGCAGAGATTGGGATTTCCAGGGAGATCTGAGGGCTTGGGGAGCACGAGGGATCCATCCTGTGGTTGTGCACTGCTGGAATTTGGTTCCTTCTGGTTTTTGGTCATTACAAAGCCTCAGTGTGCCGGGTGTCAGAATTGCTGGGTAGGGTTTGTGTTTGCTGGGTCAGATAGCCCAGAGGGAAAAGCAGCACCAGAGATCCTGCTAAGTGCCAGTGGTGTTTAATGAGCTCGTTTATTTGCAGGCCTCCAACTGCATCAGCTTGGGGAGTTTATTGAAAGTGTGTTTAAAATAACAGCGGTGTCAGGAGAGCTGGGAGGGCTGTGCTGGCTGGGCCAGGCAGCCCAGGGGGAAAAGCAGGAGCTGCAAGCAGAGATTGGGATTTCCAGGGAAATCTGAGGGCTTGAGGAGTGTGAGGGATCCATCCTGTGGTTGTGCATTGCTGGAATTTGGTTCCTTCTGGTTTTTGGTCATTACAAAGCCTCAGTGTGCCGGGTGTCAGAATTGCTGGGTAGGGTTTGTGTTTGCTGGGTCAGATACCCCAGAGGGAAAAGCAGGAGCTGCAAGCAGAGATTTGGGGATCCAGGGCACTCGGAGAGCTCGAGGGGCAGGAGGGGCTCTGCCCCTGGGTTCCCTGCTGGAATTTTGGTTTTTCTTGGTTTTTGTAAACACGAGGCCTTTACCTGCCAGGTGTCAGAAATATTGGACAGGGCTGTGGTCAGGTATTCCAGGGGGAACAGCAGGAGCTGCAAGCAGAGATTTGGGTTTCCAGGGCAGCCTGAGGGCTTGAGGAGCGTGAGGGATCCATCCTGTGGTTCTGCCCTGCTGGGTTTTGGTTCCTCCTGGTTTTTGGGGATTTCACCAAAGGCTCAGGGACAGAAGTGCAGATGTTGGGAACGCTGGGCAGACCTGGTTGTCCATGGAATTGAGATGTTTGCATGCCCAGGGCTGTGGAGGGGCCTCAGCAGCACAGCAGGGCTTGGAGGAGCTCATGGAGCCCTGTGGGAGTGCTGGGATGAAGTTCAGAGTTGTTTTGTCCCTGCCCCTGGTGACTCCAGAGTTTCCCCCTGCTCTGAAAGGAGAGGCAATGAGAGTTCTGTAAGTGGCAGGAAAAGGGAATATCCTGGTGTTACTTGCTCATGCTGGCAGGGCACAGCCTGGAGCTCAAAGCACAACATTCACAGGATGGAGCTCTGGGGCAGCAGCACTGGGGTGGTTCTCTTGGGCTGCTCCTGAGCTCCAGAGCTGCGAACTCCCAGGGAAAGGCTGGAATTGGAGGAGGCCAAATTCCATTTCCTGCCCTGCTGGGGGAGGTTTGTAGCTGGGGTGGGAGCTGGGCTCTGAGCCCAGCTCAGTGCAGGCTGTGGCACCAGCAGCAATCCTTTGTTCCACAGTCTTGGTTCCACTCCAAAGAGCCCCTCCATTAAAAAATTGCTTTTTTCCCCCCGTGGCTTTGTTTCCCTGGGAGTTCTGGTGGAACCCTGCAGTTCAGGGGGTTTGGGGGTGCTGGGGCTCAGAGCAGCTCTGCCTCCTCCTCCTCCTCCTCCTGGGATCTCTGCCTGGCCCTGGGCCCTCCCAAGGGGGGAAAGGCTATTGCAGGTGGTATTTTAAAAATTATATTATTTAAAGTGGTGTCATTTAAGGTGGTGTTACTTCAGGTGATTTTTTTTTGAAGTGATATTACTTAAGGTAGTATTTTTTGAGTGACTTTTTTGGAGTGATTTTTTTTTTTTTGGAGTGATTTTTTTTTTTTGGAGTGATTTTTTTTTTTTGGAGTGATTTTTTTTTTTTGGAGTGATTTTTTTTTTTTGGAGTGATTTTTTTTTTTTGGAGTGATTTTTTTTTTTTGGAGTGATTTTTTTTTTTTTGGAGTGATTATTTTAAAAATTATGTTATTTAAAGTGGTGTCATTTAAGGTGGTGTTACTTCAGGTGATTTTTTTGGAAGTGATATTACTTAAGGTAATATTTTTTGAGTGACTTTTTTGGATTGGCGTTTTTTTTGGAGTGACTTTTTTGGAGTGATTTTTGTTTTTTTGGAGTGATTTTTTTTTAGAGGGATTTTTTTGGGGGGATTTTTTTTGGAGTGATTTTTTTTTAGAGGGATTTTTTTGGGGGGATTTTTTTTGGAGTGATTTTTTTTTAGAGGGATTTTTTTGGGGGGATTTTTTTTGGAGTGATTTTTTTTTAGAATGATTTTTTGGGGTGATTTTTTTTTGAGTGATATTTTTTGGAATTATATTATTTTTGGAGGGATTTTTTTAGAGTGATTTTTTTTAGAGTGATTTTTTTGGGGTGATTTTTTTTGAGTGATATTTCTTGGATTTATATTATTTTTGGAGGGTTTTTTTAGAGTGATTTTTTTTTAGAGTTATTTTTTTGGGGTGATTTTTTATGGCGTGATTTTTTTTGGAGTGTTTTTTTTTTGGAGTGACTTTTTTAGAGTGATTTTTTTTAGAGTGATTTTTTTGGGGTGATTTTTTTTGGAGTGATTTTTTTTGGAGTGATTTTTTTTTTTTGGAGTGACTTTTTTTAGAGTGATTTTTTTTGGGTGATTTTTTTGAGTGATATTTTTTTGAATGATATTATTTTTTGAGGGATTTTTTTTTTTTTGGGGCTTTTTTTTGGGAGTGATTTTTTTAGAACAATGTTTTTTTGAGTGACTTTTATTTGAGTGATTTTTTTTGGAGCGATATTATTGAAGGGGATATTATTGACAGTGATCTCATTTGAGGCGGTGTTATTTAAGGTGATATTTTTTGAAGTGATAATATTTAAAGTGGTGTTATTTAAAGTTGTATTATTTGAAGTGGTATTATTTAAAGTGGTGTTATTTAAACTGATATTATTTAAAGTGACATTATTTAAGCTGCTGTTATTTAGTGATATTATTTAAGGTGCTGTTATTTACAGTAGCTCCTGAGGGACTCCCAGCCCCTCGTGCAGTTAAATGGAATAATGGCAGCTGCAGCTTTTAACAAAAATGTGGAATTTTCCTAAAGAAATGAGGTGAAGTCTTTGACACAGGGCAGAGCTGGAGGATTTTTTTTTTTCCTGGAAAACGTGAGGAATGTCCCCCGTGGGAAATGAGGCAGGAAGAGGTTCAGGGGCAGGAATTCTGTCCTTGCCAGAGCAGCTGTGGCTGCCAAATCCCTGCGAGTGTCCAAGGCCAGGCTGGATGGGAAGGGATGAGCTCTGGGATCCCAAACTATTCCATGATTCCTCTGCTGAAAATAAAAATAAAAATAAAAAGGAATTATTGTGGCCTGGAGGCTGGGCTGGGGGTTGTTCCCTCCGGGGAGGGAGTGCTGCTGCAGCAGCTTCCTGGGAGCCCTGGAGGAGCAGCCCCCCTCACATCCGAGGGAAATGAAGCACCGGAATGAGCCCCATAAGTTACAATGATTGTGCCTGGCAGCATGTGGTAATTTAGAATGGATTAATCTAACAAGGCTTAAAGAGGAATAAATAATAAACATCTCCAAGCAGTGGGGACCCTGCTCTCTTCACCCTGCCTGGATATTAATTACTGCTCATGAAGTGCTGCAAAAATCAGCCGGGGAGGAGGAAGGAGGGATCCAGGGAACGCTCCCAGCCCCCGAGAAGTGGGAATGAGCTGCCCCCATCCCTCGTCCCCTGGGGCTGATCCCCATGGATGCAGGATGGGCACGGGGGGAGCTGGCACCTCCCCACCACCGAGCTGCGACCGGGGCTGTCCTGGCACAAACCCCCGAGGGTCCCTCGAGGTCCAGACCAGTCCAAACCAGTCCAAACCAGTCCAAACCAGTCCGGGACAGGGATCCTGGGCTGGCTGGGGTTGTGCCCTGCAGCTCTCTGCTCTCCTGATTAATCTCAGTCATTAATTAGTTAATTATGCTGGTTGAGTGTTGTGACAGACAGAGACACGTGGGGTTTTTATGTAGAACGGGTGAATTTTTATTTCCAGAGTCGATGTTTGTGTGGCATTTGAAGGTGCTGTGTGTGACTTTAATTAGTGAATTAGTGACACTCAGTTTATTGCCCGGTAATGACCAATGCACGTTCAGCACATTTTTCTCTTTTTGGGCAGTTCACATTTTTGTCTCTTGGGGAGTGAGTGTTTTACACGGGTGGGATTTTCTTTGTGGGTGTGAGCTGGCTTTTCACGAGAACAGATTGTTGTGTAAACTGATGCTTATCCTTATAATTTTTAAATTGTTAAAACAGGTTAACTTAGAACAGCAAGGCTGGAGCTGAGCTCTACAAGGATTTTTATTGTGTTTTCACTTCCATGTCAGGTGGGTTTGAAGATCAGCTTCTCCTGCTCCTTTCAAGCCCCAATTTGGAAAATATTGCTGTTGAAACATGGAGATTTTCACCAATTTTTTTTTTTTTAAAAACAAAAATATAGCAGTGACATTAATGTACAATTAATGTACAATTCCAACAGCAGTGCTTGATCCTTCCAGGTTTTAAAGAAGATGGAAAACCAGAAGGGAAATGTTCTCCCAGGGAGCAGCTTTAAGGTTCAAGTGCTCCTTTGTAAAAACAAAAATATAGCAGTGACATTAATGTACAATTAATGTACAATTCCAACAGCAGTGCTTGATCCTTCCAGGTTTTAAAGAAGATGGAAAACCAGAAGGGAAATGTTCTCCCAGGGAGCAGCTGAGCTTTAAGGTTCAAGTGCTCCTTTTGTTTGCAGCTGCATCGTTCATGTTCACAGGTCCCATTAATAGTCATAATATTAGTAACATTAATACCATTAGTAATTAAAATATATAGTGTAATTTCATAAATTTAATTAACATGTTTAATGCAATTAAAATGCTGATATTAATAAAATTAATCTGATTTATGATTTGTCTCCAGTCCCGAGTGCAGCCCACCCCGAGTTCTCTGTTTGCAGTTCCATCTCCGTGTCAGTAAGAAAGAAAAGTTTTGTTGTTGAAATAAAGTATTTGTTGTTGAAACCAAGTTTTATTGTTGAAATAAAATTTCCTGTGTTGGAACACGGGGGCTGTGTGTGCTGTGCTGCTTCTGTGACCCCTGGGAAAAGAATCCTTTAGGATTTCAGCTCCTGGGTCCTTTGCAGGCTGATTTTGGGGCTGGTCTCGAACTGTTTGGGCAATTTTCTGTTAAATTCCAGCTCAGAGCGCGGGTGCTGACAGGGAAAGGTTTAAAGTAATGAAAATATTCAGAGAGAATCATGGAATAAAAGCTCTGATCCATCAGGGACAGGAGGGACACGCAGCCACACCCAGGAGGAGAACCCCAGGGAATCCATGGGAATATTCTGAAGGGTTGGAGAGATCTTGCACAGCAATTCTAGGGGGAAAAATAATATTTATATATTTATATCTAAAATATATAATATTTACACAATAGAAATACACATTATATATATGTATATAATATGTAATACATATTATATATATAGTATATAATAATATATAATATACATATGTATGTTATATATTATAGAAATATATATTTATATAATATATAAATATGTATTTAGATATTATAGAAATATCTAAATATATATTTTAAAATTATATATTAAAAATATACATACATCTGTAAACACACAGATAGGTAGATAGAACCACACAATTCTAGAATTCCAGACTTTATATCCCTCACAATTCTAGACTGGAATTCTTGGAATTTTTTATTTATTTATTTATTTATTATTATTATTATTATTATTATTATTTATTTTATTTATTATTATTTATTAGGGATAAGGAATTATCGATCTGTGCTTGAGTACATGACTAAGCCACAGCTCTGTGGTCAATAACCAATCACTGATCAATAATTGCCACTTTTATTGATAACAGTGATCAAATAAATCCCAAATTGTTGAAATCTGGGCAATGTCCCCCAGTGCCACTGGGGAGGGACAGAGGAGAGGCCCCAGACCCTGCCAGGCTCTGCCACCTGGGGCTGTGCTGGGTGTCCCTGGTGTCCCTGGGGTGTCCCTGGGGCTGTCCCTGGGGCTGTCCCTGGGGGTGTCCCTGGGGTGTCCCTGGCCCCCCCCAGCGCTGTGCCAGGCCCTGCCCAGGGACCAGAGCCCAGCAGGGACACGGAGCAGCCCCGGGAGGTTGGGGGGACCCTCGGGGACACCCAGGGCACCCCCGGAGAGCCCCGCTGGGGCACGGGGGGCAGGGAGGGAGCAGGGACCCCCCGGAGCCAGGGGGGGTCGGGGCAGGGAAAGGGACCTGGGGAGCTCCCGGGGCCAGGGAGAGTGACCGGGGGCACTCTGGGGACACTGGGGTCATCGAAAGGTCACTCCGGGGTTACTCCAGGTCATTGGGGTCAGCTCAAGGTCATTCAAGGTCGTTTTGGGGTTACTCTGGGTCATTGGGGTCACTTGAGGTCATTTTTGGGTTTTGAGATTTTTAAGTTCCTGACTGGGGTTACTTCAGGTCATTTAGAGGTCACACGGAGCAGCCCCGGGAGGTTGGGGGGACCCTCGGGGACACCCAGGGCACCCCCGGAGAGCCCCACTGGGGGCAGGGAGGGAGCAGGGACCCCCGGAGCCGGGGGGGGTCGGAGCAGGGAAAGGGACCTGGGGAGCTCCCGGGGCCAGGGAGACTGACCGGGGGCACTCTGGGGGCACTGGGGTCATCGAAAGGTCACTGCGGGGTTACTCCAGGTCATTGGGGTCATCTCAAGGTCATTCAAGGTCGTTTTGGGGTTACTCTGGGTCATTGGGGTCACTTGAGGTCATTTTTGGGTTTTGAGATTTTTAAGTTCCTGACTGGGGTTACTTCAGGTCATTTAGAGGTCATTTCAAGGTCACTTGAGGTCATTGGGGTCAGCTCAAGGTCATTCAAGGTCATTTTGGGGTTACTTTAGGTCATTGGGGTCACTTGAGGTCACTTTTAGTTTTTGAGATTTTTGAGTTCCTGACTGGGGTTACTTTAGGTCATTTAGAGGTCATTTAGAGGTCATGTTGGGGTTACTTGAGGTCATTGGGGTCATTTAGAGGTCATTTTGGGGTTACTCTAGGTCATTGGGGTCACATCAGGTCATTTTTGGTTTTTGAGATTTTTGAGTTTCTGACTGGGGTTACTTTAGGTCATTTAGAGGTCATTTAGAGGTCATGTTGGGGTTACTTGAGGTCATTGGGGTCATTTAGAGGTCATACAAGGTCATTGGGGTCATTTCAAGGTCATTCAAGGTCATTTTGGGGTTACTTTAGGTCATTGGGGTCACTTGAGGTCAATTTTGGGTTTTGAGATTTTTTGAGTTCCTGACTGGGGTTACTTTAGGTCATTTCAAGGTCATTTAGAGGTCATACAAGGTCATTGGGGTCATTTCAAGGTCATTTTGGGGTTACTTTAGGTCATTTGGGTTACTTGAGGTCATTTTTGGGTTTTGAGATTTTTTGAGTTCCTGACTGGGGTTACTTTAGGGCATTTAGAGGTCATTTCAAGGTCATTGGAGGTCATTGGGGTCATTTTGAGGTCATTGGGGTCATTTGAGGTGATGTTGGGGTCACCCGAGGTGGTTTGAGTCCCCAGTACCTGAGCGGGGCCCAGAGCTGCCCTGGGTGTGGTGTCCGTGTTCTGTTCTGCAGGAACGGGGGGGGTTGGCATCGGGGGGGCCCGGTGGTCCTGCCCTGCCCCGGGGGTCCCGCCCTGCCCCGGGGGTCCCGCCAGGCCCGGGGCCGAGCCCCCGAGCCCCTCCTGGGGGGGATGGCCCTGCCCTGCCCTGCCCCGGGGGCTGCAGCAGCTTCGGGAGCCAGCCCGGGCTGCCCCCTGCAGATCCTAAATGGGGAAAATAATGGGGGAAATAATGGGGGAATAATAAAGGGGAGAGAAATAATAAAGAAAAAAAGAAAGGGAAAAATAATGAGGGAAATAATGGGGGAAAATAATGGGGGGAAAATAATGGGGGGGAAAAGGAAGGGGGAAATAATGGGGGAAAATAATGGGGAGAAAGAAAGGGGGAAAATAATGGGGAGAAAAATAAGGGGGGGGATAATAATGGGGAGAAAATAGTAATGGGGGGAATAATAAGGGGAGGGAAATAATAAGGGGAAAAAAGAAAGGGAAAAAATAATGGGAGGAAAAGAATGCGGAGGAAATAATGGGGAGAAAAATAACGGGGAGAAAATAATAAGGGGGGAATAATAAGGGAAAAAAGAAGGGGAAAAATAATAAGGGGGGAAATGCAGGGAAAACATAAGAGGGAAAAATAAGGGGGGAAAGGGGGGGAAATAAGGGAGGGGGAAAATAAGGGGGGAATAATAAAGGAGGGGGGGCTGGAAGAAAAGGGGGATAAAAAAGGGATGTGGGATTTCCGCAGCCCTGCTGAAATCAGCACTCACGGCCAGCAGCCAGCCCGGGTTTCCTGCTCCTCGGGATCTTCCTCCTCCCAGATTTGGGGTGAATCCCTTTCTCCTGGTCTGAGGGACAGGAGGCAGCCCAGAACCTTCCTGCAATGGAAAACACCTGGGAAATCCCCTTCTTAACTTTGGAATTATGGGGTTTGCAGGCAAAATATGGGAAAAGGAAGGACAGCTCTTTACTAGGATGGATATACTGAGCAAAACAAGCAGCAGCCAGGAAAACAACCCCATTAACCATCCCAAAAGCCTTTCCCCCCTTTGGGCCGTTCCCCCTTGGGTGCAGCTGTGGGGTCTGGGTTAAAGTGGAACAAAAACCCCAAAGCAGCAGCAGGAAACAGCTGGAGGAGGGAGAAGGTGGAGGAGAGAGGGATTTTTGGGGTTTTCCTGGGCTCTCACCTGTCCCCTGCGATGTCCTGGGGGTGCAGGGGCAGCCAGGAGAGGGATCAGGGTATGGGGTCCTGGGATTCCCCTGAGCAGAGGGTCAGGGATTGGGGTCCCAGGTGTTCCCTAAAGCACCGAGCACAGGGTGAGGGCGCCCCCAGAGAGGAGTCAGGGATTGGAGTCTTGGGTTTCCCCTAAAGCACAGAGCACAGGGATTGGGGTCAGGGATTGGGGTCCTGGGTGTCCCCTGAGGCACCAAGCAGAGGGTCAGGGTCCCTCTGGGGAGAGGAATCAGGGTTTGGGGTCCTGTGTTCCCCCCGAGCAGAGGGTGAGGGGTCAGGGATTGGGGTCCTGGGTGTCCCCTGAGGCACCAAGCAGAGGGTCAGGGTCCCTCTGGGGAGAGGAATCAGGGTTTGGGGTCCTGTGTTCCCCCCGAGCAGAGGGTGAGGGGTCAGGGATTGGGGTCCTGGGTGTTCCCTAAAGCACCGAGCACAGGGTGAGAGTCCTGGATTTCCTCTGAGCACAGGGATTGGGGTCCTGGATTTCCCCTGAGCACAGGGTGAGGGATCAGGGATTGGGGTCCCAGGATTTCCCTAAAGCACCAAGCACGGGGATTGGGGTCAGGGATTGAGGTCCTGGATTTCCCCTAAAGCACAGACCAGAGGATCAGGGTCCCTCTGGAAAGACAGATCAGGGGTTGGGATCAGGGATTGGGGTCCTTGATTTCCCCTGAGCACGGGGATTGGGGTCCTGGATTTCCCCTAAAGCACAGACCAGAGGATCAGGGTCCCTCTGGAAAGACAGATCAGGGGTTGGGATCAGGGATTGGGGTCCTTGATTGGGGTCCCAGGATTCCCCTAAAGCACCAAGCAGAGAGTGAGGGATCAGGGATTGGGATCAGGGATTGGGGTCCCGGGATTCCCCCAAGCACAGGGTGACGGATCAGGGACTGGGGTCCTTGATTGGGGTCCCAGGAATCCCCTAGGGCACCGAGCAGAGGGTGAGGGATCAGGGATTGGGGTCAGGGTTTGGGGTCCCAGGATTTCCCTAAAGTACCAAGCAGAGGGATTGGGGTCAGGAATTGGGGTCCTGGATTTCCCCTAAAGCACAGACCAGAGGATCAGGGTCCCTCTGGAAAGAGGGATCAGGGATTGGGATCAGGGTTTGGGGTTCCAGGATTCCTCTAAAGCACCAAGCAGAGGGATTGGGGTCAGGAATTGGGGTCCTGAATTTCCCCTAAAGCACAGACCAGAAGGTTGGGGTCAGGATTTGGGGTCCTGGATTTCCCCTAAAGCACAGACCAGAAGATCAGAGTCCCTCTGGAAAGAAGGATCAGGGATTGGGGTCCTGGATTGGGGTCCCGGGATTCCCCCAAGCACAGGGTGACGGATCAGGGATTGGGGTCAGGGATTGGGATCAGGGATTCCCCCCAGCACAGGGTGAAGGATCAGGGATTGGGATCAGGGATTCCCCCAAGCACAGGGTGAAGGATCAGGGATTGGGGTCAGGGATTGGGATCAGGGATTCCCCCAAGCACAGGGTGAAGGATCAGGGATTGGGGTCAGGGATTGGGATCAGGGATTCCCCCCAGCACAGGGTGAAGGATCAGGGATTGGGGTCAGGGATTCCGAGCAGACCCCGGTCTCCGGAGCACGGGCTCACCCGGAGGAGGAGCAGGCAGGTTCAGGACCCTGCTGGCAGCCAGCTGTCCCCGCAGCAGCAGCAGCAGCCCGGCCCCAAAGCCGCCCCGGCCCCAAAGCCGCCCCTGTCCCCTCGCTGCCCCCCGGGGCCGCGGGCACCCCGAGCCCAGCCCACATCCCTGCACAAACCTCCCTGGATAAAAACCCCAACAAATCCCAGGCACGGCTGTGTCCCCTGAGCTCCTTCAGTCCCCTCCGAGGAGCAAAAGTCCCTGGGAGAAAAAAAAAAAAAAAAAAAAAAAAAAAAAAATTTAAAAAAAAGAAAAAAAGAAAATGTAACCTTCCACACCTGTGGGGTTTGCACAGGTGGGATCTGGTTCCCCGGGGCACGTAGGGAAGGGCAGCACCGAAAATGCAGCACCAAAAAAGGGAGACTGAAGAAGCCACCCAAATGTGCTTTGATATGGGAATTCATTGTTATTTAACAGTGATTTTGTACCAAGAATGCAGCACCAAAGGAGAGCAGCACCTCATTTATATTAAGATTAAAAAATATTATACACAGGCCCCCCCCGGGGAGAAAAGTCCCTGGGAAAAAAAAAAAAAAAAAAAAAAAAGAAAAAAGGGAAAAATGTAACATCCCACACCTGCGGGGTTTGCACAGGTGGGATCTGGTTCCCCGGGGCACGTAGGGAAGGGCAGCACCGAAAATGCAGCACCAAAAAAGGGAGACTGAAGAAGCCACCCAAATGTGCTTTGATATGGGAATTCATTGTTATTTAACAGTGATTTTGTAAAAAAAAAAAAAAAAGAAAAAAGGGAAAAATGAAACATCCCACACCTGCGGGGTTTGCACAGGTGGGATCTGGTTCCCCGGGCACGCAGGGAAGGGCAGCACCAAAAATGCAGCACCGAAAAAGGGAGACTGAAGAGGCCACCCAAATGTGCTTTGATATGGGAATTCATTGTTATTTAACAGTGATTTTACCAAGAATGCAGCACCAAAGGAGAGCAGCACCTCATTTATATTAAGATTAAAAAATATTATACAGGAATTCATTTGTTATTTAACAGTGATTTTGTACCAAAAACGCAGCACCTCATTTATATTAAGATTAAAAAATATTAAAGAAGCCACCTAAATGTGCTTTGATACAGGAATTAATTTGTTATTTAACAGTGATTTTGTACCAAAATGTATCACCAAAGGACAGCAGCACCTCATTTAAATTAAGATTTAAAAATATTGGAGAAACCACCCAAATGTGCTTTGATACAGGAATTAATTTGTTACTTAACTTTTGTTTTGTACCAAAAATGCAACACCAAAAGACAGCAGCACCTCATTTAAATTAAATATGAGGTACTGAAGAGGCCACCCAAATGAGCTTTGATACAGGAATTAATTTTTTATTTAATAGTGATTTTGTACCCAAAATGTATCACCAAAGGAGAGCAGCACCTCATTTAAATTAAGATTTAAAAATATTGGAGAAGCCACCCAAATGAGCTTTGATACAGGAATTAATTTTTTATTTAATAGTGATTTTGTACCCAAAATGTATCACCAAAGGAGAGCAGCACCTCATTTAAATTAAGATTTAAAAATATTGGAGAAGCCACCCAAATGAGCTTTGATACAGGAATTAATTGCTATTTGCCAGTGCTTTTGAACCCTCCCGGGTGGTGCCTGCCCAGCACCTCCCCCTTTTAGTGCAGCCCCGCCCCAAACTCTCTCAATTAGTAAGCAGAATAAAATGCTGATTTTGCAATAAACCTTCCATTTAAGTCCTGGCAATCTTGGTACAACCCCAGGTTACCTCTCCTTGGTGCCTGTGGGCTGTGAACCTCAAACCCAGTTCATTCCTGCCCTGTCACAGGGGTTTGTCCTCTGTGCTTGGCTCTGGGGGGTTTTGGTGTCCTCGTGGCTTTTGTCAAACCCCACAAGTGCTGATTCCACCTCTGGCTTGGCCTCAGTAATCCAGGCTTGGCAGGCCAGGCTGCTGGGGAAAGGACAGTGCAGTTCTCAGGATGGCAATTACACAAAAATAACACCAAATATAATCACCAATTAACACCAAATAAAACCAAATAATCACCAAAAAAATCATCAATAACACCAAATAACACAAAATAACACCAAATAACACAAAACAACACCAAATAAGACCAAATAATCACCAAAACCCAGGCAGGACTCCATCAGGGAGCAGTGTTTGCACTGGGAAAGGGCAGATCCCTCACTGGGAAGAGTGGAGCTGATGGAAAATCAGGAGTTCCCTGCCCGATGTGCCACGGGCTCATTTTAAACCGGGTTTAACTCCCTGATGTGCCAGTGGTTCATTTTAAGCCGGGTTTAACTCCCTGATGTGCCAGTGGTTCATTTTAAGCCGGGTTTAACTCCCTGATGTGCCAGTGGTTCATTTTAAGCCGGGTTTAGCTGCCGGGCACTCTGGGCTGGGCTGGGATGTGGATTTGGAGGAGCAGGGCTGGGAGCAGCTCCAGGCCCAAACTGGGGGCTCCTTTCTGCCCAGAACTTCATTTTTTTGCAGACTGGGAAGGCAAAAATCAGCATTTGAGGGTAAATGTGGGCCGGGCTTTCAGGGGGCTCTGCTGAGTCCCCGAGTGCCGGAGCACCCTGGGCTGGAGGGATCCACGAGGATCCAGGGCAGGATCTGCCAGGGGATGTGCCCCAGGAATGCAGGAAAGTCCCCCCTGCTCCTTGGTTTTGGGGGTTGCCATCCCTGAATCCTGTCCTGAATTCCCCCAGATCCCACCCAGCTCATCCATCAGTGAGAATTCCCAGTTTTCCTTTGTTAGGGCTGATGGGATCTCTGGAATGTTATAAATCAGGAGGGACTGTTTATCTTATTCCCCAGGCACCACTCATGACTAATTAAATCCCATAATTGACTGGAGCAAGACCATGAGAGCAGCAGGAACACCATTCCCAGACAATGGAAGAGCATTTCCCACTGGATTAACATCCTGAGGGCTGAGCAGGAGTAAAAAAATTCTATTCTGTTACTATTTGCTCTCCAACATAAAGATTCCATATTTAAATGTGATGTTTAATTTTTCTGGATGAATTCTGGTTGGTTTTCCTGAAGCACCGGAGCCAATGGATACACTCAAATTTTCCAGGGATTTTTCTCTCAACAGCACCAAAACCCTTAAATATTTTAGGAATGAACCTTGAACATTCCCCTCCAGATAATCCCTCACATTGCCTCGCAAATCCTTGGAGTTCCAGCTCCTGTAATCCCCCTGCTCCTGGAGGAAAAGGCTGGAAAGGGCACTTGGAACAGCTCAAGGCATGTCCATGGGAGGCAGGATGGGATTTGGGAGTTTTCCCGTTCATTCCTCCTCAGGCTGAGGGATGCAAAGCCTGGATTTGATTTAAAATCTGTGGCAGCCAGGATTGGGTTTTAAGGGAGCAAGGGCAGCTCCCCCTGGAAAGAAAAACGGATTTTCCAAGAGTTCCACACATCTTGCACAGCACAAGGACACTCAAAATAAACATTTGGGATTGACTCAGATCCATAATTCACTGCAAGAGCTCCTGGTTCTTGCTCTGGGAAGCCTCTGGAATGGAAAAAAAACAACACTGGGAAGCTTTAAATGGAGCAAAATCCACAATAAACTGTTAAGAGAATGAACAGACACAAGGGGTGTCTTTTTTAGGGCTATTAATTAGGGCTAATAAAGGGGGGGAATGACAGCATCCAGTCTGAGGAGGAATTAATGGGAATCTGCATCATTCCTGCTGCTTTTCCCCGGAAAGATGTGCTTTGCATCCCACAGCCCTGCCTGGGATTGGGAGGGGGGTTTGTGCCTTAAATGTTTGGGGTTTAGCACAGAGGCATCGAAAATCCTGAATTATTTCAAAAAATGTGGAATTTATGGTTGGACCAATAAATATTTCACAGCCTGGACCAGGAGCAGTGGCCAGGGAAATAAATTAGCCATGGAATTAGAAGAATAATTAAGAAATATTTACTTACAATTATATCCACTCCCTTTTTTTTAAATGCTGTGATTAATTAAATTCCCAGATTTCCTCGTAGCCTCTGAGTATATTACACATGGAAATTAATTTTCTCCAACAGCTCATTAAGGGCCCCAAACGCTGCAGATCCCACTCGAATCAATTATTCCTTATTTTGCATTGGAAATCTTTCCCTGCACATCCTCAGGCCCAGCTCCCACATGGAGCAAACCAAAGGATTCCAGGGAATTTACAGCAAAGTTCTTTTTGGGACATTGGGTTTTATTAATTAACCAGGTAGGACTGAGGGGGAATTTCCCAGCACCAAAATGAAGTTCCCAGGATGCATCCAAAGCCATCTCCAGGTGTTTTCAGGGATAAATCCAGTGTTTTCCAAGTGTTTCCATGTGGTTTTGTTTTAAAATGATTTAATCATTTGGAATTCTCCAAATGGTATAATTTTAAAATAATTTGGTGATTTTAAATAATTAAAATAATAATTAATAAGAATGTTATTCCAATGCACAAGTGATTTATCTGGTGCAGGAAGTGGGGGATTCTCCATTTTCATCCAGAGCAGGAATGCAAGGCCTGGGAGTGGGGAGTGCTGGGAGTTGGGATGGGGTCTCTGCTGCCCGGGCCCATCGTGTCCTGTCAGGAAAGGAGGGCTTTGGATGGATCCCCCAACCTCTCAATCCCGTGTTAAAATTGGAGGTGGGGTCCCCATCTTATCCCATGGAATGGTTTGGGTTGGAAGGAACCTTCAATCCCATCCCATTCCAGCCCTGCCATTGGGAATGTCACTGCCCCAGCCCCGGTGTCCAGCCTGGCCTTGGGCACTGCCAGGGGTCCAGGGCAGCCACAGCTGCTCTGGGAATCTCCCACCCTGCCAGCCAGGAATTCCTTCCCAACATCCCAGGTAAATCCCACCTCCACGTGCAGGTGAGGCTCCCTGGTCTGCAGTTCCCGGGGTTTTCCCTTCTTCCCCTTCTGAAAGCAGGAATGATGTTTTCCATCTTCATGGCTACTGGAAAACTGCTTTGTAGATTTCATTTTGCAAGGAACTTGAGGTTCCTACAGACACCCTGCAAGAGGCCACATCCAGGATTTCATTTTCTCTTGGATAAATCCATCTGGAAGCAGCCGAGCGTGGGCGGGATGAGACAACTCCAGCTTAGTCCAACATTTGACCGAGGCAGTTCAATAATTTCATTCTTAAAAATCTGGGAATCCGTTCCTTGGGATTTGGGGAGGCTGTGGGAGTCACCGAGGAGCTTCTGTTCAGCTGGAGCAGCCAGGAGTGGGAATCCCAAGCAGAGATTCCAGCTGGGATGGATGGAAATCTCCAGCTGGTGTTTCCACACTAACGAGCTCCCCGGGGAGGGCAGGCCGAGCAGAGGGAGCCAGCTCGGCTCTTCCCCTCCATTGGCATTCCAGGAGTGCCGAGCTGCAAATCCTGGGGCTGATCTCCATGAATGATTCATCTGCTGTTTGTGGCGGCCGTGGGTTTAGTCAGGAATTCAGATTTTAGTGCCAGACCCCGTGTCAGGCCCAGTTTTAGTCAAAAGCCTTGAACAGCTGAGCACTTGGGCTTGGTTTGGTGCTGTGGCACAACACCACAGCACGTCCTCCTGGTGGAGCGTGAGGAGCTTAGGCCTGGCCTGAGCACACCCAGGACTGGCTTAACCCCTCTGCTTTGACAGGGGACAGATGTGGCCTGGGAGGGGCTCAGGAGGAGCTGCAGCTGTGCCCTGGAGAGCAGGGCTGGGATGTGACCGGGAGCTGGGAATGTTGAGGAGCATCGTGGGCGGGCTGGAGCACCCTGTTCCAGATGGAGCACCTTGTTCCAGAGGGACCATCCTGCTCCAGAGGAACCATCCTGCCTGCTCCAGATGAGCCATCCTGATCCACAGGGACCATCCTGCTCCAGAGGGACCATCCTGCTCCAGAGGGACCATCCTGCTCCAGATGAGCCATCCTGCTCCACAGGGACCATCCTGCTCCACAGGGACCATCCTGCTCCAACTGGATCATCCTGCTCCACAGGGACCATCCTGCTCCAGAGGGACCATCCTGATCCAGAGGGACCATCCTGCTCCATAAGGACCATCCTGCTCCAGAGGGACCATCCTGCTCCAGAGGGACCATCCTGCTCCATAGGGACGATCCTGCTCCAGAGGGACCATCCTGATCCACAGGGACCATCCTGCTCCACAGGGACCATCCTGCCCCAGACGAGCCATCCTGCTGTGTCCTTCCCGCTCTCCTGAGGAGCAGGAGCAGCTCCTCTCCCTTTCCATCTGCTGGCCCAAGGCCACCCATCGGATCCTGGCCACAGGATCAGCTCCTGGGAGCGCCGGGAAGGACAAGCCTGGCTCCTGGGAAGGGCAGGAGGGTTTTCCTGCAGGGAGAGCGAGGGAGAGGGGCTGGAGCTCAGGAGACCAAATAATTCCATGGACAGCTGGAGTTTGGAGGTGTGAGGAGCACCCAGGGCCCCCTGTCTGAGCCTTCAGAGTCTCCTGGCCCAAGAAAAATCAGCAATTGTTACTGTTTTGGATCATTATTTCTTTTCCTTTCGTTGGAAGGACACTGCCAAAGCAGAAATCTTTGCACAAGTTTAGACTCAGAGCACGGACAGTGTACCATGAAATGCTTGAAATCCTTGGAATTCCCCACAGAAAATGGATTTTTGGCCATGTTAGGGAAAAACCCCTGAAGGAATTTGCGCCTGAAGAGCATCATAAACCCCAGTGAAGCCACCTGGATGCAGATTTGGGGTTGGAATTGTGCATAATAAAATTCCCATCGAGGAGCTGATGGAACGAGCTGTTTGGAGTTTGTGCTGGCAGCTGAGTTTATTTGTATAAAATATAAACCAGAAAATAGAATCTATAAGTATATAAAACAGAATCTATGAAATAGAATCTATTCTGTATGTATATATATATATATAAATAGAATAGAAATATTAAATATTTCTATTATAATATTAGAATATTATCATAATATTTCTAATATAATATAAATATTAAATATATATTATATATAATATATACTTCTATATTTATATATTTTATATTTAATAAATGAAATTAAATTAAAATCTACTATATATATATAAAATGTATATATAATATAGCTATATTTTATATTTAATAAATGAAATTAAATTAAAATCTTATATATATATAATGTATATATAATATAGTATGGAATATAGAATGTCGATATAAGAAATAGAAGTTACCAATGAAAATACATAAAATAAAGTACAGAAAACAGGCTGTACAAGGTGGAATCTCGCTTGCCGTGTTTCTGCGTGCTGCACACACCCAGCCCGCCATTCCCTGTCGGAGCCAGCCTCGCTGACTCCCGTCGGTCGCTCCTTGCAGCGAGCAGAGCGCCCGTAAATCCAAGTTCCCCATTCCCACGGCCCGCCGGGATGCCAGCGGGTCCATCCCTGGCTGGAGCCGTGCCAGAAGTTTCTCCTCTCGCTGCCTGTGGGCTGCTCGCTCCCGCTCTGGCTCTTCCCATTTTTCCTTTCCCCCCCCTCTCTCTGAGGTTTTTCTGTGCCTTTGGGTGAGCTCAACTCCGAGGTTCGCAGCTTCCCTGCGCGCTGCTGCTCCACGGGAGGAGCCGCGTTCCTGCCTCCTTTTCCTGGGAAACTTCAGCATGCGGCTGGTAAGGGGCTGCATTCCCAAAGGAAGGGCTCGGGATGGAGCCGCTCCCCCGGGAATCGTCGGGGAGGGGGTGCGGGGTGCCCAGGGCCATGGATGTGACACCGCCAGGGATGCGCAGCACATTCCCTTCGGGAATCCGGGAGCCGGCGGCACTTTTGCCTCGGGAGAAGGAGGCTGGAGCGATGGCGAGGCGATTCCTGACGCGCTGTAAGTTTATTGAGGGGATTTAAGGCTGGGCTCTGTGCTCGGGAAGGAGGGAATCATCTCCGGGTGACAACAATTCCAAGCAGCGCTTGGAAAAGATGCCCGAGGATTCTCGGGGATTCTCCGGGCTCTGCCGAGCCGTGCCCGGGTGCTGTGGCAGAATTTCCCTGCGTTTCGCAGCCTTTTTTCTTTTGGCTGTGCGATTACTGGGGGAAAAAAGGTGGCTGTGCTTCCCGGGGGGAGCAGCCGCGGCTCTGAGCCTCGGCATTCCGCGGGGATCCAGCTCCAAGCCCTGGAAGAGCCGGCGGATCGATGCAGGGCTCCTGGAGCCGAGAGTTCAGCTGTTTGTCAACACGGAAAAGCTGCTCGGGGCTGGATCCCGATGAAGTCATCCCGGGAATGCTGCGGGACCAACCCGGCTCTGGCGCTGGATAATCCCTCGGTGCCGGTTGATTGTGGGGTTTTGCAGGAGTAGTTGTAGCAGGGATGGCTGGCTTGGGCATCCAGGATCTTCCCAGCACGTTGGAACAGAGATTCCATCAGGAATCTCTTCCACAGGCTGGTTCCTTCCATCCCAAACTCCATCCCCTCTGTGCTGGGCACAGACAGCCCACGAGGCTTCTCCAAACCTCATTCCCAGGGCTCAGACATCCCACGAAGCTTTCCCAAACCTCCTTCCCAGGCTATCCATTGGGATGTGATGGATGGGAGTGATATAAACCCCAGAGGGTGGAAATAAAGCAGGGAGAGGCACTGGGAGGCAAGGCAGGGAGCTGGGGATGGTTCCTCAGGAATTCCAAGGGCAGGGAGCCAGCCCTCAGGTGAGGATCCATCCTGCACATCCCATTCCTCACAGAGGAGGCTGAACATCTTGGGATTGATGGATCCTCCACGGCTCCGAGCTCCAGAGTGGGTGGCTGGAAATCAGCAAATACTGAATTCTCATTTCTCCCGTGCTGGAATTAATCCGAGCTTCTCTGTTTTCCCAGACAACTTGTCAGACACTGGAAACTCATTTGTTAAATTGCACAGGGAAAAAAAGACAGCATTAGGAATATCTCACTTACCTGGAGCTGAATTTATTTGGATTCCCTTTGCTGGTTCAAGTTTTTCAGCTTCCCAAAAGGCTGGAGAAGCTCTAGAGGAGTCTTATAAATAAAATAAACCCATAAGAGCTTCCCTGAGCTGTAGGTGTTGGATTTACTTCATGTTCCCAGTGCAGCACTAACCTCTGGAATTGTGTCCAATACTTTAGTTCCCTGCTTTCCCTGAGTATTCCAAGGCACAGACAGAATTGGAGTCCTTTCCCTGCTTTAAGTCTCTTAAAACTCAGATTTGCTGTCACGAGGCTCCTGCAGGTCCCTGCTCTGGCAGTTTGGGGGTTCCTGGAATCCCAATAAAACCAGGGAGACTCTTTGTGTGCCCAAGGGCTAAAGCCTGGCTTTGTGTACAAAAGCTTGTACAGACCTGAAATACAGGGAAGAGATCAAATGCCAGGGAATGTTTGTACTTCCAGCAATTTCCCTGGATGCCAAGGAAAACACAGGAATAAATGACAAACTGGTTGGGGTGAACTCTCTGGAGGGGAAATTTTCCTGTTTCAGGGGCCCTGTGGCTCTCAGTGCCCTGACTGCAGCTGGGAAAACACAGCACAGCCAATATTCCGTATTTTCTACAGCTGGAAAACCTGAGTGCAGCATCCTGGCTTCAGGTGGGCAGGAGGGGTGAGGCACCTGCAGGTGTTGTCCCAGGTTTCTGTGCTGTCCCCTGGGAACCCGGGCTGGGACCTGAGCTCCAACTCACTCCTCTACAGCAGGCTGGATGAGTAACTGCAGGGTGTAAACGCAGAGAGAGTGAAATGCCCAGAGAAAACATGGAAATGTCTCCTGAAACACAGACCCTAATCCAGGGTTTAGCTGGAGGTTGGGCAGCTCTGCTCATCCCAGGTTTTAAGCAGGACCTTGCTGTGGGGACATTCCCGTTTAGCAAGGGCAGAGCCTTTGGAGGGTCTAAAGAGTGGTTTTGGGGAAAACAGAGCTGGGAAAATATCCGTGAGGAAAAGGAATTCTCAGCTCTCCTCTTTCTCTGAGACCTGGAGGTTGAACTGGGAGAATCCCTCATCTAAAGGCATGTCAAGGGAGTGGAAACAGGAAAACTGTGGGAAAATGGGAGTTGGGGAACCCATGTGACACTGAATGGGCCAGTGAACCCCCGGGTGATCCAGGCTGAGCTGGTGGGAACAAGGTAGAGAGAGCTCCCATCCCTTGGGAACGATGATTTCCAGGCACTTCTGTTGGATTTAGGAATACCTTTGAGGCTTTCCCAGCTTCAATAATTCCGTGATTCCTGCTGAAGGAAGCTGGATCTGCTCTCCCAGCTGCAGGAATGCTGCCATTACTTTTGTGTGTAAATCCAATTACATCCTCCAGTGTTTTTTTGCATTTCCCTAGTTCATGATTAATTTATTTGCCCTCAATTTTACCAAAATTTAGCATTTTCTGTCAGGTTTCACTGACTCCTGGTGTCACCTGCAACTCTTCCCCCTTGCTGCTCCTCTGCTTTTCCCACATAAATAATAAAAGGGATTTTTGGGAGCTCTGGGAGCTCTTTACAAGCTGTGCAAGTTGGGCTCATTTAATTCCTGAAGGCTGCACATCCACATCCTGATATCCAGGCAGGGAATTCATTTACATGCCATGGATGGCTCAGCCACCTCTCAACCGCTGGCATTTCGTCCCTGCTTTGGAATATTATTTACATTTATTAAAAAGCAGTTGGAGAATGTTCAACTTGGTGCCTTTTAAAACAATGTGGAGCGGCTGCTCTCAGAAAGACACAGAGAGGGTCCTTAATTCATTAATTTCCTGTTAATCCTTTAAATTCCTTCCATTATCAAGTATTTAGAGTGGTTTTTACGTGCTAATAATTGAAGGAGAAGTGTGGAGCATTCCATTCTCCAGGTACCTGAAATTCAGGGTGATTTTAGCTCATCTCCTGTCTTGTTTTCCCTCTCCACAAAACATCCCAAGCTTTTATCCCATCCCTTTCCTTCTGTCCCTGAGGAATCCAACGAGGCCAGCAGTGCCTGAAGGGAATTTTCCATGCAGTGACGTGGTCGTGTGGTCATTGATTGGAATCCTGATGGAAAATGTCCTCTTGCAAAAAGGACATTCTTGCCAAAGGGATCTGGGAATGCTGCTGGGGTTTAGGCTCGGCCTAAATGGGGGAGGTGTCTGTGTAAGCTCCTCTCAGGATTGTTTTAGGCCAGCATTCCAGCAGCTGATTTGGGGCAAACTCCTCATCCCAAAGTTCTGCTGGAAATGGGATTTGCCCACACCTGGAAATAAAGACCCAAATTGGGTGTAATTAAAATTAAACCAGTGTTCAAAGTGCAATATACCCCAGGCAAAACAAGCCTGAACTGTCCATTTACAAGCACAGTTGCTGATGGGAAATGATCCTTATAATTCAGTGTGGGCACAAAGCACCACTGATTTTAAAGTGATTGTGACTTTGGGCAAACTCATCTTGCATGGAAAAAGGGAAGAGAGGGAATCCCTCCCTTAGTCCAGGGAACAGCAGCACGTGGATGCCACTGGAGCAGGGAATTTCATGGGTGTTGTGCAAATGAAAAGCTCCTTTCTCCTCGGTGTAGGATTTGAAGGAAGGATCCTGAGCGTTGTAATTAAAAGTGGAGCAGGGGCCCGAGGCTGATGGATGTGATCCTCACCGAGGAGCCTCCGGGGTTTTTCCCTGGCAGAAAGTTGATGGGAATTCACCATCAGGACAGGGCAAACACATCCACACCGGGCTGGGGGAAGGAATTGCACTGGGAGCAGCCTGGGAATATTCCAAGGCAAATTTTAATTGAAATTTTAATTTTAATATGGCCTTGAGTGTGTGGAATTTCATGGTCACTCCATGAGGGGATGGAGGCGTTCCCTGCCTGGGGATGAAGTGGCCTCAGCCTTGTGGGGCCTGTCACAACCCCACAAATAATGGAATTAAGGAATGAAGGAATTTAGCTGACATTTGTACATTTGCAAACACAAATTCTGACAGTGGAAATGGGCTCAGGGAGCCCAAACTCAGGACTCAGGGAGTGGCAGAATTAATGCTCCTCTAATGGGGAGAGAAGGCACAAGCACACAGTGCAGAAATGAAAATGCATTAATTGAGACATGAGGCACAGAAATGTTTGGAGACATTGGCTTGCTCGGGGTGCTAACAGACCAAAGCAGCACTTTTTTGGTTTGTTGCTGTTTTCAGCATCCCAGATGGCTGCAGACTGTGGGGTTTGTGCCCACTGTGTCTGTCCCGGTGCCAAATGGCCACAGGAATGTTCAGTCCTGGCCAGCCTCAGAGCAGTGCACGTGCCAAGGCTGGGAAAGGCTCCACTGAGCACAATGATGGGAGCAAGGCAGCTCTGGGCAATGTGTGTTTTACTGGGATTGTTTTGGGATTCAGGCTTCTGTTGTAGGGCTCTCTGGAAGAGGAATCCCTTTGTGTTCCATGTTTGCCAGCACGTTTCTGCTCCGAGTGCTTCCATCTCTCAGCTGTTCCTGGGTGTATTTTGGGACAGAAATTTGTGTTTGGTGTAAACTGGAGCCTCTGGAAGGTGAATAATTCATTTTTGTTGGGAGAGGTTGCATCCCACGTGACCCCTCACGTTTGGGATCAGTGTGTGTGCTGTGAATCCCAAAGAGGTGGTTCCAGCTCTCAGCCCGGCTTCTGGGGACTGGAAAGTCAGGAAAGAGATTCGCTGACCATGGATTTCCTGGAACACCCCCAAAGTTGTGTTTGTCCTTGTGGAAAAATCAATTTTGTCACCAGGAGCTCTCCTTGACCTTCTCACTCCAGAGCAGGCACTGAGCTCCTGGAGTTCACTGGAGTGCTGCTGTTTGGAGCACATTCCCCTGGGAATTATCATTTCCATGAGGAAATATTTCTGATTTCAGCTCTTCCCCATGCCATGGCTGAGCCAGGGTTTTCCAGAGTCACCTGCAATTCCTGGGCACTGCCCAGCCCTGGCTGTGAGGAGCTGGAAATCAAAGCCTGCGCTGTGTTGTGCTATAATTTATGCCAGGAAGCAGATTTAAATTATGCAAATTGCTGTCTGCACCGAAGCTGCCATCTGGAAAAAGTTCTGCATGCAAAAATCTGTCGGGGCAAGGCAAGGGACAAGGGATCATTGGGAAGGGAGAGCTGATGGAATAAAAACAATCCTGGAAAATTGATTCCCCTGCTCCAGTCCTGTGGCAAAGCTGCTGTTCTGCAGGAGCCAGATTAATATAGTAGGGGTAAAAGAATTGTTCAAAGCTGCTTTGGAGCTGGAATAATTCCTTGTTCTCCAGGAGGGATAAAATGCAGGTTAGGAGGGAAAGGAGGAGCCCAAGGGCACATCCAGGGCTGGAGGTGGGCAGGGATCAGCAGGGAAAAGGTGAGGTTGAGAGAGGAAATGTGGCCTGGAAATTCTGGGGCACAGAATTTCCAGGAGCCATCCAACATGGAATATTTCTGTCATAAATGGGAGTTGGAGAGGATGCAGGATTTGCTGCCTCTCTAGTGTTGGAAATGAGGGAAAGGTTCTGGGGTGCTGGCACTGCCCAGGGAATGGGCACATTCCCAAAGCTGCCCGAGCTCCAGGAGTGTTGGGACAGCGCTGCCAGGGATGCCCAGGGTGGGATTTTGGGGTGTCTGGGCAGGGCCAGGGGCTGGGCTGGATGATCCTGGTGGTCCCTTCCAGCTAAGGATATTCCAGGATTCTTTATTTTCCATCAGAGCAGACTGGTGTGACTCCTTCCCTCCCAAAGCCAGAGCTCCTGTGGCAGGAGGAATGTGCACCTTGGTGTTCCATCATCTCCTGGGGTGAATTTTTGGGGCAATCCACCCCTTTATGAGCAGGAATTTCCTTGTTCCCCTAGGATGTCCTCAGGTAAAACTCTGCAGAGCCTTTCTCCAACAGAAATCAGTGTTGGTGGGGCCAAGGCCTTGTGGAACTCCCTGGAAGGGCAGAGGTGGGCTCTCCACACCCTCACAAACATAAAACCTCTGGGCTTTCCAAGCCCCCTCCACGTGTCCCCTTTTTGTGCCCTCAGCCTGGGGAGCAGCAGCGGCACCGTGTCCTTTGTCACTGAGCAGCACGGGGTGCCCGTGGTGACACCCGTGAAGCAGAGCAGTAATTACAGAAAGCTTTGTCAGATTTTATTCTCTGCTCCTGCAAAGGATCCCGAGCACGAGGCCAGGCTGTGGAGAGACCCCTCGCTGCCTGCACTCCCATTAACTCCACAGGCACGGCGTTAATTTGGAAAAATAACAGTTGGGGGCTGTCAGGGATGCTCCATAAAACCCTGCCAGCTCCTGCTGCAATGCAGACAGAAAACAAATGGTTCCCATTTCAACTTGGCACGCTGTAACCCCACTGAGCTGACTTCCCAGGATAAACTATTGCTGTGGAATTGTATTCCCACAAGCAGCACGAGATCCTGTTTAAAAAGCATCACACAACCCTGTGTATTCCTAATTATTTGTGTGATGGAGGAAGAAACACTTCAGTGCTGGTTTATTCTTGCTCACCATCCTCATAACTAAGCTGGGAGTGCTTTTCCCCTTTCCATGGAGCTGTAGATGGGATGCTGGGAAGGAATTCCTCCCTGTGAGGATGGGGAGGGGCTGGGATTGCCAGAGCAGCTGTGGCTGCCCCTGGATCCCTGGCAGTGCCCAAGGCCAGGCTGGACAGGGCTGGAGGACCTGGGACAGTGGGAGGTGTCCCAGGTGGAATTGGATGGGCTTTAGGATCCCTCCCAACCCAAACCATCCTGGGGTTCTCCAGTAGGAGAGTTTGGCTCTCAGGAGTTCCTCAGATTGGGTGGCACAGCTCTGCAGTCCTGGTGCTCTGGTGTTTTATGTTGGTTTCTTACGGCCATAAAAATGGATTTTCCAACAAAGAAGTGATCACTGAACCAGGGACGCAGCAGATATTCCTGGACTTCATCCCTAAATGTAGGGCTCATGTTTTATGGTGATTTTTAATGTTTTACATGGCATGGAGAGCCCTGTGCCTCAAATTCCCCCATCCCAGATCCGTGTCCCACCGGAGAGCCTGGCACAGGGATGGGAGGGATGGAATTCCTTCCCATGACAGGAATACCACAAACCCCCAGCAGCCAAAGCATCCCTGCAGCATTCCCAGCACTGAGCTTTGCCTGGCTCCCACAGATCACAAAGCAGCACCCAGCTGCCCTTTCCTCCCACAGGCAGAGCTGATCTCCCTGGAAAGCCTTTCCTGTGGGAGCCTCCTGAGATCTGACCTTTACCAGCCCCAGCAAAGGCAGCAGGAGAACACCCAGCATCAACATTTGGATTTGTTTAAAGCCAGACTGTGACAGATCCCTCCTGTGAATGCTGCAGCTGCCAGAGGCCCAAGCACAGCATTAAAGCAGCATCTCCAACGTAACATTTGCAGAACATTCCCTTCCACAGGGATGGACTCCCCGTGCCCGTTTGACCTTTTCTGCTGCTTTTCAGTTGATAAAGTTCACTCCTGTGACCCCGGTGCAGCTTGGCAGTGGCTGTGTGTTGCTTCTGTGGTGTTCCTGACATTCCTGTAGCATTAAACCTGGCAAAAATGGGATGTTTCACTCTCAGGCTCGGCTGTGAAAGGTCTTTGGTGTCACTGTGAACTTGGAGAATTAAAGGTGTTCTGAAAGCAGCTGGAAAAGAAGAGATTTAATCAGTGAGATGCTGCCATGGGGGAGCCCAAGGGCTCTGCCTTGCTTTTGGATGGCAGAGAAGTTCAAAGCTCTGCTGGGCTGAGTTTCTGTCCTTTCTGTCCCTTGGATGGAGGCATTTCAAAGGAAGGGTCTTGTCGTTACTCCGTCTGACATTTGAATTCAGTTTTGATTTTGGAAACCCAAAGCAGAGGCTCCTTCCTGGCAGACACTGCAGGGAGAGCAGGCAGTGAGGGAAGGGGGTTTTGTCACCTTTGGGGGTTCTTTTATTCTCAACAATTATGCAGCATTTTGCTTTAGTTTGGAGGAAGGTCCTGGAAGGGCAGCAAAGCTGATGTAATTCCACCCCTCCCCGTGGCCAGGGCCTCCTTTCATTATCCCAGGTTTTGTTTGTGAACGCTGGGATTTGATTTGGTTTTTGATCTGATCTTGTGATGTCTGGGAGCTGAGACCTTTAATTTCCTGTCCTGGTGGATCTGTCTCTGAAATCCTCCTAGGGATGTGTGTTTGCAGGAAACTGGGACTGGGAAAAGGCCCCTTCCCTCTGTAAAAATGCACCCAAAACCTCAGCCAGGGAGGGCAGAATTAACAACCCAATCAAGCCAAGATTCTTTAATTCTAAAGCCAAATTCTTTAGTTCATTAAAAGCTGACCCCACCTGACTGAATGAACTGAGGGTGCTGCAGGTCCTGGGGTCACCTTCACATTTCCCAGCACAGAAATTCAGTGCAGCAGGACCAGCTGCTGCAGAAAACCTGGATTTTGGCTCTGTGATTGAAGAATTGAACTTCTCTGGAAAGGCTCAGCTGGGATTATTTGCTCTCAGGCACCAGGAGCAGTTTTATCTCTCAGGAACTTGTTAAAAAGCTTGAAATAGGCATAGTTTGATCACAATGGGGACTCCCACAAAGCCAGGTGGGGTTTTAATCATTATTTTATTATTATTTTATACATATTTCTATAAATGAGTGGCAGGTTTCATTTGGAGAGTATTTTAGAAAAATCACTGGGAGTTGTTTGGCTGCCTGGGTAGAAAAGCTGGGAGGAATCAAAGCTTTTCCAGCTTTTCAGGATGGAGCAGCCACTGAAATCTGACAGAAGAAAAATTGGATGAGGTGTTGAACAAGTTCTGGCAGCTCCTGTGAGCTGAGGAGCAGGATCAGGGAGAGCTGGAGATTTGGGAAGCTAAGCTCAGTTTTAGTCTGGCTCCTGCATTTGTGATTAACTTCTCCTGCCTCTGGCTCCTCAGGGCAGCGAGGCTGCAAAATCCAAACCAGATTGCTCCGGAGACAATTCCATTTCCACTGTTAAATATCAGGGTATTTCCTTATTAGAATGAGGTGGATGGGAATGTTGGGTGTTTGTGGCTGAGCCCAGGGAGATTAATTAATGAGATCCCCATTAATGCCGTGGCTGGGTTGATATCTGGAAATAAACCCCCACCTGCCTATTTTTTTTACAAAGTGCAGTGGAAAAATATCCAAAAGTTTCTGTGGAATTCAGAAATCCAGCTCTGCCCCAACATCTCAGCCCTGGAGTCACATTCCCATGGATTTTCCACAGAAGTAGCCACAGCAATGCTAATTTGGGAGTTGTCTGGGGAGCAAACTTGGAGTGCCAGAACAAGACTAAACCCCCTCTGTGTTTCCTCTAATAAAAGGGAAGAACACTAAATAATTAACGTCAACAAATGAAAACTAATTTGCCAATTTTTAATTTTTCCCCCATTGCGTGATCCCTGTTAATGAATAATTTACCAGCCAGAGATGAAAATAAAATGAAAGGATTTCTCTGGGGTCTGCTGTGTTCTCTGAACATCCAGCCTGTTTAGATATCCATATATATATATTTTTTTTTTTAAAGAGCAAAAAATAACCCCAGAGAAAACAGCTTTCAGCAGGAACCAGGCAGGAATAAAAAGAGCTGCAGCCTCCAGAGGTTTTCCCATTTCCTTGCAGACCTGAGATCATTTGTCTGAGGCTGTTTGTGAATTATTCATACCCAGTGGAGCTCTTTGCTTTCCCAGACTGAATGTGACCAGTTTCCATCTCAGGGCTTCCCGTGCTGCTTTTTTTGTTTGCATTTCAGGTTTTCCTGGGATTCCTTTATCCCAGGGCCCTGCTGGATGCTGGGGGACTCTGTCAGTCAAACACCCAGAACCTGCTCCGTGCTCAATGCCCAGTGCTTCCCACAGCACACGAGGCAGCTTGGGACTGGGATAACTGGGAAACCCTGGGAATGATGCCCTGCGGGACCTCCAAGGGACAAGTGTTTGTTATTTTAGCTCTGGGTTGATTTTAAGGGTCCTGTGCATCCCAGTCCCTGTGTCAGACTAGCAGGAGCATCCCAGTCCATGGAAGTGTGGCAGGTGAGGGAATGAGATGGGGTTTAAGATCCCAGTTCAAAACCCTTCTGATTCAGCTGCCACTCAAAACCTGCTTAGGTTTGGGTGTGTTAGATAGGATTGGAAAAACAGACCCAGGGCTGGGGAAACAGATCCAGGGCTGGGGAAACAGATCCAAAACTGGGGAAACGGATCCAGGGCTGGGGAAACAGATCCAGGATTGGGGAAACTAATCCAGGATTGGGAAAACAGACTCAGGACTGGGAAAACAGACCCAGGATTGGGATGATCTTCAGTGTGTGCTCCAAGGCTTCCTTGGAGTTCCATGCTCCACCAGCCTCCAGCATGAGCAGCATCTCCACATCCCATGGACACTGGGGCAGCCTCATGCCGTGGAATTCCAGACTGGTTTGGTGGGAAGCAGAAGGAGGAGAGACAAGTTCCACCTGCAGCTGAGTTTCCTTGGCTTTTCCTGCTGCTGGGCACCAGAGGCACAACTTGAGGAGGAGCACTTGTGCTCGCTGCTGTCGCTGTTCCCTGGCCCTGCTCAGGTTTGGGAGGAGCCATCCCCAGTGTTGGTGTGGAGCCATCCTGATGTTTGAAAGGAGCCATCCCAATGTTTGTGAGGAACCAACCCAGTGTTCCTGAGGAGCCATCCCAATGTTTGTTCCTGAGGAGCCATTGGGTGTTCCTGAGGAGCCATCCTGGTGTTTGTTCCTGAGGAGCCATCCCAGAGTTCCTGAGGAGCCATCCCGGTGTCCCTGAGGAGCCATCCCGGTGTTCCTGAGAAGCCATCCCGGTGTCCCTGAGGAGCCATCCTGATGTTTGCTCCTGAGGAGCCATCCCGGTGTTCCTGAGGAGCCATCCCAGTGTTCCTGAGGAGCCATCCCGGTGTTCCTGAGGAGCCATCCCAGTGTTCCTGAGGAGCCATCCCGGTGTCCCTGAGGAGCCATCCCGGTGTCCCTGAGGAGCCATCCTGATGTTTGCTCCTGAGGAGCCATCCGGTGTTCCCCGCTCCAGGTGAAGAGCGGCGGTGCCACATGTGGGATGTGGTTGCCGAGCAACCTCTGGAATTAAAACCATCTTCGGAGCCACCGGCGCGTCTGAGAGCGGAGATGTCCCTGCTCAGCCTCCTCCTCCCAGCAGTGCTCGCTCACCTGCAAACTTGGCAGGGCTTTTCTTCTCTCCACTGCTGTGATTTGTGCACATGCCTGGAATCCCGGGATCACCCAGGCTGGCAAAGCCTCCAGGACCCGACCAGTGCCCGATGCCCGCCTTGTCACTGAGTGCCACAGCCAGGAATTCCTTGCACACCTCCAGGGATGGGCACTCCAGACCTCCCTGGGCAGCGCCAAGGCCTGAGGCCCCTTTCCATGGGGAAATTCCTGCTGATTCCACCCTGAGGCTGCCCTGGCCCAGCCTGAGGCCGTTCCCTCTCCTCCTGTCCCTGTTCCCTGGGGGCAGATCCCAATCCCAACCTGGCTGTCCCCTCCTGTCAGGGAGTTGTGCAGAACCACAAGGTCTCCCCTGAACCTCCTCCACCCCCAGACTTCTCAGGCTTCCTCCTAAAGCCCCAGGAAGAAAATACTGTAGAAATAATATTTTTTCATAGATGGGATTGTTACTTTTTACAGGAACCTTCTGATTCCCAAACTAGTTCATCCCTCTTTTGTGAGGATTACAGACATTCCCCCACACTGAAGAGCTGAAAATTGGATTAATAGATTTCCTTTCAGTTTTCAAACACTCCTCTCTTGTTGTCACTAAAATTAACAGGCTCAGGAGCTATAAAAAGAGCTCCCTGCTTTTTCTGGGGAAAACCCCTCCCCTGGGAATTCAGAAATGGATCTGTCATGTGAGATTTCCCCGTGCCTTCCCCTCCCTGCTGTGCTGCATTCACCCTGCCTGTGTTCCAATCTCCTCGTATTCCTCTCCAAAGTAATCCAGACTCAAGTGTATCATGCAATTAAAGCAATAAAAAATGGAAAAATATAAAATTAACAAACCCCAGGATGCCGGGTATGCTTGGGCTGAAAAATAATTAATGGATAAATGGAATGAGCACGTTAAGGAGTACGAAAAGACACTTCAGGTTGCTCTGAGTGTGCTCCTCAAGCTTTCCTGGATTTTTTTCCCTCCATGCCTGGAGCTGCCCAATCCCTGTCCACATCTGTATGCAGCTGCAGGAGGGAAAAGGAAAGCCCAGGAATTTTCACAGTATTTTTGTTTTATGCGGGCTCAGACAGGCCCTGGAGCATGGAGCATGGATCCCTTCCAAAGGAACTCCTGGAGCTGGGTCACTCTGGGCAGGATGTGGCGCTGGGGGTGGCACCATCCTGGCTGTCCCTGTCCCCCCAGTGCCCTGCAGCATCCCATCCTTTTTCCGTGGGATCAGCACCACGGGCAGCTCCATAAATCCCGCCGCGAGGAGCGCGGATCGATACTCCACGGTTAATGATGCCCGACTGAAATTAGGATCGATTTCCTGTCTCCTCCTCTTCCCAATTATGCAAACTTGGCTGCGCCCCCTCCAGAGCTGCCTTTTATCCCTGCTTTTAGAGGCGCTGCCCAGTGATGTTTCATTCGGAATCGTCAAAAACATCACAACCAATTCTGGCTCTTGCTTTTTTGTTCTCTGCTCAGTCTTCACCCCGGGGTTAATGGAAAATGATGTCAAACACCAGGAGTGATTTATGGAAGTCAGGCAGCTTTTGGCACCCTGAGCTATGGATAAAGTCAACTGCAAATTGTTTTCACATTCTAAATTACTGTACCCAGCTCTGGAGGAGGCTGGAAAAACTGCCAGAGGGGAAATGTGGGAGAAGGAAAGGCTGTGTGGGGATCTCTGAGCTGAGCTGTGCCTCACAGGAATTCCGTTTTTTAAAGCCAAACCTCTGTGCTGAACACCAGGGATGGATTTTTCCTGGGAATTGCCATGGATGTGGGGATTCCCAGCTCCACATCTGCCACATTACACAGCTGGAGCAGGAACTGGTGCAGGCTGGAAATCTCTTCATTAAGAGCCTGAATAGGTTTTGATTGCAGAACAAAGATTCCCAGGAGCACCTCTGGAATCAAAGACACCCAAGAAGAGAAAGAAAACTTCCCTCTTTTACTCTCTGTATTATTTTTGTAGCTCTGACATTTCCTTTCAAACTTGTGCTGGATTATCAATAAAATATTGTTTTCTTTGTCATTGTTATGGATTTTTAAGTTTAAAATCTTGTAGGAGGCACTTGAGGGATTGTTTTTGTTTTGGGGTTGACTCAAAACTTGGTTTGTCTTGAGGCTAAGAGGAAATCTCCAAGCACTTCTCATAAAAATATATATTTTCTCTCTCTCTCTCCCCTTGCAGGAAGAACTCAGGAGGCTCCAGCACACCCTGGAACAGGTCAATGATGGCAAAGACTCACTGCAAAGGTAAATGTGCCTTTTCCAAACTAGCTCACCCATGAGAAAGTGAAATGCATTTTCCAAGGTGTGAACCCTTTGCTGAGGGATCCTCTTTGTCACAGACATCCCAAATTTTGCCTTTTTCCCGTAAACAATCCCTATTTTTAGTTACAAGAGGACAATTTCTGACAACGATATCAATGAGTGCCCAGTAAAGTCTCAAAAGAACTCCACAGGTTGGGGTCTGATCTCCCAGATTTCCTGCCAAGAGCTGCATTCAATCCATGCTGCTGCTCCCACCCAGGGCAGTGTTCCCAGACGCTGGATTTGGATATTCCAGCATTTTCAGGTTGCTTTCTTTGAGCCATCACTTCCCAGCAGCAACTCCTTGGCCATCATTTATTACAACGAATTTATTCCTCACCCCCCACGTGGCTTTTGCTGCTGTAACTCATTTGCTGCCAGCATTCCCATTGTTCCTTTCCATTTCCCTCTCCAGATTTTCCAGCATGGCTGTGGGGATGGAAGTTAATTTAGCAGGGATATCTGTTAGATTTGCCAGGGTTTGGGTTTTTTAAATTTTTTTTTTTTATTTACAGCAGCTCTTTTGCTGGCTGTGCCTGTCCCTGGAGCTGTGGCAGCTGGGAGATTTAAAACAGGGATTCAGGCAGATTCTCACTGGAAAACTGGATCCAAATTCCCATTTTGTGTTGGGAGCTGGACACAGAGATCCAGAAAACTTCCTCCAAAGACAGCAACACCTTCTGACCGGCAGCTCTTGTTTGTTCTTGTCCAGATGAGGGAATTCATTCACAGGGTTGCAGGAATGTCAGGCTGGAACACGTTAAACTCATTTCCTTTTCTCTCCCATAGCCATCAGCTCACCATGGACGAAGAAAATAATATCCAGGAATATCCTATCAACTTGCAGCCCTTGGAATCCAAAGTGAAAATGTGAGTAAGGAAAAGTGTTGGGTCTGCCTTGGAATGCATCTGGGGATGTCCAATTCCTGAGCTGCAGGATCCACACTGGATCCATCCTGGATTTCTGTGTAACTGGATAAAAGAGCTTCCAATTAGCAAATCAATTAAGTTCTCCATGTTTAAGAATGCGGAGCTGGGAAAATTGGGGTTGTTTAGCCTGGATAAAAAGAGAAGGCTCTGAGGTGACCAAATTGTGGCCTTGCAGGGCCTAAAGGGGCTCCAGGAGAGCTGCAGAGGGACTGGGGACAAGGATGGAGGGACAGGACCCAGGGAATGGCTCCACTGCCAGAGGGCAGGGATGGGTGGGAGATTGGGAATTGGGAATTCCTGGCTGGGCTGGGATTGCCAGAGCAGCTGTGGCTGCCCCTGGATCCCTGGTAGTGCCCAAGGCCAGGCTGGACACTGGGGTTGGAGCACCTGGGACAGGGGCAGGTGTCCCTGCCATGGCAGGGGTGGGATGGGATTTCCATTCCCTTCCCACCCAAACCATCCTGGGCTGGGTCACAGAATCACACGGATTCCCCTTATGTTAAACATCAGTGTTGCACTCACTTTGTCATTTCCTCTGTGTAACTCAAGAATATCTGGGAATCTCTGGATTTTTCCCTGTGTGCAGAGAAGCAAGAGGGGGGAAGGGCAGCACGGAGCCTTTTCCGTGCCGATTTCCCCATCCAACAGCAGTTTCCCGGGGAGTCCCTGGCAGGAGCAGCCCTGGAAGTGCAGAATTCCTGCTCTGGGGGGCTCGGGAGAAGCGGGATCTCCTGGGGCAGCGGGCCCAGCCGCGGCACACGCTGACACCCAGCGCACCGCCGGGAAGGGAGGGTGCACACCGGGGCTCCGGGAATGAGCTCCGACCTCCCGAACGCCGCCCAATCCTGCAGTCCTGGAGTGGTCCGCCTTGGAAGGGACCTTCAAGGACCTTTCAGTCCTGAGCAGGGATGGCTTCAATTAGGGCAGCTTGTCAGTTTGATTTGGGTTGGTTTTAGGGGTGGGGAATCTCCCCCCTGCCACTCTCATGGGAAAAAAATCCTTCCTCAATATCCTAAATCAATCCTCTCTTCGAATAATAGAACAATTTTAATTTTTGCTGTACGTTACATGATACCGAGTTCCCCCTGGCATCAGTTATTCTAGAAGCCTTGATTTTGAATAATTAAACTTCCCCACGTATTTATCAGCGTCCAGGATTCCTTTTGGAGCCTCTCCCTGCAAGGATCCTCCAGCCCTGGCACAGGAATTGCCTCCATCCAGAAAACACCACCTCACTTACAGCCCATTCAAATATTAATGCATATTAAAATATTAAAAGGACATGAAGTTTCAAATTAAACCCAGTGTCTTCTAAGCTTTTCGTCATGCAAATAAAAGCCAGATGAAAGAATCCATTTTCAGGGAGTTTTCTAGGAGAGTAATTATGACTTAAGCTCAGTCTATTCTCCAGCTTTAAAATAGAAATACATGTAAATATAAATATGTAAATATAAATAACTAAATACTGCTCATCCCAGTGAATAAAACCTCAATTGCTTAAAAATCCTACAAGGAGCTAATTCTGCAGAGAAGTTGTGAATGTTAGAATTGTTCCAGGCCAGGCTTGACAGGGTTTGGAAAGACTTGGGATAGTGGAAATTGTCCCTGCCCATGGCAGAGGATGGAATGAGATGACATTTTCCACCCTAAATCATTCTGGGATTCCATAATTCCATGACAATGCTCTAGCTCTCAAATTCGCATTGTGTCTGAGTTATAATCTGAAATGTGGTATAAAAAAAAGATGTAGATGATTGTTAATTCCTTTAAATGGACAAATGGATATTTAAATTTTGATTGTGGAATGCAGGATAAATTCTGAGCTCTGGATGGCCTCAACTGAAATCCCTTCCACGGGTTTTGGGATTGGGCTGGACTCTGAGGAACATGGTAAGAGTTTGGAACCAGATCATCTTTAAGGTCCTTTCCAACCCAAACCACTCCAGAATTCCCTGATTCTCCTTAAAAAATACCCTAAATTATCCCAGTGGTGCCTTATACAAACCCTGCAGAGGCAGTTCCACGTGACCCCTCCCCAGAGAGGAAAACACAACATGGGAAGCCCCAACCCCAAAGTTCCAAGAATGAAATCCTTTGTTCCCTCAGCATCCAGCGAGCATGGCGTGAGCACCTGCAGCGCCAGGACCTGTCCCCATCCCCGGAGCCCCGGGACAAGGACAGCCCGTCCCCGACGTCCCCGACGTCCCCAAGGTCCCCGATGTCCCCAGCGTCGCCGGGCTCGGGCAAGATGAGCAGGTCTGTCAGCATGAACACCTTCTCCGACAGCAGCACCCCCGTGAGTCCCGCTGGAGTTCCTCCTTTTGCCTTCGCTGCCCTCCTTTCTGGGGTGTGGGATCAGTGAAAGCTCACCGAGGTTTGGTAATGGGTTAAAAAGGGGTTTTTAGGTGTCGCAAATGACCTCCAGGCAAGGATTCCTCTTGTAGGCTCATCAGGATGTGTGACTCTGGGTATCAGACCTGGAATTCAGCAGATTTTGAGGTGTTCTTGCTGGTGAAAAGGTCCTTCCAAGTGGTCCTGTGTCCTGTGTGTTTAGGATATTGTGTTCCCAAAAAAACTCAAATTGTGGTGCTTTTCATGCAAAGAAATGTGGTTTCTTGGTTGATTTTTGGTTTTGTTTTGTTGGTTGATTTTTGTCAAAAAAGAGACTAAAAGAGACTAAAAGGGACTTTGAGAAGTGGATTTGGGAGGTCAACATTAAATTTGATTTTGGAATAAATATTCTGCCTTGACCAGTGGCTGGAGGCTGCATTTCTCTTTTTAAGTTGACCCTAAATAAACCCCAAATACAGATCCCATTTCTGGAGTACAAACAGCTCTGTGATTGTCTCTGAACTGGGATTTTTAGGCCAAAAAATAAATAAATACAGAGCCTGGAGATGTTGCCTTCAGCTTTGTGACAGAAGACAAGACTTGAAGGAATTGCAGACTGGAGCACATGGAATAATTCAGGAATTCCAGGAGCAGGGGTTGCCCTGGTGTGTGGGGCAGGAAGTGTCTCCCTGCCCCTGAGGAGGGAACAGCTTGGTTGGATCCTCACTGCCAGTGGCTGTTGTCACTCTCAGGACAGCATTTGGTGGCTTCTGAACCCCTAAAAAATCTGGGAATCATTGTTAGTGGTGTTCTTCAAGCTGAATAAATTTAATTCTGCCTTGAGCTGCAAAGTTGGAGCAATTTTAATCTCGTGAAGCCCAAGGCACTGATCAAACAGAGCTTTTCCACACGAAAAAGTGATCTTGGAATTTTGGGGATAATTTGACTCTTTCCAGTGTCGATCCAAGTGTTGATCCGGGCCCAAAGTGAAGCTGTTTCCAGCAGGTTTGTTTTGGGACACGGTGCTTGACAGAATCTAATAAAATATTCCTGAGGGCACTGCTTTATTTTCAGTTGGGAGCTGGAGAGGAGGAAGATAAAGTGGGTTGGAATTCTGGGTTAGACATTGACATTTCATGGATTAAAGGGGTTTGGTTCCTTTAATTAGAGGAATAAATGAGGCTAGAAGTGTTTATCTGCCACTGGAATCTGCTTCCACCAGAGGTCCCTCGTACCCTGCGCAGGGACACTCCCAGAGCTTCTCCAGCACTGATCTCGTTTGGAACATGACACTTGGGGATGTTTGGGAGCTCAGGAAGGGCAGCTGGGAGTTCTGTAATTGTGGGGAGAAAGTGACGGCTCCATCTCCGAGTGCTTGTGGGGCACAACACGGGGCTCCCCCGAGCCTTCCCCATGCAGAGAGCTGATGGAACGGGTGCAGTGTCAGAGCTTGAGGGATGAGATGGGAAATGGAGAATTCTTGTTTGGCTGCTGCTTTGTAGCAAAGAAAAGCTTGTGTATGTGTAGTACAAACAGCTTTTTAACTGATGGAAAAGATCTGTTATTGATCACTGATCAGATTATGGTCTGAGTAGCACACAGGCTGGAGCTGTGTTGTCTTCACTTGTTTTTGTTTTCCTTTTGCATGCTAATTTTTGCTAAAAAGAAATTGGGAAACAGATGTGTAACAGATTTGAAATAATGTTCTTCCTTGTAAATATTTTACTTTTTGCTACCGTGTAGAAAAATGCCAAAACTTTCCTTCCTAGATAGGTTTCTGCTTATTCCTCCAAAATCACTGAATGGTTTGGGTTGAAAGGGACCTTCAAGCTCATCCCATCCCACCCCTGCCATGGCAGGGACACCTTCCACCATCCCATCCCCAGTGTCCAGCCTGGCCTTGGGCACTGCCAGGGATCCAGGGGCAGCCACAGCTGCTCTGGGCACCTGTGCCAGGGCCTCACCTCCTCCACAGGGAGGAATTCCTCCCCAATATCCCATCTGAATTTCCCCTCCTTCAGCTTGAAGCCATCCCCTTGTTCTGTCACTCCAGCTCCCAGTGAAGTCTCTCAACGTCTTCCTTGCGTCCCCATTCCGATTCTGGGAGGAGCTCTGAGCTCTGCACACAAATTCCTCTTCTCCAGGCTGACAAATTCCACTTTCCCAGCCCTTCCCCACAAGGGAAGATCTCCAGTCCCATTATCAACACCATGGCCGGTTCTGGGCTTGCTCCAGCAGCTCCACGTCCTTCTTACTGTGGGGACAGCAGATCCGGGTGCAGCACTCCAGGCGGGGTCTCAGGAACACTCCATGCCCAGGGGGATGTGCTGCCGGGGCAGGAGCGGCATTCCCGGGATGCGGTGGCGGCTCTGGGCGCTCAGCACCGTGGCCAGCGGCTCTGGGCGCTCAGCACCGCGGCCAGCGGGGGGCAGGGGGCGCTCAGCACCGCGGCCAGCGGCTCTGGGCGCTCAGCACCGCGGCCAGCGGCTCCGGGCGCTCAGCACCGCGGCCAGCGGCTCCGGGCGCTCAGCACCGTGGCCAGCGGCTCTGGGCGCTCAGCACCGCGGACAGCGCCCAGCTTCTGCCGCTCCTCGCCCGGGGCTCGGGGCTCGCTGCCCTTCAGTGAGGATCTCACCCCAACCCTGTCACTGCTGACCTCCCGCCCTGGCAAAGCACCTCTTTTCCTCTCCTAAAAATCACTGGGATGCTCACGAGAATGACAATTCTGTAAAATTCCCATTTTTCTGCTTGAGCCCAGTGCTCCAAGAGGCAACTTTCTACCAAGAAATGTTTTTTTTAGAGGTGTAACCACACAAACCTGCTTTTCCAAAGAGGAATGAATATTGTCCCACCTTTTCTCCATCAGTTGATGCCATAGAATTATCCCATGGGGAAAAGAGCCAGGATGGAACTCCTGTGCCCACACCCCAGGTTCTTTGTCCTTCCTGCCCCATGGGGTACCTTCCAAGCTGGGACTTTCCTCAGTGATTTATTAAGGTTTGGTTCTCAAATAGAACCAAATCTCTCTGCAGCCTTTGTGTGCTCCTGGGTCTCCCAGCAGAATCCCATTTTCCCACTGGTGTCTGACATTCCCAGGTGGGTTTTGCACCTGCAGGAGCGATGGGAAGTTGTGGCAGAGGGAAAATCAATGTATGGGAGGCAGTGAAATCCTAAGAAGAATTGGGGTGTTAACATGGGAACATTCCCTCTTCCTGCGAGCCTCAATTCCCAAATCTGTGAGCAGCAGAGAGGGAACCATCTGATAAATATTTACAATGTGATTTCTATATAATGTAAAAATGCAAATCCTCGCTCTTGAGCAGCGTGGATGGAAACATAATTAAAGATGAGGGAGACAAATCCAACTGAGATCAAAAGGCCTTAATTAGAAATCAAATATTTGATGGGTTGGGGAGAAACATTAACGCTGATGTGGCTGTCAGATAACACTTGGAATGAAAGGAACATGGAAAAAAAAAATGTTGTTTTCAATCCCTCCCTTTGGCTTTGGATAATCTCAGTTCTAAATGTGAGCAAGGAATTCAAAGTGCTGTGGCCTAACATGGAATTTGTCTTTTAAATGGCTTTTCTATGGAGAAATAGTTGTTGACTTTGTGTTTATTTGTGTACATAATCATCCCCAGTGATTATCCAAGTTTAATCCCTTACAAATATCATCCCATGGGATTTGAACTGCTGGGATACAAAAGGACCCCCTTGATCCTTTCTGCTGGTGGGAGCAGAACACCAACAATTTCTTCTTTTTTATTTGTGTGCATTGAAGGTTGGGTATCCATGTGATTATTGAAGTCAATTTGAGTCCTTGTGGTCTAGCAGCAGCAAAATCAATCCAGAAATGCTCTTGGCTGATGATCAACCTCTGATAAGACGTTTCTGATGATGTTTCTGGGGGATTATTTGGCTGCTTGAGATACTTGAGAAGTTTTTTTGAGTTCTGGAGTGGGTTTTGCTCTGTGAAGTTTCACAATGAGATGGTTCTGATGATACTGATGAGAGGTCTCAAAAATAGTTTTATTTATGCCCCACTTCAGGAAATTTGGCTGAATCCTTTATAAATCCTTTCTAAGCTAATTCTATTTACAATATCTCATTTATTCCCACAGCAGGGAAATTCCACTGCCTTTTACAAAGCCAGGCCCCAAAATGAAAATAATATTAATGAAGAGTTTAATGCTGAATTAAGCAGGGGTTGCAAAGCAGATTTGCACCATCACAGGGAGCTCCTGGGGAGTTTCTCTCCAGCCCTGTGACAGCACACTGAAAATCCAGAATTTCCTTTGTCTGAGGAACTTCCAGAGGGCAGGGGTGGATATTGGGAATTGGGAATTATTCCCTGTGAGGGTGGGGAGGGACTGGGCTGGAATTCCCAGAGCAGCTGTGGCTGCCCCTGGATCCCTGGCAGTGCCCAAGGCCAGGCTGGACACTGGGGCTGGAGCACCTGGGACAGTGGGAGCTGTGGCACTGGATGAGCTTCAAGGTCCCTCCCAACCCAAACAATTCCATGATTCTCTCCTCTGTGACCTTTGCTGATGGCATTTGCAGTCCTTGGGAATGATGACAGTGGCCTGATTTCTTTAGGCTGGAAAAGATCCCATCTTCTCCCGCTCTTTAGGATGCACAGCTAAAATATCCCAAAACACGCAGAGTTCCCAATGAGACCCTCTGGGATCACAGCTTTGGGCCTTGGTGACTTGAGAGCTGGGCATGGATGAGGACAGGACACGGCAGAGCACACCAGTAACTCCTAGGAATTATTTGGAATTATTTCACAAATCCAAAAGGGATTTGCCTTTTGTTGTCACCCTTCCCAAGCCCGGCCTGTGACAGAGCTCAAACAGCTCAATCCAGAGCCAAACTGGAGCAGTGCAGGAAAAAGGAATGGATTTGGAATGGGAAAGAAAGGGTGGCAGTGGTGGCGTGTCTCCAACACGGAATTATTTGAGACTGGGAGATTTCCAACCACAGGTTTCCCACAAGGAATTATCTTCACTGGCTGGAATGAATTCTATTTTCATGGGACCAAAAAAGAGGGGAAAATGTAAGAAATTTAAGTAATGGACAATAAAGTCATGATTAGACCAGGAGGAATTAGATGTATAAAATATATTTAACAGAAACTTACTGGGATGGAGGGAAAATCCAATGGAAATTGCCCCATCCTGAGCCATTAAATTATTTTAGTGGCTCTATGACCGCTGAAATGTGGCAGCAGCACTTTAATGGGGTCTATTGCAGAACAGTGGATCTTTCCAAATATATCCAGATTATCTCCTTCCAAAGGGCAGAGTATTGATTTCTGCTCGTAAAATGAATTTTCAGAGTAAATACACCGGAAAAGTACATTTTTGTGGGAATAAATATGATTTGAGCTATTTTACTGCTTGGAATATAGGCAAATAATAATCATCATTCTGGTTTTTAGGAGATTCTGATTCTGTTTCAATAACTCCATTTTTTGAGGCAATTTTCCACCTGTGAAATGACTTCTTAGGGTCAGCTAAAGGTCATTAAGAAGAAATAAATGAGGTTTTAGGGAAGCATTTAAGGAAAAAGCCATATTTTCTTTGGGAATTTCATCAAGGGAGTGAAAATTTCACACTGGGGGTGAGAAAAGGCATTTTAATTTTAACAAAGAACCCACAGTGAGCAGCAGGGAGGTGCCCTGGTGGTGGTGGTTCATGTCCCACCTGCTCTGCCCATCCTGGAGCTGAGCCCAATCATGGGAGATGCTTTTGGGAGGAAGGTTGGGCAGCTTTGCTCCTCCACAAGCACCTCCCTAAACCCAGTCCTAACGGACATTCCCACACTGGAATTATTCAGGAATTCAACAAAACCTGATTAAATCCTGTGTGAATGGAGATTCCCAAGCTGGAGTTATTCAGGTCTCCAGATTTTCCCCCAATCCCATCTCTCATGCCAATAATTTTTGGCAAAGCCACCCTTCCTCAAAGGTCTTTAAGAGATCTAAGTCCAGCAGTGGACTTTGAGGTTTATTCTGGATTATTCATTACTTCCATTTCTTTGATTGCATTACTTGGTTCTCCCTTTTTTAACTTCTGCTGCTCTTTCTCCATTTCCTTTAAAGTGTCAGCCTTTATGAACCCCAAAACTCCCCAAAGTTCCTCTGTCCTACCCACGGAACAGTGAATTTTGGAGGGTTTCCCATTTCCCAGGCTCTTCTCTCCAGTTAGATTTTGTTTAGCAGTGCCAGGGTCACCTCAGACCCCACTTGTGTCCTTATCCCCTGGACTGTGCTTTAAACTTTCCTTCACTGGTGACTTCTGAAATTTTGACCTTATTTTGCCCTTCTTTGCTGACGCTGAATTAAATATTTCCCTCCCACTGGCCAGGGCAGGAAAATGCTGGGAGCTGAGCAGTTCCCACCTGGGAGCACCAGGGCCAGAGGTGAACTCTGGAATATTCCTGTGCTTTATTACACTGGACGTTTTCCTGCTGTTCTCATAACGCATTCCCCACACCCTGTGTGCACCAGTCCTTCAGTATTTGAAAATTTAGGAGCTCTTGTTTTTCCAACCAAACCCTTGTTTCCAGTTGCTAATTAAGGCGCTGCTTTAATTGCATTAATTCCTCTCATTCAGAGCCTGAACGTGGAGTTGGAAAACACCGCTCCAATCGTGTCAGCAGCCAGGCTTTGGCTTTTCCAAGGTGTTTAAAATTCCATCGCTGTTCCAATAAACCTCAGCCAGTGGATTATTTCTCATGGACAGACAGTCCATCCTTCTCCTGGGGGTTTTATGGACAGAGTGTATAAAATGATAACACAATGAATGGGCCACTTGCCATCCTCTATCAGCTGCTTAAATCAGCTGCTCCAGACAGGAATTCAATACAGGAGAAGCTGTTCCAAATGGATTTTTCAGGTACAAGGCAGAACAAGGAATTTCAGGGGTATTCTTGACCATTGGCACATGGATAGCTTTAAAGACGTTTATGGGCCTTCAGTAAAGATGCTTTCAAACCATCTTCAGAATAATAAAATCGCTTTGGTGCTCTGAGGAGCTCAGAAGAAAATCAAATTATTGTTAGATTTGATTATGTCAGTGTCCAGAAATCCCAGATATTGCATAAAACCCACTGAGAAGCAAAAGGAGAATCTCATTCAGGGAGGGAAAGGAAGAGATGGTTTTGCATGCAGGAATTTAATATTCTCCTGTAATTTTATTTTTATGTAAATTATGTAAATTAGATGAAGATGTCATAATATTTCCCATGCTGAATTCAGACTATTTATGAACACTGCAGTGCCTGTTTCCCCCTCTCCTGTAAAACCCTGCTGTGCTTCCCAGAATGCCAGGGATTTATCTCGTCTCCTGTGTTTAATTTTGCAAAAATGGGATGCAAACTTAAATATGAAATCTCGAAGCCAAATTTCAGGAACAGATTTCCTACCTCGAAGGAAATGGAAAGGGAATATGAAGGTGCTGTGGAGAATTCAGTATTTTTAGTCCAGAGCTGTGTTTTTTGGGATGTACAGAAATTAAAATAGGCTGACCAGGCAAGTGGTGGATTCACGGATTCACCATCCCTGGAAGTGTTCCAAAAATGTGTGGAGGTGGCACTTGAGGACATTATTTAGTGGTGAATGTGGGTTGATGGTTGGACTTGATCTTTGGAGTCTTTTCCAACCTTAAGGACTCTGTGATTCCATGAAATTCTGGCCTTTGTGTCCCTCCCAACACTGAGAATCCTGCTGTGGCTTCCTGCCCACTTGGGGCCCATTTTGATGTTTCTCTTCCTGATGGTGAAATATTTCCTGGATTTTCTTCCAAAATCACTCTAAATTCTTTTTGTGAGGCGGAGTTCCATGGGTGGCTGTAGGGCAGGGCTGGACCCTTGTCTGTCCCTTCCCATTTTTGGGGAAAAAAAAGCCCCAAACCATCAACTGAGCCCTGAATCTCCTCTAGGACAAGACTGAGGCACAGAGGAGCTTGGAATTTGCATGACCAAACCCAGTCGGGCTTTTCCATGTCCCAGTCCCATTCCATGCCTTTAATCCTCATACACGTCTTCGTTAAGTCCATCTGCAGGAACTCCTTCATTCCTCTGAATGGAACAGATCCTTTGCTGCTCCTTGTCCCAGAAGAAAGGGAGCTGGACAATTTTGTGCCCGGGTTGTGACCTCTCCCTAAGGATTCTTGCTCCCTCTTGGAGAAATCTTTGGGAGGCATTGATTCCCTGCAAACCCGAGCCTGACTCATCACATCATCAGAAATCCCCAAACCCTCAGTGCTGTAAAAATATCCCAGAGTTCCTTAACTCGTTTTCCAGGAGTTTAATGATCCAGAAAATTAAGAATATTCACATTTTTTTCCCAGCAAGGAGATATTTTAATTCCAAATGTTCCCACTTAATTTCCCTCAGAGCATAAACTCAGACCTTCCGTGGCAATGTCCTTTCAGCTGTCCTTGTTTTGGGGATTTATCTTCTCCATGCTTTCATTTTAAACCCTGCTCTTTGACACAAGAAAAGAATTATTTCATTTATTAAAGGCTGTGCCCACCATGAGATAATCATGGCAAAGAAATGAGAGGCTGTCACTGACTCCTCTCTCCATGGAAAAGGAATTGCAGAGCTCCTGGCTGTCAATGGATGCATTTTCCAGCAGCACTGAAGGCCTTTATTTGGCTTTTTCCAGCACCACTGTCCTTTGTTTCCAGCCTCTGCCACACAGTGGAGCTTTGTCTGCTGGAAGGTTGATGGCAATAGTAGAAAAGGTCCTAAAATCTCACGGAATTTCTTTTGGGATGCATGAGCCTCAGTAAATGATGTTTTATTACAGCAATAGGAGCATAGAGAGAGGGAAGGTTGGGGAAGAGTCTTGCTTAGAGTGTGACAGAACAAATCAGGTTGGACCAGGTGTAATTCAAGTAAATCTGGGTTTGCTCCCAAACTGGGACACTTCCAAGAGGAGTTTTTTTAAAATGTATAAGTATAAACTTTAATTAAATCTATTTTTTTTTAAAGTTGAATTAAAAGTCATTTTTAGCATAACCTGATGTTGGGGTTTTCCCACTTAATTAGGGCTGAACAGGAACTTGAGTATGAGACTGGTTGATGGTGTGTTTTCCTTTGAACAGATAACTTTAGTGTCTTCTCCATGGAGCAGCCAAACCAGTGGAATGAGCTGTGTTTGGAATTCCAGCACTGGTTTGGCTGCAGGGCTGGACATTCTGCACTGATCCATGTCAGAAACTTGGATGTCTAAAAGTGAACTCCCAATGCCTTGGATTTTTTTGCTCCTCCTGTGTTTTCCTAGAATTCCAGGATGATTTGGGTGGGAAGGGACCTTAAATCCCATCCCAGCCCATGCTGTGGGCAGGGACACCTCCCAGTGTCCCAGGGTGCTCCCAGCCCTGTCCAGGCTGGCTTTGGGCACTGCCAGGGATGGGGAAGGTGTCCCAATATGTTCTGAATTCCTTGGTTAAATCAGTGCTGGAGATCAACTGAATTCCTGTGGAATTGCACTTAACACATGGAAATTACCTGAGGTTTTGGGAATTCATCTTGATGTAAATGGGAAATGTAGCTGTAACATAATATAAATATTTGCACAAATGAAGTAATTTATAATTGCATGATCCAGATGGTTTCCTGTTCCGTAAAACCTGGATGGACATGTGCAAAACACAAATATCTGGTATCCATCTGGTATCCATCTGCATCCCACCTCCTGGATCCCTGGGCACAGGGATGCTGTGGGATCATCCCTAAATGAGCCTCCATCATGTGGGGATTTATCAGAGCAGCCTGACTTTTCCCACTGACTGATAACTCAACTTCCTCCCCCTCAGCACCTCCATTAAATGGTGGGAAAGCTTTTCTTGGTCATTAGGATGAAGAATCCAGGATTGGAAATTGTTGTTTATTAAATATTTCCCAAAAAAAGAGCTGGATTTTTTAATTTAGCTGGTTTGGGAGATCAGCAGATGGAGAAGGAGCAGAGAACCTCTCCTGATCACAGCTGAGATGCCTGGAAAAATGTTTCCACAGTGACACTAAAATCTTAATAACCTGTCAAAGGCTCTGCTCAGGAGAGGTTTGGGATGAAAAATAGCTCCAAGATTTCCAGCTGAACAATGCTGGCTTCATTAAACATCCATCAAAACATAAAATGAAAGTTAATTTACCTCAAGTCTTGCTCCTGAGCAAAGCCAGGGCCTACTTTTTAATTTTCCAGGAGAAAATTGGGCATTTCAGCCACGGCTTTCTGAGAGCCCAAATTTGTGAGGAGCAAAATCCCAGTGGGGAAAGATTGGGAGTGATCAAGTACTTGAAGGTGCAGCTAAATCTCAAATAATTGTCACCTCAACACAAGAACTGGGAAAAAATTTAAAAAGTAAAACCAGATCCTAATAAACCTGAGAGATTAATTACACCCTCGGGGAAATTTGGACAATTGGATCAGGAAAAATTGAATTGGTTTTGGACAATCTGATCAGGAGAAATTGAAATTTTTTGGTGTTCAGGAAAGCCTGGATACCCAAATCATTCAATTTTGAGTGGCCTTCAAACAATCGGGCAAACAGGAGCTGCCCAAGGCATTTTCTCCCAAAATATGAAATTTTTCCTCTCATAATGCTGTCCCAAACTTTGCATTTTTCCTCATCACTGCAGGTTGCTGTTGCTTAATTTTGGGGGAGCTGATGTGGTCACAGAAGTAGTTTTGGGGTTTTTAAATAGTTTATTTTAGGTTTGTTTGAAGCAGGGCCCTGTGGGAGGAAAGGGGAATTTGAGTTCTGCCTTCCACACAATCCATCCTAAGGGCAGAACTGGTTATGGAGACAGCCAGGACAGTGTTTTCTCCTGCTTTAAAGGCCTGTGAGTTATCCAGGCTTTTCTGGGGAGCCATATGAATGTGGGGACACCCTTTAAGGAGTTTATTGCAGCTGTTATGCATTTAAATTGTCCCATTAGGGGGCCATGCTCCCCTGGCTGCCAATACAGATCAGTCTCAGGAGAGCTATGGAGGCTCTTCCAGGAATTATTCCTGCTATTTCCCACTCTAATGGGTTGCTTATTTCAGGAAAACAATGATTTTCCCCAAATGAGGCAGCCTGAAATTTAACCTTTGTGGGCAGATGTTTGTTTGCTGTGATGCTGTTATCTCTTATCACAGATTTATTCAATAAATGAGTTTGTAACAACCTAACCAGGCCCTGCATGGATCCAGGTTCCTGCATTCCTTCCCAATTCCTCCATTCCCTGCTCCTTCCAAAGAACAGGAATTCCAGACTCAGTTAAAAACCAGAGGTGGGGACACAACAATTCCCTGCAGTGGCTTTTGTCCATAATGAGTAATAAAATATATTTGTATTGAAATTATTTCTAAGATAGCAATCTTAATAAATACCTGTAATACTCAGCTCTGCTTCACTTCTAAAGGAATGAGAGAGTTTAAACAGAAGATGGAATATTTAAAATAGCTTTAAAATTATGAATACGTGGATCAACAGTTAAAAAAAATACAAACAAAAATACATTGATAAACCTATTTTAACATATTTTAAAAAATAAACCTACAAAAAGAAAAAAAGGGGGAAGAAGAGTGAAAATATTTATATGAAGGGTTAAGACATTACCATTGGCATTTACCTTTAATTCTCAGATTAATTTTCTTCCCAGGGTTGTGATTTCACTGGGATGGAGGTTGGGTGTTAAATCAGGATCCTCCTTTAAATCCTTCCCACTTCAATTATCCAGCAGTTGTCTGCCAGGGAGCTGATGGAATTGATGAGGGATTATTACAATATTCTAGATTTGAAACATTAGACAACAACCCCACCCTCTGCCCCAGGAGATGTGACTTTTATGAACAGTTCCTAGAAAAGATTGACACTGGGAAGCTGCAAATCCAGCTGCAAATCCTCTTCCCACTAATAGTATCAAGGAAAAAGTGTGGAACTCAAATAAATTTGTTTTCCCACCAATCTGCCAGATCTCATTTGAAAAGTTTCTGTGCCACTCACTATTTTGGCTGACAGGAGTTGGAAATGGGATCCAGCAAAGAAAATTGGGATTTTTCCCCCTTCCAGTGACAGAAAATCATTCAGCAATGCTGCTCTGAAAAGTTCTTCATTCTTCATTAAATTCTCTGCTGCTGCCACCTCATAGTTTGGGATCCAGGAGATCCTGGCCAGAGTTTGTGCTGCCATTGGATTTTTTATTTTGTTTCCTGGGAGGTTGTTCCTGGGTTGGGAGCAATGGGATGAGAGGAGCCCTGAAATCCTTGCTTTTTATTTATCCCAACCCAGCTGTGTCCAGGTGTGGGATTGGAGCACCCTCGAGGTGTCCAGGGATAGATTTGTTCCTGTGACCAGGGGTTAGCAATGTTTTTGTGGTGGAAAATAAAACAGAGTTTTTAAAAAAGTTAAAAATTAAAAGGAATAATCAAAACAAATGTTTACAAATTTAAATAAATCTAAAAAAAACTTAAAATTTTAAAAGTTTATATTTCAAATTTTAAAATAATTTAATAATTTTAAAAGTGTCACCCCAGTGAAGAACTTAGGATCAATTTGCAGTTTTAATGCTGAGGGTTGGCCTCAGATCAAAGCTGGGGGGGTCTTTTTGGTTCTGATCTCCACCAATTTCACTCAGCCCTTCAATTCCCTGACCTGAAATGCAGAAAATGACACAAAGGAGTTGTAGGTGTTAAAAATCCTCACTTTCAAAGGCAGGAATTGCTTTTTCCCAGCTGGATTTGTCCTTAGGGAGCAGAATTTGGGGCCAGAGCAAAGGGAATGTGGGGTGCTGCTGTGAGCCCTTCAGGAAATCCTGCAGGGAATGTGCAGAGATGGTTTCTGAGGGGTGATTTATTTTCCACAACCCATTCCTGCTTTGGGAATGGCTCCATGGCACCTGTGGTCCCTGAGCAATTCCCAGCACTGGTTTTCCTCCTGCCCCTGGGAAACCCAGCTGGGTTTTGGGATTCCAAACCTTCCCTTTGCTCCGGGGTTCAGCCCCATCATTCCCATCCCACTCGTCCATAAAACCGCACTCCCGAAGTGAAGAGCTCTCCCAAATCCATGAATAAATCCCTAATTTTGCTGTGTCACCGCTGCCGAGTGATGTCACCGCAAAGATGCAAATTAACTCCTGGAATTAAAGCCGGCTCCGCTCTTCTGAGCTCACCTGAGCCCCCCCAACCCAAATTTATCCCTTTGCCGGAGCCCAAAATCCCATTGTTGTCCCAGCCGGAATTTGCGTTTCCAGGAGGGATTTCTTTTGTCTCCCAGGCTGGTTTTGTTGTCCTCGCTGATAATCTCTTGATTAGCCTCCCATCAGCGCTAATCACTTGTTTCCTCCTGATCAGGGAGCCTGAGAAATAAACACGGGATGGGGAATAAATTAGGAGCAGGAGGTTGGGAATATCCCGCGTTGGTTCCAGAGGCACCAGGAAAGCACAGCCCTGCGGCTCCAGGAGTAAATGAATTACTGAGGGCTGATTTCAGCCACCTCATGGATATAAATGGGATAAAACCCCACTTTTGGTGTCAAATAGGGATTGAAATGTGTCCTGAAAGGCTGGGATTGCAGGAGAGGGATTGCTGGGCTCTCCACATCCTCTCCAAAACAGGGAGAGCCTGGAGCTCTCCCTAACCCAGCACTCCATGATATCCCAGAGTCAGGAACCTGGGGCAGGAGGTTGGGAATAGCCAGTGCTCATTCCACAGACACCAGGAAAGGAGCATCCCTCTGGCTCCAGGAGTAAATTAATTACTGAGGGCTGATTTCAGCCACCTCATGGATATAAAGGGGGAAAAACCCCACTTTTGGTGTCAAATAGGGATTGAAATGTGTCCTGAAAGGCTGGGATTGCAGGACAGGGATTGCTGGGCTCTCCACATTCCCTCCTCTCCTGCCTGAGCCACTCATGCCCACCCTTCCCTCCCTGGAACATTAGGAAAGTAAAGAAAGCTGAATAAATGAAAAGCCCTGTGAATTATTTATCCCTCTGGAGCGGCTCTCCCCAGCTTTTCCAGAGCCCTCCCTCCCCCTCTGCAGCTCAGCTCTGCTTTAGGTTTATTTTAAATCATCCAAGGTTTCGTTCCAATTTGAATTCTCCCCTGCTAATTAATAATTCATGGCCTCACTTGCTCTGGAATCTCTTCTCCAAACACGGATTCAGGGAAAGGGAAGGAGGCTGATCCTGCCCTGCTCAGGCTCCACCACTGCCCAGGTGGGAAATAAATTCCGTTTTTAACTTAAAGTTGTATTTTTTTAACTTCCTGGTGTGTTTTCCCCTTTTTTTCTGTATTTTTTCCACTTTTTGCAATATTTTCCCAACTTGTTGGTCTATATTTGCAATATTTTCCCCCTTTTGCTGTATTTTTCCTGTCACTGTGCTCCTACATGGACCTTTCCCAGGCTTTTTTTCCTGTCTGCCCAATTTCTTCCCTTTAATCTCATTTTTTGGGGGCTTTTCCCTCCAATTTTTGCCTTCTGTGCCACCACCGCACTGATTTTTTTTATTTTTTTCCTTTTTTAATAATTTCCACCCCATTTTTTGCACTTTTCTCCATCTTCTCTGGGTGTTTTTCACTCCAGCTTTGCTCGGGAGGCTTTCCCCCAATCTGCCCCTGCTGGAGGTATTTTACAGCCAAAATATCTTGATGATCTTTCCATATTTCCAACAGCAGATGGACCTAGAATGCCAAATTCTGGGATTTATTCCTTTTTTTCTGGGATTTATTTTCCTTGGTTTTGTTTAAACTGGGCATAATTTAATCCTTGAAAATGAAAAATTCTCCCTTGAACATTCCTCACCTTTTTTTATTTTAAACCTTGAAGGAATTTTTGCCTTGTGGCTCTTTCTGGGAGGAATCCCCTGAGGACCCGCAACTCCCTGAGGACCCGCAATGGGAAAAAACAATGGAAAATAAATATTATTTTATTTTAATATTTTTTTCCTGGGGGAGACTTGCAGGGAGTACTTTGTGTCCATTTTCCAGCTGTGCTGATCCATAAAAAACTAAAATTTACCTAAAGAAAGGCTGAAGGAGGGCACTGAGGACGCCTCTCCTGGGATTCTCCCGCTCCAAGTGTCAGCCTGGATTTCCTGTCAGGATGTAGAACATCCCAACAGCTGCTGCTGGAACCTTCACAGCTCCTTTGAGTCTGCTAAGAAAGGGAATTTTAAAAGTCAGATCAGGTTATTTAAGGGAATAAGCCCTGATGGAGGTGAGGTTTCCAAGCTTTATTGTGGAAAAGTGAATTATGAGAAGTTGGAAATTAAAAGGTAGAATGGAACTAAGGCTTGGAAGGGTTGGAATATTGGTCTGGAATTGCTTTATTTGTGGTTTGACTTGGAAAAAGGGGGAATTTTTCCTGCCCTTTTCCACCATCCATAGAGCCTGTGGAAAGGAGAAGTGCATGGACAGATTTCAAGGATTGGTGCTTGGAAATGAATCCCCATTTTTGAGCTTCCTGCAATTTTCTAGAAACATTCCCATTTTTTTCTTGGATGATCTCTACATCTCTGTGACAATGAAATGTAAAACCCTCCCACTATCCCAGAGTGCTCCAACCTGGCCTTGGCATGGGGCATCCTTGGGAAAATCCATTCCAGTCTCAGAAATTCCTTCCCAATGTCCATCCATCCCTCTGTCCTTGTGAAGCCGTTCCCCTTTCCCTGTCATTTTCCAAGGGAAATAGGAATGGCAAGGGGAAGGTGGAATCAGGGATGTGTTTGTTTGTGCTCCAATCTCATAAGGAATTAGCAGAAACCCATTAGGAAAAACTCTAATCCCGTATTGGAAAGGGGGGATTAAGGGACCCTAGGAACTGTCCGCCAATCTCATAAGGAATTAGCAGAAACCCATTAGGAAAAACCCTAATCCCGTATTGGAAAGGGGGATTAAGGGACCCTGTCCATGCCTGGAGTTGCACCACATCATTAACAGCTCATTAATTCATTAATTCTGAGGGAGCTGGGGACAAACTGGTCCTGGCTAAAGTGGGGGAAGATCTGAGAGAAGAGAAGCAGATTTGTATGGACAGAACACAAGGTCCTGCTCCCAGATCCCCCTTGAATCCCCTCGCGAGGAGCCAATTTACTTTAGTTTGGAATTCTGCAGCCCTGGCTGTCAGAGGCCGGTGGGGAAGGGGTGGAGATGGAGGAAGGCCATGTCTGTGGGGTGTCCCTGCAGCAGCAGCAGGGACACCGGGGACACTGGGGACACTGTCCCCAACAGGGACACTGTCGTCACACGGAAAATGTCCCTGCCAAGGCTCCGCTGCCGGCTTTGTGAGGAGCTGGGGCAGAAAAGTAAAACTGCGTCACAAACCGCGGGGCTTTTCGAGCTGGCTTTTCGAGGATGGGCTTTTGGGGTCTTGTGCCTTTTGCTTTTCGATTCTGGAGCTTTTGGAGCTTATTCTTTTGTCCTTTTGGAGGGTTTGGGTGTTACGCTTTCTGCCCTGGTCCCGGCCCATGCTTTGTCCCTTTCGCCCCGGGCCCAGCCCGTGTTTTGTCCCTTTTGCCCTGGCTCCAGCCCGTATTTTGTCCCTTTCGCCCCGGGCCCAGCCCGTGTTTTGTCCCTTTTGCCCTGGCTCCAGCCCGTATTTCATCCCTTTTGCCCTGGCCCGTGTTTTGTCCCTTTTGCCCTGGTCCTGGCCCGTATTTTATCCCTTTTACCCGGCCTACCTTTGGGTTCTCCATCCCTCACGGTCGTCCCGGCCGTCCCGGCTCTCCCTCAGGCTGTCCCGGCTGTCCCGGCTCTCCCTCAGGCTGTCCCGGCTCTCCCTCAGGCCGTCCCGGCTCTCCCTCTCGGCTCTCCTCCCTCCCCGTGTCCCTCCTGCCTCATCCCCGCTCCCTGCCCGAGCCCCATTGTCCAGCCCTGCCCGCAGGGCACTGCCCAGCCCCTGTGCAGGCTGCTGCCCTCCTGTGTCCCCCGAGTGTCCCCTCCCGGGGTGTCCGTGGCCTCAGGAGCCATCCCGGGCAGGCAGCGAGCGGCCCGGGGACACGGCCGGGGCTCCCCGAGCGCCGCTGGAATCGCCCTCTTTTCCCACTGCCTGTTCTCTCTCCCTCCCATCTTCCTCCCCCTTGCCCTGCCTTTTCTACCCCTCTTCAGTAGGGTAACTCCTTTTTGTTTTGGTTTTTTGACTCCCTCTTTTCCCTCTGTCTTCTCTCTCTCTCTCTCCCATCTTTCTCCCAGTCACTCTATTTCATACCCCTCTTTAGTAGGGTAATTCCCTTTTATTTTGGGGTGGTTTTTTTTTTTTTTTTTTTTAACGTCCTTTTCCCCCTCTGCTTCCTCTCTCTCTCCCTCCCATCTTCCCCCACCTAGCTCTGCCTTTACCCCTCTTTAGTAGGGTAAGTCTTTTTTATTTTGGCTTTTTTACTCCCTCTTTTCCCTCTGTCTTTTGTCTCTTTCTCCCTCCCATCTTCCTCCCCACTGCTCTGCCTTTTCTACCCCATTTTAACAGGGTAACTCCTTTTTATTTCGGTTTTATTTCGTTACCAATAAACGGTTCTCAGACGCGATGTTTGCCTCAATGTTTGGATCAATTTACTCCTTTTTATTTCGGTTTTATTTCGTTACCAATAAACGGTTCTCAGACGCGATGTTTGCCTCCTTTGGGTTAATTTCGGTCCTGTTTTTAAAAGAGCTCCCTCAGTGGAACGTGGCACCCGCCGGGTGGATCAGGATGCAGCTCCCAGCCATGCTGGATTTAGGGATATTTTTTTCCTCCCCAGGTGGAATCAGGGATTTTCGAATCCCACTAAATTCTGACAGTTCCCAATCCCAGAGCTGGCTCCTGCTCCAGCCAAGGACAGCCCATCCCAAAGTGCAGCTTCATGTTCTCATCCGTAGGGAAAATATTTCCAATATTCCCTTCTTTCCAAAATCCATGGAAAACGTGATTTTGTTGGAATCGGTCTGTTCCTATTTTGGATAAACTGGAGCTGCAGAAGCCTGGGAATTCCATGCTGGGATGGCTTGGGATACCCTTCCCCTTTCAGACACAGCCCAGGGTAGCAACAAGCCCACCTTAAATACGGAAAATAATCCAGGGGATAACAAACACCAGGAACTGAGGCTGGGAATTCACTGCCTGGAGTTCCCTGCTGTTGGAATGTCATCTATTCAGCTAACAGGGCAGGAATTCCAACTTTTCCAGCCCTGATTTGAGCCGAGGGAAGCGTTAGTGATGAGCTAACTGCTCATCCCACTTCCAATGGAAAGGGGTTTTCCAAACCCCAATTCCAAAGGGGTTTTCCATGGGAATGAGCGGATTTTGGGGTTTGGCCATGGTGGAGCAGCTTCAGGCACCCCAGATTCCGACTGCTCTCCACGAGGAAGGAAGGAGGATCCTCTGGAGGCTTTAATCCATTTCCAGACCTTGGAGCAGGTCTGGGATTGCCACAGAGAACGAAATTCCAGGGACAAATCCCGGTGGGAAGCACAGGGATGCAGGCAGCAGGCACCACGGGGAGCAGAGCCCGGCCCGGCCACCACCAGGATTTGCCACCAGCATTCCTTAAGAAGGATAATCCCACGGATTTTCCTGGAATTCCCAGCAGGGATTTTCCTTGCTCCGGGTTTTTCCTGGCAGAGCCGGATGCCTCCCCTGCATTCCATGCCCAGGCAGGCTGGGAAGTGCTGCTCGGGCTGGATCCAGCCCTGCTATCCCTGTTCCCGGAGAGCCGGATGCCTCCCCTGCATTCCATGCCCAGGCAGGCTGGGAAGTGCTGCCAGGAGCAGGAGCTCCGGTGGATCCAGCCCTGCTATCCCTGTTCCCGGAGCTGTTCCTGGGCTCATTCCCATCGGGAAAGGCGAACGAGGGCCCGGAGACGCCGATTCGATCTGGGAAATCCCAGGAATGCTGCTGAACACCTCCAGCATGGCGTGAGTTTGGAAGCGGGGGGGAAAATGACCCCAAAAGGATAAAAAGTCATGGCATATTAATGCTTGGAATTGTCTGCTGGAGCAGCGCGGGAAGAGGATGAATAATTCAAGGCAGACAGGATTTCCCTGGCAAGGTCGAGGCTTGTGAAGGGGAGGATTTTTTTTTTGGAGAGAGCAGCATCCCACTTTCCTCGGGAAGAGATCTCGCTCCATCCCGAGGCTCACGGCGGCTCCAGGAGCCTCTGGATTTCGGGAGATCCTTTTGGGAGCGGCTCCTCGGCGGGACGCAGAGTTCAGCTGGAATCGCGGATGCCAGAGGAATTCGAAGTGGATTTTTCAGCTCCACGGGCGAATCCCAGAGGAATGGGCTGCGGGAAGGGGAAGCGGGGAGCGCAGCCCTAGCGGGGCTCGGGATCCCGACATCCCAACCCCCGGGATTCCCCCAAAATGCCCTGAAAGGAGCTGGCAGTGGAAGATGGATGTGAGTACCCTGGAACGGGCTGAGCCCTGCTCGGCTGCTCCTCTGCACCTCACTCCCCTCTGGAGGGCACGATCTGGGGACACATCCCTTAAATAATTCCCAAAAAACCCTCCTGGGCCTCGTTGGAAGGAGGAGGATTTTATAGGCACCTGGAAGGAGCTGAAGGACAGGGAAGAACTCCAGGGTTTCTGATTCTGGAGCCCAGCTCAGCCTGGACCCACCTCAGCAGCTCACAAAGACATTGCTTATTAAAACATTTATTTATTTGGACATTTATTTTCTTTCAAGAATATTTATTTATTTGTTTGTTTGTTTATTTATTTATTTATTTATTTATTTAAAATATGTGTATTTGTTTGTTTAGATATTAATTGGACGTTTATTTATTTGGGCTTTATTTATTAAGACATTTATTGTTATTAAGGGATATCCAGCATTTAGTAGTAATAGTAATAGTAATAGCAATAGTAATAGTAGTAATAATAATACTACTAATAATAGTACTAATAATAATAATAAATGTCTTGGCTCGTTCTCCACACCCCGAAAATGCACGCCAGGCTCCATTCTGAGCTCAGCAACCAAAAATATCCATGGATTTTATTCTTCTGCAGCAGCAACAACTCCACCAGCAAGTCTTGTATCCTTGGAGGGGTTCCTAATGGATCTTAGGTCATTAATTTTAAACTTAATTTGATTTGTTTTATGAATTTTACATTTTTATTTCTCAAAAAGGGCATCAAGGACAGGCGACAAATTCCTTGGAGTTTGTGACCTAGAGGGAGTTTGTGGGGCTGGGGATTTTGTAGGGAATTATTCCAGGAGGGTTTTTAAACTGTGTGAGACTGCCAGCAGAGCTGTGCATTTCCTGGGAATTTGGGATGTTGGGCTGGGATTGTGACTCAGCATCTTCAGCTCAGGGATGGATGTGCTGGGGGGGAGGGAGAGACGGGCAGGAGTTGTGTCCAGGAATTCTGGGATCCGCTGGGACGTGCAGCACCCCTGGATCCCTTGGGATCCCTCCCTGGATCCCTTGGGATGATCCCTGGTGCCAGGGGCTGCTCCAGCCCTGGATTCCCACCCCTGGGAATGAGGGAGGGAAGGGAAGGAGCTGCTCCATGGATGTGCTGCCCCTCATGGCCATGATCCATCCGTAGGGATGGGAACTGGGGACACAGAGCCTGGGATGGCCACCCCAGGAACCCCTCAGTGCTCTGGATGTGTTTGGGATCTGTTCCTCACGGGTTTGGACAGTGTGTGTTTGGCTCATTCCCCTGCAGTTCCCTGGTTTCAGACTCCTCTTGGCTGGGTTTTAAATCCCTGCTTGGGCCGGGTTTTGGGGAGGGTTGGACACTCTGGATGAGGAGGGATTTGGTTTGGGGGCAGAACCAAGTTAAACTCCAGCACCCTCTCAGAGGAAAAGCAACACCTTGAATATTCCCAGATCTTCTGGCTCCAGGGAAAAGCAGCTTTGGGATTTCAGGAGTGTCCCAGGCCTGGGAGGTGTCTGGGAATTTGTTTTAACACCAGGGTGGCAGGAGAGCTCCATCCTCCATCCCTGACCCCGTGCTGCTTCCCAGGCATTCCTTTTCCCCTCCCTGGCAGTTATTTGGGGCCATCTCCTTTCTCCCAGCTCTAACATCCTCCATTTTCCCTCATTCCCATAATTAATAACAAACCCTCTGGTATTAATTGGAGCCTGGCACAGCTGCCCCAGCCCTGCTAAGAGGATTTTCCACTTTGTTCTCCCAGCTTCCCATTCCAGAGGGAAATCCGGCAGCACGAGGCCATTCCCAAAGCCCTGGCTGCAATATGGTCTGTAAATCACGGAGTCATGGGAAGAATCATGGAATGGATGTGGTTGGAAGTGACTTTATTTCTCATATATTTATAACGTAGCCTGTGTTGGTTTGGGGAGCTGGCTTTGGGTTTTTCCTCCATATAATGTGGGATCAGGGGTGGCACCGGATGGGGTTTAAGGTCCCTCCAACCCAAACCATTCCTGGATTCTCTGCAGTTGCAGCACGAGCCCCGGGTCCTGCAGGAATTCCTGTCCCCAGCTCCCATCCTGCAGGCACAGCACCCACTGCAGCTGCTCCCCCCTTGTTCCCCTGAGGGCTCTGCCCATCACCGGGCTGGGATGGACCATCCCCGCTGGCAGGAATTGATAACCACGGGAAAAGGAACACCCGAACTCCAGCAGCAAAGGTATTCCACGGCCAGGTCTCCCTGGCTGGGATGGGGGGCTGGAAAAGCCCAAACCGGAGCTGTTTGTGGGAGGCGCTGAGCTGAAAAGAGCAGTGAGGGATGGAACAGAGCAAGACAAAGGCTGAGCAGTTGCTTTCAGCCTAAAATGTAGATTTATGCAGAAAACAAATATCAAGAGCTGCATCTGTTGTGGGTGAAGCACAATTCCTCATCAGGGAGCAGAGCTCGCTCCTCGCTGCTCCCTTTGCTGCAGTCACAGATTTTATTTTCCCTGGATTTGCGTGTCATAAAGGAGTTTGGGATTTTTCTGAAGTTGTATTTCTCTTTTTTGAATATAAATGAGTATAAAAATACTTCCCTGGGCCGGGTGGCCACATTGCTGATGAGGCACATGAGGAATCTCTGGCCATCCATGAATTTGGGAAAAGCAAGCAGGGAAAAACCAGGAAAGGGCCTTTGGATGGTGCAGAGTGTTTGGGGTGATAACAGGGATGGTTTTTCTGGTCCTTCCCTGTGAGCAGTCTGCATCCCAGGGGAGGGGGGAGGGAAAGCTTCCCGCAGCAATTCCCCCTGCCAGGTGGCTGCTCCACACTCGGCTATTTTGGAGAGCAGTTCTGCAGTGCCTGAAAGGGTCTGTGCCTGTGCAGCTGCACTTCTGCCACCCTTGCTGCCTCTCTGCTCCTGTGCTGCTCCTCTGGCTTCCTCAGAGAAGGAAAATCCCAAATCCTGGGAGGAGCAGCTGGAAAAGGGAATAAGCCTGGAGAAAAGGGGGATCGGGGGGACCTTGTGGCTCTGCACAGCTCCTGCCAGGAGGGGACAGCCGGGGGGATTTGGGATCTTATCCCAGGGAACAGGGACAGGAGGAGAGGGAACGGCCTCAGGCTGGGCCAGGAGATGACATCAGCAGGAATTTCCCCATGGAAAGATTGTTAAACACTGGAAGGTCTGCCCAGGGAGGTTTGGAGTCCCCACCCCTGGAGGTGTCCCAGGAATTCCTGGATGTGGCACTCAGAGCTCTGGGCTGGGGACAAGGAGGGGGTCAGGCCCAGGTGGGATGATCTTGGAGATCTTTTCCAACATAAATAATTCCATGATTCTGTGACTTTGGGGCTGCCCCATGGATGCAGCACCCCAGGTTTGGGGGATGACTGCAGGGAGATGCTCGAGGAGGCCACCAGAAATGGGTCAGAGGTCTCTGTGACACCTTCCCAAAACCAGCTCTTGGAATCCCAGAATCATTGGGCAAAAGGAATCTCAGAATCATTGAGCAAAAGGAATCCCAGAATCATTAAGGAAAGAGGAATCCCCAGAATCATTAACAAGAAAGAATCCTAGAATCATTAACAAAAAGGAATCCCAGAAGCATTTAGGTTGGAAAAGCCCTCCCAGCCCATCAAATGTGACCTTTTCATCTCCCCCAAAGCAGGAGGGGAGCCAAGGAAACATCCAGGGAACGCTGTGGGCATCCCAGGGACCACCCCACACACCCTGCACCACCTCTGGCAAAGCAAGGAGAGGAAAACTGGGGAGGAGAAGGCAGCGCAGGGAGTCTGGGCCTGGCCCTGAGATTTAGAATAAAACCCAGAGGTTAAACCCAGAACAGTTTGCTCAGAGCCTGATTGTTGAGCTGTGCTGGTCCGATGGCTCCTTGGCAGGGCTGATTGAGGACCTCAGGAGCCACCAGGGAACAGCAAAGCTGAGCCACAGCCCGATGGGAACGGGAACGGGATGGGAAGGGGCAGAAACAGCGAAGGAGAATTGTCCCTGACTGGAACCCAGAATCGGCAGCAGCTGCTGGCTCAAAATTCCCTGGTAATGGAACGGATTGCTGGGGTTTGATCCCCTCTTTGAAGCAGGAATTCCTTTTGCAGCCGGAATTGCACCTTCCCCTCTCCTGGTTCGCTCCAGGCTTTGGCTGCTCTAGGCTGGGATTAATTATCTGTAACCTGACTCAACCCTGAGCTGGGCTCAGACGGTGCTGACAGGGAGGGGCATCCTGGTGACCGGGAGGAATAGCCAAATTTTAGCTTTCCAAACCATTTTCTGTGCCTCTCCTTCAGCTGACCTGGACGAAAAATGATTCACTGTAAAATTTCTGCAGTCCCAGGAAATGTACAATCCTCAGCCCTAAGTCAGGCAGCGAGCTGGACCGGCAGGATGCAACAAAACCTTGGGGGAAATTCCTGAATTTTGGTTTTTGCTCCAAACATTCCCAGCTTCAGGCAGGTGGGATGAATCCTGCTGGATCCTGCTGAGCTGAGCACGCTTCTGTTGGACTCCAGCCCCTCCCAGTGACAACCAGAGGCCCCCAAGGTGATTAACACACTCCTTAATTAAGCTAAGACTTCCTTTAGGGGCTGATTCCTCTCTGCCCAAAGGATCAGGAGGAATTTTGGGGGAGAAATGCTGCAAAAGCTTCTGTGCACACGCTGGGATTCGGGAGTTAATGCATTTAGAGGAGGCAACATAAATATTAAGATTCAGCAGGGCTCTGTGGATTCATGCATTTGAAATATTCCAGCTATTTCCCTGCTCGCATTCCTTACCCACGTGCCTTCCAAAGCACTTTATTAAAGGGCATTTTTTTTCCCCCTAGCCTTGATGGTTACAAGGAATTCCAGAGGCTGTTGGACAGATAAGGAGATTCCTGTTGTTCACTCCAAGGATTTTGCTGGCCCTCCTGAGCTTCCGGGCTGGGACAGGCACGGGGGAAGCAGCTCCATCCTGGAATGGTTTCAGCACAGCTTGGACAGGGCTGGGAGCAATCTGGGATAGGGAAAAGTGTCCCTGCCCATGGATAGGGAATGGCATGAGCTTTAAGGTCCTTTCCAACCCATTCCAGGATTTTAGAATTCATCCCAGAGCAAATAATTCAGAGGAAAACCAGTCTGTGCAGGAGCAGCTCTTTCATCCTACAATTATTCCAAAGGAAAAGAGACAACGTGGACTTTGGGAGTGTTTTAGGGTGTGGGGAAAACTTCTGGGAGGGAGGGAAGCCCTGGCAGGGGTGGAGCCATCCCAGCAAGCATCAAATCCCACTTTGGAAACAGGGGCTGCCCGAGCCCAAAGTGCTGAGCCTGGCGTGAAAGGGATTATTTTGGGATGCTGCCCTTGTCCCCTCCTGTGCCACCAGAAGGGCTCTGTGGCAGTGCCATCGCTCAGAGCCCTGCTGTGATTGCCCTCCCCCTCTGAAGTAAGCAAAGGATTAATGGGCTAAATTTAATTTGCTAAATTTAAAGAGTTAAACCTGCAAATCCAAGCACTAGGAGAACAGTGCCCACAAGGGCAGGAATGCCGTGCCATGGCACCCCTGTGCCCTGCAGCTTCCTGAGGGAGGATGCAGCATTCCAGAGGGGAATGCAGCCCCGTGGATCCTGTCCCTGCCCCCGCGGGAGCTGCAGGTGAGTCCCCACCGTGCCTATTCTTTAATTAATTGGCCTTAATTTGGCATTTCGGGGTGGGCTGCTGGAATCTCAGGGATGCACAGGGCTGGAAAACCTGGGGCAGGGCAACATCCCAGTGCTCCTGACCCCAAAGGCAGGGATTGGCATCCTGGTTCTCCTGACCCCATGGGCAGGGATTGGCATCCCAGTGCTCCTGACCCCATGGGCAGGGATTGGCATCCCAGTGCTCCTGACCCCAAAGGCAGGGATTGGCATCCCAGTGCTCCTGACCCCAAAGGCAGGGACTGGCATCCCAGTGCTCCTGATCCCAAAGGCAGGGACTGGCATCCCAGTGCTCCTGACCCCAAAAACAAAGATTGGGCATCCCAGTGCTCCTGGTCCCAAAAACAAAGATTGGGCATCCTGGTTCTCCTGACCCCAAAGGCAGGGATTGGGATAACAGGAGTGCAAAGGGACTGCAAGATGTTACGGGGTTTTTGGAGAGGAGACAACTTTTCTGTATGGATAAACTGCAGAATATTCCACTCTCCCAGAGCAGTGCAAAGGGACTGCAAGATGTTACGGGGTTTTTGGAGAGGAGACAACTTTTCTGTAGGATAAGCTGTAGAATATTCCACTCTGCCAGAGTATTTATCCCAGAATCATCAAATCATAGAATTCCAGAGTGGTTTGGGCTGGAAAGGACCTTCAAGCTGATCCAGTTCCAATCCCATGGGCAGGGGCACCTTCCCCTCTCCCAGCTGAACTCTGGCAGCTTTTTCCTGCCCGTGGAATGAACAAACCCCAGGAATGCTCACAGCAGGAAAAGGAAACGTGCCCTGATCTCAGAGCAGTCCTTTTCCTTTCGGGAAAGGGAAACTCTTTGTGTTCAGAGGAAACTTCCCTTTCCTGCTTTATCCCAGCATGTTTTTATCCCAGCATCATTTCCCTGGCAAATCCCACCTGGATTTGGGATTAGGGACAGTGCTCAGCTCTCTGTGGGAGTCAGTTCAAGGAAAAAACCCCAAACCCCAGATTTTAAAGTAAAAACAGAATTTGGGAGCTCTGGGTGGACATGAGGGTGTTGGGATAAAGACCCAGCTGGCAGAAACATTCCCATATTTAGGCATTTATGGTGCTTTAAGGGAGGTTGTGATTTCCCTGATTTCCTCCTTCTCTGACCCAAAAACTTCTGCAGTGTAGCAGGAAAGAACACAAGAAACCCATTTTAGAATGGGGTTACAGCAGTGCCAAAATAGAAAAATCAAATCCATTTAAATCTTATGATAATCAGCAAACTGCCTTTGAACAAACACCAGGAAGAGAATAAAAATCTGGTTTTTGTGATAGATTTCTGCCTCAGAATCAACCCCACAACTCTTGTTTGTATTAAACCTCCTTTGCACTGAATAAAAGAGCTGTGAGCCAGGTTCTTTCATCTCCAAGGGTTTGTGTTCACACCCTTGAAAATTCCTACAAATCCCAGGTTTTCCATGGTGTTGGAAAAGGGTTTGTGGAAGAGAGAAATGCCATTTGTGCAGCAAGAGCTGGCTCCTTCCTGAGCAGGTCGAGCAGAAATATGTTCCCTGTGTATAATTAGAAGTGAGGAGGGTTTACTACGAGGTCAGAAATTATTGGATCTGTCTGCAGTGGAGGAAAAAAAAAAAAAAAGGAAACTTGGAAAAATGGGTGATGTGTTAAACCTTGTAAGAAAACAAATTTGTCTGAGGACAGGGCAGCAGGGAGGGATTTGCAAGGACTGGCACCTTAAAGCATGAATGGAGTGAAGGCTGAAGCAGCTTTATCCCACTAAAACGGGAAAATTTGGATTGGGAAGTGCCTGCCACTGGTTTAATGATATTCCACATTCCACACTGGGAAATTCAGGGAGAGGGAAGCGCTCCTGTCCTCCACAAAACATTATCAGTGCACTCGTGATGAAGGGAAGAAAGTTCCCCAGCGAAGATCCCATAAATCAAACTGTCGCCAGCCTGGGAGCAGTGAGGCAGCTCCTCCTTTGCTCAGCAAAAAATCCCTTCTGAGGCTGGTGGTGATGTGAAACCAGCCCCAAATAAAGAACTGCACCACACAAACTGTGTCAAATGCCACCCCCTCCCAACCTTGTGGTGAAACCTCTTCCCCAAGCAATTCATCTCCAGGATTTTGCTCCTTCCTGCCATTTGCTGGGATTATTTTTAAAACTGCACTCTGCAGTTCCTGATTTTCTGGAGTTTCAGCCACCAGGCAGCTGGGGAGGGAAGCAGGGATCAGCTGGGAACAGGGAGGGATTCAGCTGCTCCTGGGGGTCAGGAGAGAAAATTGGGATAATCCGGGCTGAGCACCTGGAGGAGACACCTCAAGGGAAAGGTTAATCCCAAATAAACCCTGTGATATTCCCTGTGGATCCCGGCCCCTTTATCCCTCCAAAGCCCTGCCTGGGGGTCAGAGTCTCCTCCAGAAAAGCTGGAGAGGGATTTTTAACCAAGGCAGAGCGAGGGGGAATGGCTTCCCACTGCCACAGGGACCTTGGGAAGGAATTCCTCCCTCTGGGGAGGGCTGGGATGGAACCCCAGAGAAGCTGTGGCTGCCCCTGGATCCCTGGAAGTGTCCAGGGCCAGGCTGGATGGGGCTTGGAGCAGCCTGGGACAGGGACAAGATGACTCTGAAGATGAGTTTGAATTCTCCCAGCCCACAGGGAGAGGAGGGGATGGCTCCAGGGCACTGAAACCTGTTCCCAGTATTTGTCCCGTGTGATGTCGGTGGGGTTGGGTACTCCCAGGGCTGTCGGGATGCCCCTCCCTGGAGGGGGATGAGGGGTCAGACCCGGCACAGGAGACCCCTCCCCTCCTCCTGCCCAGAAGGAGCAGCTCAGCAGCCCCAGGAGTTCCCTTCTCCCTCTCATCCCTCAGGAATTCCTGCCCATTCAGGCCGTGGGGAACCTCGCAGGGGGATTGCCCCTGAGCTGTGCCCACTCCCCGGGTGTCTGTGCCATGGCCACCTCCCCACCCTGCACAACCTTTCATTTTTAACCCCCCGTGCTGCTCTTGGGGTAGAGTTCATTTCCCCCACCCCAGGACGGGCTGGAATTATATTTTGGATTTGTGCTGGAGGCAGAGTGGGTAACACAGAGAGGTTTTGATTCTCGTGGGTGACCTCAAGGGTGTTTCTCACACAGAACCCTGCCCCAACATCAGCTCCTAACCCGATGCAGTGTTTCAATGCTCCAGTTAAGGGTGGCTGGTTCTCCCCTGGCCCTGAAGTGCCCCTGCACACCCAGAGGGTCGGATTGCAGGAGCAGAGGGCAGCTGGCTGCTGCCACATCTCCACACCCTGCAAGCTCCTGATCCGTGGGATTGATGCTTCCCATTTCACCACAGAGCCTTAAAAGGTCTCCTTGCCGTGGAGTTGGGAATGGGAACATTTGCGTGTTAAACTTGGCTTCGGTGACCCAGAATGCAGAAACTAGATTAGTTTTTTTTAGCGGAGTTATTTATAGGAGACTCTTAACGAGTTACTTTAAATTACTTTTAAAGAAGGAAGGAAAGGGAGAGGGTGGCAGGAGGGATGTGTTGTGTGTCCCTGTGGTCCCTCGGGGCCTGGGAGGGAGGATGTCACTCTTTGTCACTTGCTGTGACTCCCTGCAGTCACCCACAGCCCCACACAGAGACAGTGCCACCTCCTCCCAAACCCAGCCATAACAGCCCTGCAGCAGCCCCTGCTCCCCTCTGGCCTCTCTCCAGCAGCTCCACATCCTCTGGAGCCCCCAGAGCTGGGGCAGCTCTGCAGGTGGGGTCTCACCTGAGCGGGCAGAGGGGCAGAATCCCCCTCCCGGGCTGCCCCCGCTGGGATCAGCCTGGCACAGGGGGGTTTGGGGCTGTCAGTGCCTGTGCCCGGGTCAGGCTGAGCTTCTCTTCCACCACCACCCCAAACCCCTTCCCTCCGGGCTGCTGTGATCCATTCCCTTACCAGCCTGGATTTATGCTTGGGATCGCTTGGGATGGTCCCGACCCAACAGCCGTGGGAATAAAGAGTAACACTTAAATATAAATTTTTTTTGTGTAACAAAAAAATAGTTACAATAGCTACCACGACAACATCAGCTAATACCTCAGCTCTAATTTTCAAAAATAAAGCCAAACCGAGGATAATCGAGCAGAATCCCAGGAGCACGGGGTTTTCTGCCCGCCGGAGCGGCGTTTCCTCGCCGCCAGCCGGCGTTTCCCGCAGCTCCCGAGCGGCGGAGCCGGAGCCCGGCCCCGCTCCGCCCCCGCCCGCTCCGCCCGGGGCCGCCCCGGCTCCGGAGCGCGGGGGCGGCCCCGGGCCGGCGCTTCCCGTGCCCGCCGGGCAGCGCGCTCCGGGCATCCCTGACGCGGCCGCCCTCCGCTTCTCTCCGGCAGGATTCCCGGGAGGATGGCATGGATTTAGGCAGCGACGCCGGCAGCAGCCGCTCCAGCTCGGAATCCAACTCCAGCAAAGCCACGCCGTGCTCGGAGGGCAAGTCCTCGCCGTCCCCCGGCAGCCTGGACCTGGCGGCGCTGGGCGACTCGGAGGAGGAGGAGGAGGAAGAGGAGGAGGACGGGGGGTCCCCGCCGTGCCCGGCCGCCCATGGGCGCCGCCGCGGCCCCGCGGCCGCCGCTGCCGCCCCGCTCGGACCCCGCGCGGCGGCGGAGCGCCGGGGCGCGGCCCCCCCGGGACCCGCAGCCCCCGGCCATGGACTGGGCAGCCCTGGAGAGGCACCTGGCCGGGCTGCAGTGCCGCGAGCAGGAGCGCAAGGCGCGGGCCAGCCCCGCCTCGGTGAGTGGGGAGCGCGGCGGGGCGCGGATGGGGCGCGGAGCGGGGTGCGGGGGTCCCGCCTGGAGGGAGGCTGCCCGGCTGGCGGATCCCGCGGGAGGATGTGCGGCTGCTGGAGAGAGGCCAGAGGAGGCCGTGGAGATGCTCCAGGGCTGGAGCCCCTCTGCCCTGGAGCCAGGCTGGCAGAGCTGGGGGGCCTCACCTGGAGAGGAGAAGGATCCAGGGAGAGCTCAGAGCCTGGAGGGGCTCCAGGGGAGCTGGAGGGGGACTGGGGACAAGGATGGAGGGACAGGACACAGGGAATGGCTTTAAGCTGCAGGATGGTGGATTTAGATTGGGTTTTGGGAAGGAATTTTTCCCTGTGAGGGTGGGCAGGCCCTGGCACAGGGTGCCCAGAGCAGCTGGGGCTGCCCCTGGATCCCTGGCAGTGCCCAAGGCCAGGCTGGACAGGGCTTGGAGCACCTGGGACAGCGGAAGGTGTCCCTGCCATGGCAGGGAATGAGATGACTTTTAAGGTCCCTTCCATCCCAAAACATTCCATGATTCTCCAACTTTCCCGGAGCATCCTTGGGCCCTGGTGGGGCTGGTTCCCTGCAGCTCCAGGCATGTGGCAGGGCTGGTGTCCCCGGCAGGAGCCTGGTGCCACCACCAGGCTGTCTCAGAGCTGGGTCCCTTGGAGAGGCCAGGGAATATCAGCTTTTCCCAGGCTGGGAGCAGTGCCAGCCTGGCGCTGGGTGCTCTCCTTTCCTGAGGGAAAGAACCTTCCCAAGGCCCTGCTGTCAGCCACAACGAGCCCCCGGTGCTGTTTTACAGAAACCCCTGTAAATCGGGGCCTGATCCCATTATCAGGGCGATTTGGGAATTGCACAGAACTTCTGAGCTGCAGTGATGAGAGGGGAAGGAGCACTGCAGCCAGCGGTGACACGGCAGGGCTGAGGCTCTTCCATAATGCATGAATTCCAAAGGAATGCTCCGAACCTCTCTGCAAGCTCTGCAGGAGCCTTTGGATGCCTGAGGAACGCCGTGTGCCTCGCCAGCCGTGCCCCGTGGCCTTGCCTCTGGCACACATGATTTTTTTCCATGATTTTTTTGTTGTTTAAAAGGCATTCCATGCCCTAACTTCCTGTGAAGTCACCTCGCTCGGGGAGGTGGGGATTTCCCCCTGAATCCTTGAATTACAACTAATTGGTGACAAATCTGGGTGGGTGCTGGGCAGGATGAGTAAGCTGAGGGATGAGTGGGACTGCTGCCATGCAGGGATGCTTTTTTCCAAAGCCTGAACACCGGAGCCTCAGAGCCTTGAGGAACTGACAGGTAACAGCTTTAATTACAGTCATTTGTGCAGCAACTCAGCCTGGAAAAAAGGAAAAAAAAAAACACCAAAAAGAAAAAAAAACCCACCTCATTTTTGTGGTTTGGGAGCAGATTTCTCCAGCATTATCTGGTCAGCTCTGCTGGCACTGCTGGAAACTCTTTGCCTCCAGGCATGAGCTTAACCAGGTGAGCTGTCACCTAAGGAATTCTACCCCTGTCAGGGTTTTCCTCCTCCATCCTCCCATTCCCTCCTGCAGGCTCAGAGGCCCTGGAAGGAATTCAGGCTGCCTCACGCCCTGACTTGTCCCGTGCAGAGCTGGGCTGGGAGCTTTGCTGTGCAGATCCAGGGCTGGAATGGCCTGGATGGACCCCCAGAGGAGCCCAGGGCATGCAGAGCATCTCCAGGGGTGGCACTGAGCTGCAGCTCTCCTCCCTCCCAGGAGCTGGGGTTTGCCACCCTGCAGATGTGACTTGCCCAGTGCTTGTGGCCCTGGAGAGACTTTGCTCAGCTCCCCAGCTGTCCTGGAGGCACCTTTGCTCCAGGATTCCCCTTCCCTTGGCTCCCAGGGGTGAGGAGGAGGAAGAGGTGTTCCAGCTCTGCTCCTTCCCCCCGGGATCAAAGGGAAGGGCTGCTGGGAAGGGACATTTCCCCTGCTGGCTGGCTGGGATGGGACATTTCCCCTCCTGGCTGGCTGGGAAGGGACATTTCCCCTGCTGGCCGGCTGGGAAGGGACATTTCCCCTGCTGGCCGGCTGGGATGGGACATTTCCCCTGCTGGCCGGCTGGGAAGGGACATTTCCCCTGCTGGCCGGCTGGGAAGGGACATTTCGCCTGCTGGCCGGCCCTCATGGGACATTTCCCCTGCTGGCCGGCTGGGAAGGGCTCTTTGGTGTCCCCATGGCACCTCCTGTCCCTCCCTGGCCGTGTCTGTGCGCACCCAGTGTCCCACGAGCTGCATGACCCCAAAACCTCCCAGGCTGAAGTGAAAACCCCTGGTTTTATTTTTGTTTCCCCGCCCCTGACATTTCCCCGCGGTTCAGTGTTTATAAGGAGCCCTTGCCTTGCCCTGCTGGAAGCCCAAGTGTTTGTAAACATGGAGAGGAGGCAGGCAGGGAGCAAAAGCAGGGAATTGCTCTGGGCTGCTCCTTCTGCCTGCTGGAAAGGCCAGGAAAAGGGGGACTCCAGGGCTCGGGGAATCGGGGTGCGTGTGGAAGCAGCTCGGACTGGAAGCGTCTCCTCGGCTGCTTGCTGCTCCCAGAGATCCAGAGACATGTTTGACTGAGATTATTTTATTAAGGTGATTTATTAAAATTATTAAAATCGAGGTTTTTCTGCTGTCAGGACCTGGTTTTCTTGGGGTTTGCCATGTCCCAGGGGAAGGCAGGGCAGGGGACAGCAGTGACCCTGCAGGGGCAGGTGCTGCTCCCTGGTCCTGCTCCTCTCCCTGGGGTCCCTGCCTGCTCCATCCCACAGACATGGAAAAAGCTTCCAAAATTAAATATATAAGTCAAATATATAAATATATAAGTATATAAGTCAAATATGTAAATATATCTTCATTAAATATACAAATATAAATACAATATTTATATAAATATAATAAAACTCACAATTGAATATATAGATAAATATGAATATTGAATATATAAATAAAATTAAATATATAAATATAGCTTTATTACATATATACATATAAGTTCCAAAAGTAAATATATAAATAAAACTATATAAATGCATATCTATATAAATATATATAAATAATAAAACTAAGACTATAAATGTGCAGTTTAATGTTAATGATTATAAAGGTGTAGTTTAATAGTTAAATGTGCAGTTTATGTTAAAGTCTATAATACCACATAGTACAAAACTTGAAGTTTAAAGTTTTAAAATATAGTAATATATGTGAAACAAGATTAAAATTTTAACACAGAAACTAGTCCTTCTTAACCTTCTTCTACACCTTCTTCTTCATAAGTTTAAGTAATATTATGTAATTAAGTAAAAAAAAACATATTACAAAACACAAATAATTAGTTAAGTTAAAGAAAAAAATAAAAATAAAGATAAAATAATTTAAACATCATTTCTTAATGAAACAATTTATCCTTAAAAAATCTCATAAAAAGAAATACATCACCGTTTTTACCTTGTTCGAATAGAATACTGTAACACACAACTTCTAAAAGTGTAACATAAATAAAAACAAACAAACGTCTCAGTCCAAGCAGAAGATGCCACGTCACCAGGACTGTGCAGAGGGACAGGGCCGTGCTGGCTCGCAGGAGAAGGGAATTCCCAAATTCCCACCCTGAGGCAGCCCAGCAGCTTTAGGAGTTTCCAGGCAGGGGGCTGGGCTGGAATGCAGGGAGGGCTGGAGAGCTGCAGGGCAGGGAAGGGTTAATTGAGGAGGGACCTTGGTGACATCCCTGGCTGCAGGATGTGCCCTGAGTGCTGCAAAGGCTGGGAAGGGAACATGGGTGATGCCAGTGCCTGGGCAGGGCTGCTGGGCAGCTTCCAGGGGTGCGAGGCCAGGCTGCCGACAGGCTGGGGGTGCCCCAAAACTCCTACCAGGAAATTTGGGAAGGTTTTGGAGCTTCTGCTTGGCTCTGGCAGCCCCTCTGCCGAGAGGAGCAGAGTTCCAGCGGGGTGGGATGGCCCTGGATGGATCCATGTCCATCCTGGATATCCCATACCCACGGGCAGGGTGCTCTGAGGGTGGGATGACAGCAGGGGCCAGGTGGGCAGGTGTGGTCTAGAAATGGAGAATATTCCTGTCTTTCTGCCCCAAAAAGGGTGAAATGACTGGTTTTGGAGCTGGATTGAGTGGACGAGGTCCCTCCAAGCCTGGTGGGCTGCGTTAGGTGACTCTGGAGTTTTCTGAACTCTACCCAAGAGGAGAAGCCTCTTTCCTGAAGGCGCTTGGAGCTCAGAAGGCTCATATGGAGATGCTTGGCTCAATCTCCTCACCCAGCTGCAGGAAGCCACCCCCTCCCATTTTTTTTTTTTCCATTTGTCCTCCTTTCCTGTACTCCTGGCTGCATCCAAAGTGGTACCAAATGTGCCACGGGGTGATTTATGGCCCTGAGGAGCCGTGGAGGTGCCGGGGAAGCGGCGAGGCTCCGCTTGCTGTGTCTCTAATGGCTCGAATCAAATCCAAATCAGCCTTAATGGCTTTAATATTCCTCCCATTGCCTCTCCGAGGATAATTACAATCAATAGGAGGGATTGGCTGGGAAGAATATCTGCAAATTCTGGAGTCAATTAGAGAAACACTGGCAGGAGGGGAGGTGGCTCAGGCAGACTCGGCCGTGACAGGCTGGGCAGGGAGGGAGGGATGGAATTGCCCAAGGAATTTTGCTGCCCACAAGGCTTAGTGCAGGCAGTGCTGCTGAAAGCTCATCCCTGCAGCTTCCAGGAGCTTTCTGGATGGGGAAGGATGTGCTGGATTTTATCTTTCCATCCCTGGAACACTCCTGCCTGTGCTGAGACAGACCGATGGTGGTTAGCCCGTTCCTGTGGCGGTGAATCCAAGGAATCACACGTCTGTCCAGACACTTGGACTCCTGCATTTCCAGTGCTTCAGGGAGTTACATTTGTGTCTTTCCGTGGGCTGCTGATCCTCCAGGCTGTGCTGAGCCTCTGGAGGTGGGCATGGTGCTCCTCGGAGCTGTCCCATCCCGGCTGCCACGGAGCGACCCTGGAAGGCAGCAGGGAGCACCCAGAGCCCTGAGCTCACCCTGGGGAGGGTGGAAAAGCCTCAGGTCTGTGTTTGAAAGCAGCTGGGAACCTCCTGGAAGTGTTCAAAAAGTGTGGAAGTGGCACTTGGGGACGTGGTTTAACAGGGAAGACGATGGTGGTGGATTCAATTTTGGATCTGATGGTCTTAGAGGGCATTGCCAATCTTAACGATTCTGTGGAAAGACTTCAGGGTTAACCCAGGATATTCCAGAAGATGCAGGATGGAATTTAGCATGGGCCATGTGAATACCTCTTTCTTGCCTGTGTCACTCTGAAAATGTGAAACGAATTCAAAGCATGGGCTAAAATCTTGAAATTATTTCATCATTGGCCATGGGCAGGAATCTGATTTTCATGGATCAGAGCAGCCAGAATGGAGGGAGGAATGTATGGAGCAGCTTGGCACGAGGGAGGAGAGACATGGAGCCAACAGGTGCTTGTTCAAGCCACGTGGGAGTGTTGGTGTAGCAGGATTTTTGGGAATGGGGGCTGGGATCCAGCCCAGACCTTTGGTGTAAAGCCTTGAACCACCTTGGAGTGCTGGCCCAGACACTCAGGGAGCAAATACTGGCTTGGAGGTTGGCAGTGGGCTGGTTCTCACTGCAAATGAGCCTTCATTGATGGATAAAAATGTGAGCTCCCTCCTCCCCAGGGTTGTGATGATGTCTGGGATGGGAGCAGGGAACAGCCAGGGATTAATGCCTGGAAGGAATTTCTCCAGCCAGGAGCTGTCAGGGTGGGAATTTCTGCTTGCAGGAAATTGCATTTCTGTCATTGCTCAGCCAGACCTTTGCTGTCCATCTGACAGCTCCTGTCCCTGCTGGATCTGAGCACCAAACTCCTTCCCAGGCAGCTGGAAAAGGGAACTCCATCATCAGGGAGCTTCTCCAGGGCAATTAATTTGCTGTGAGGCTTTGACATGGAAAACAAACCTTCTGAGTGTGGACAAAGCTGTAACTGTGCGTTGTTCCAGTGCCCTGGGGCGGGATGAGCTGCAGGAATGCTCCATCCCTGCTCCTGGTGGCTCAGGAGAGCCCTGGACTTTGGCCACCTCGCACCCAGCTCAAAGGTTGGCTGCGAGATTGCTGGTCCTGCCCAAGTGAGCAGTGCCATTCCCTGGGAAAACATCCCGAGGGATTTTGGAGCTGCCTGGTGGGAATTCCATAGATTGGAAGGATGAGCCTTTGCTGCTTCCCAAACCTGGCCAGGCAAAACTCCCAGGATTAAAAATCCTGAGGAAAAACTCGATTCCCATCACTGCTGCTGAGCCTTTCCTCAAAGGAAGTGCCATCCCCCTCCCATAACAGCCTTGGATTCTGCCTTGGATTCTGCCTGGATGGATGATTCTTCTTCATCCCAGTGCTGCCACAATGTGAATTCCTCCAGGTGATGGAGCCCAGTCGGTTGGTGAGTGAATGTTTCCTGTGGAAAAGCTGGAAAAGTTGGATTTTTCTAGCACTAATTGCCATGCAGGCAGCAGTGAATGTCCCTTTAATGTGATGCTAAGGGATCATTGTTGTGATCTGGCTCTGTAAAACCTCTGTAAATTTATTGTAAATGAGTATTTTTGGTGTTTGGGACTCACAAGTAGGAAATCCAAAACATTTCCAAGGAGAGGAGTGACCCTTTATGCCAAGCAAAATTTGGAATATTTCAGAACAGTGTTTTTACTTTTTTTTAATAGAGAGATTCTAGAGCCTTGCACCCCTCCTCTAATTCTTCAAATTCCCACTTGAACCCAAGTGTCTCAGGTTGGAATAGCAGCAGGCAGCAGGAATTTTGATTTCCCAGGATAATAATTATGTACTTAGGCAAATATTCCGTGCTTATTAAGTGGGATAAATGCAAGGCAGGGGGGGTTTCATTCTCACAACTGCCCTGTGCTGTGCAAAACCTGTTATTTTCCCTGTGGATGGAGAGGATGGATGTGGGATGGGGTGTCTGGAACACCTGGAATTGTAGAAAATCCAGATGAACATGGAGGGAGAAATTGTAGGCAGAGAATATTTAAAACCAGACAAAAAAGAGTTTATTCTGTGCAACCCAAACCATGCCGAAGATCTGCTGAGGAGCACTGGAAAACCAGGATTGTGCTGACCCCAAAATGCCAGGGACCTCAGGGATGTTCTAATTATTCTAAATGATTTAAATATCGTTTAAGTATTTAAAGATTTGTTTAAATATTCTAAATAACATTCCGAATGTCCCCCACACCCTCACAGACTTTGTTTCTGAGAGCAGCAGGCTTGCCTTAGCAGTGATAAGAACTGTAGGAATTGTGATTTATTTCCTTCTTCCTCTCTGCCTGGATTTAAGGTGGTTTGGATTTAACTGGTTGGAAAAGCAGGTGCAGCACTTGATTGTTTTATAAAGTTTGTGTAGAAACTGTGAAGAAATTGCTGAAAGCATCATTACTCCTACTCCTAACAGCAAAAAATCAGGAAAATCAATATCAGGGACATAAATTTGTGTCCCCATCTCCTCAGGAGGTGCTGCAGCCCAAAGGAGCTTCAAGGGAGCATCAGATTTAGTGGGGAAAATGGACTTTTTGGAGGAGAAAACCTTTTGTAAGGATATATAAAATCCCAGTGTAATTCAGCAAAGATGGGTGTAATCCCCATGGAGAGGAAATGTGATTTCCCAGCTTCTCCCAATGTCTCACTGTAGGTATTAATTTAATTTTATAAAAATGAAGCTGTTTGAGATAATCCCATCATGTGCCCAGTTCAATGTTTTCCAAGGCTGGCCAGGGAGATCCAGGAATTCCTGTGGGATTCTGGGCACAGCAATACTGCTGAGGGGGCAGAGAAAAGCAGAATTTGGTGTGTTCAGGCTCCTCAATCCCAAATAATTCTGCTTTTGTGTAGGAATTTCTTCAGTTAGAACTAAAAAGATTTAAAAATCTCTCTTCCAGCTCTGGCTCTGAAATCAATCCTGCTCCCATGGACTCAGTGGGAAATGATTTTCCCTCTTCCAATTATCCTTTCACATGAGGTGCTCCATAATTCCTCTTTCCCTGGAGCTTTTCCAGCTCTTCCAAGCCTTTGGATCATTTTGGGGCACCTCATCTTTCCCTGGGGAGCCGTTTGCGTCACCAGAGTGGGAGATTTTATTTATAGCCCCCATCTGGGAGTGCAGCTCGGTGATCTATAGATCTCCTGTAATGAGAAAATCACACCCAGGGCCCTTTATTCCTGCTGCTCCTCTGGAAATCCGAGAGGAAATAGGATTTTCAAGGAAAGAGAAGTGCCAGGCTGAGATTTAATCCCCTCTATGGTGAGGCAATGTTAAAAAATAAAAGAGAACTCTATTAAAGTGCTGGATTCTTTATGCACACAAAAGCTGCTGGTGTGTGTGGCCCCTGGGGAATCCAAATGCTTTTAGTGAGTTATTAAAAATTGAATCCAAACTTTTTATTCCGTGTAATTCCTATATTGGATTTATTAAAGAGGGATTTGGGGAAATAGCAGCATTCTGTACCAGGGTCATCCTCTGCTCTGGCTGCTTGGCCTGGCAGGTGTTTGATCATCAGCTGCTCTTTGGAGTTCAGACAAAAATAATTGTGGGAATCATTTTTCCATGTGGAATTCTCAGTGTTCTGCATTTGCATGAATGCATAATATAACCAAGCTCTTAGCATTTTTCCTGGCTCATCCCAGCTGCTCTTTCCTTTCTTCTGCTGCTTTCTCATCTATTATTTCTTGGTTTAAAAGCAGAAAGGCAACTTTCAGCTGGGCCCCACAAAGATCCAAGAGGCCTTTTCCTGAGAGGAACATTCCCAGCCTGGCATTTCCCTAGGCTGGCCTGGGAGCTGCAGGGAGCAGCAGGGACACATCCTGCTGGAAAAACTCCTCCAGGACCTTTTCCAAGGGTCTGTTTCTGGGAAGGGCAGAGTAGGTGAAAATCAGGACATGCTCCTGAAAATCATATATACAGCCTTGACCCCCTGTTCTCCTGGAATTTCTTGGAATCCATCCTCAAGTGGACAAATTGCCTGATATTTCCATATATTAATTATATTTAAATGGCTCAAAGCAGAGGCTCAGAGCTCAGCCAGCCCTTCTCCCTGCTCAGAAGCTACAGGAATTGTGCCTGTTCCCAGGAAATACCAGTCCAGGCTGTCCATAAATCACATGGATGAGGGCTTCCCACATTTTACACCTGTTCCCATGTGCCATATTCCACAGAAATAAATATATTTTGCAAGATGAGTTTGGCAGTGCTGCTCCTGGGCTGTTCCCCAAACCATCCCTCTGGCATGGAGCAGAAATGTGTTATTCCCAGGAAACCGAGCTGCTGTTCTGGGATAGCTCTGTTGCCCATTCCCAATCCCTCCTTCCTCGTTATCCCTACATTTCATACTCCTGGAATGACTGGGATGTACAACTCAGGAGAGGGGCTGGAGAGCTCCAAAAGGAATTCCAGAGGCTTCCACAGCTTGCTGGGGGAGTGCTGGGGGCCTTTTGGGAATTCTGGAGCCTTTTGGGAGTGCTGGGATTTCTGGAGGCCTTTGGGAACACTGGAGGCTTTTGGGAATTCTGGAGGCTTTTGGGAGTGCTGGGAGTTCTGGAGGCCTTTGGGAGCTCTGGAGGCCTTTGGGACCACTATAGGCCTTTGGGAATTCTGGAGGCCTTTGGGAACACTGGAGGCTTTTGGGAATTCTGAGGGTCTTTGGGAACAGTGGAGGTTTTTGGGAATGCTGGAGGCCTTTTGGAGCTCTGGGGCCCTTTGAAAATTCCAGGGGCCTTTGGGAACTCTGGCCCTTTTGGGAATGCTGGAGACCTGTGGGAGCTCTGTGCCCTTTGGGAATGCTGGAGGTCTTTGGGAGCTCTGGGCCCTTTGGGAATTCCTCGGCCCTTTGGGAGCTCTGTGCCCTTTGGGAGCTCTGGAGGTCTTTGGGAATGCTGGAGGCCTTTGGGAATGCTGGAGGCCTTTGGGAACGCTGGAGACCTTTGGGAATGCTGGAGGCCTTTGGGAATTCTGGGAGCCTTTGGGAGCTCGGGAGCCTTTGGGAGCTCTGGAGCCCTTTGGGAACACTGGACGGGGCCCTTTGGGAGCTCTGGAGCCCTTTGGGAATGCTGGAGCCCTTTGGGAACACTGGAGCCCTTTGGGAGCTCTGGGCCCTTTGGGAATGCTGGAGCCCTTTGGGAACACTGGAAGGCCTTTGGGAGCTCTGGAGCCCTTTGGGAATGCTGGAGGCCTTTGGGAATTCTGGGAGCCTTTGGGAGCTCGGGGCCCTTTGGGAGCTCGGGGCCCTTTGGGAGCTCGGGGCCCTTTGGGAGCTCGGGGCCCTTTGGGAGCTCGGGGCCCTTTGGGAGCTCGGGGCCCTTTGGGAGCTCGGGGCCCTTTGGGAGCTCGGGGCCCTTTGGGAGCTCGGGGCCCTTTGGGAGCTCGGGGCCCTTTGGGAATGCTGGAGGCCTTTGGGAATGCTGGAGCCCTTTGGGATCTCAGGAGCTCAGCCAGCGCTGCCCAGCGGATCCCACACTCCGCTCAAGGCCCCGTGAATGGCTTTCAGTGACTCTGGGGTTTGTGGGTTTGTCTTGGCCCAAGTCAAACCAGAAGCAAACGGGAATATTTGGAGGCCTGGGTCCAACCTTTCCGTGCCCTGATCCCCGAGGGAATCCCAGGGATGAGGTGTCAGCGAGGCCGCAGCTGCAGCTTTAGAAGAGGATTTTGGTTGTTACAGGAATGGATGTGGAGGGAAATCTGTAAGCTTGTAGCTGGTGGGGAAATAACAGTTTCCTGGAAAAGAAACTTTCCCTGGGGAAAGGCACCAGGAGTATCCCTGTGCTACTGTTCCCAGCATGGAGATGAAAATTCCTTGGAGAAGCTGAGCGCTCCTGTGCTCCCCACACAGCAGGGAGATTTACATTGTCCTTCCGAGCTGGAATTCCCTGCTGTAGCACCCAGTCTTCCCATTGCCATTGCTACCTCAGGTTTTAGCTTTTATACTTTTCAGATTCTGAAATAAGACTTCATAACCTAAAGTTATAATTAGACAACTCCAGTATGCAAATGGAGCAGAGCTGAGCCCAGGGAGAGACCCCGGCAGCGCTCGTGCATTTTGGGGCCATTTGGGTTCATCCTGGGGGCAGCCCTGGCTGGGCTCTGGTGCTGCCCAAGGTGCATCCATGGAGGAGATCCTTGAATCAATCCCTGCTTTATTCTGGAACTCTGGCCAGCCTCTGCTCTAGGGCAGCCTGCACAAGACATCACCACCTCCTTTCCTTCCCATTTCTCAGGGATTTGGTGCCCCCCATTCCCTTTCTCCACTGTCTCCTGAAAATCCAGCTGGTTCCAGAGCCAGGCTCTGCTCCAGCCCAGCCTAAGCCCCGCTTTCCTTCCCAATCCCTCTGCTGTCCTGTGGCTCCATCTCAAAATAAAACTGCAGCTCACACCTTGGTGCCCATCCCAGTGAATCCTCTGCCTTTCCTGGGAATTCCTGCCACCAGGAACTCCATGGCTCAACTCAAAGGCTCAATCTGATGGTGTCAATGGAAAAAAAAAAAAATCCTAAATCCAACCTCTAATGACCCCTCCCGTGCCTGTCTGTAAAAACTGGCCCAATTCCAGCAGACACCTTCAAATGAACCAGCCTGGATCTCCATCCTGGGGAAAGATTCCAGGAAAAGCTGCAGGCTGCCAGAGCAAGAAAAGAATGCCTGAGGTAGAACAGGAGAGGGAAAAAAAAGGAGATTTAAGAGACCAGAGTTGTTTTCTTGCTCTTATATGGTGCTGCTGTGCCACCAGCAGCTCCCTCGCTCCATGACTAATGAGGCTCAGCTGGGATCCACCCTTGCTTATCCTGTTATTTTTAGCTTTTTTCAGCCTCCTGCTCGCTGTGCCTGCCCTGTCTTACTTGAATTACTGAGTCTGCACTCTCAGTGGCTGTCCAGAGAGGAGCAGGAACAGGATTTCTCATCCCTGAGGGAATTGTTTTTGGAGCTGGCAGTGACACCCAGTGAGAAGGAATCACCTTTGTGAGACAGGCAGCTGCAGACAAGAGGATTCATTTTTTTCCTTTCTCTCAGTGACCCTGGGGCTGGGAGGCAAGCTCCAAAAATCATCTTTACATCCAGTTCTCAAAGGCTGGAAATGGAAAATTATCCTGAAGGAAGAGCAGGGCTTTGATCAGCCTGGAGAGCAGGGACTCCATGGAAAAATAGCTGGAAATGGAAAATTATCCTGAAGGAAGAGCAGGGAGAGCAGGGACTCCATGGAAATGCCACTGGGGTGGGAGCAGGTACAGAAATCCCACATCCTCTCCTTAGCAACCATTAAGTTCCTGGTCTGGGGCCAAAAGCCATTTCTGGATGGAATCTGAAACCTTTGAATTGTGGCAGGATCCCTGGAATTGCAGGCTGGCCGTGCAGGCAGAGGGAACAGAGCCGATTTAAATCCTGGCGATTCATTAATTCATTAATTAATCCTGAGTGCCCAGTGTGCTGCACCTGCACTTATCCAGCCCCAAAAACCAGGCTGGGTTTGTTCCATCCTTCCCAAAATCCCTGATCCCAGCAGGGTTTGAACCTCTCGGATTTGGGGACCCTTTGGTGCATATTTAAAGAAGGCCCCTCAAAAAGAGTGGATTTCTGCCAAAAACTTTGGAGTTACGGGCATCAGCCTTCAGAGCTGAGGGAAAAATCCCCTTCTATTTTTGTCCTGACCATGACTCAGAGGAAGATTTGTCCCTGCAAAGTCACTCCTTTTTTGAGGAGGCATTTAAAGGCCGCTGCTGTCACCTGTTTGGCTCAGGATATTCCTATTTTTGGTGTTTGGCTCAGTTTAAAAACACATTTTTTCATTCCATATCCACTTTGTAGCGTGCTGTGTTTATTTTTTTTTTTTCAGCCTGCAAGTCCAGTCCTGGGCTTTTGCCACCCCTTTTGCAATTACAATTACAAAATAAAGCCATAAAGAAATGAGGCCTCTCAGCTGTTGCCACCAGGAAGCACAAAGGGAATAGAAAAGGATGGATGGGCTGGAAGGGATAGCAGTGGGATAATCCCATTGCCGTTCCCAGATTCTGCCCTCTGGCTCAGTGCTTTATTTCTAATTAATAACCTGATTTTTGTTGTTGGCTGAATGCAGGTGCAGCACACTGGACACACCACACTCAGGACTAATAAACGAATGAATCCCCTGGATCTAAATCAGCTTGGGCTTCCCTGAACCTGCAGTTCCAGGGGTTTTGCCACAATTCAAAGGGTTTTTTATTCCATCCAGAAATATTCCCCTGAGCAGTCACTGAAGTGTTGAGTAGGGGACGTGGAATTTCTGTTTGTGCTCCAAATCCAGCAAGGTTTCCAAATAATTCCTGCTATCCCACCCTGTCCTTCATCCTCAGGGAAAATCCCTTGTTGGGCCATTTTTCCCCTCTTGGAAAAATCCATTAATTCCTCTCTGCTGCTGTTTCAATGGGGCTGGAGGGGGCAAATTTGTGTTTTTCAAATCTCTTTGCAAATATTGCAAATTTATATTGGAAAAATGAAAACCAACCAAATAAATGGGAGAGGAGGCATAGGGAAATTTGGCTGGACAAGCCTGGATGTGCTGCCCATGGATTTGAGCAGGACTGATAAAAAATCCTAAATTTGTTATCAGAGATCAGATGAGGGTGTTCCTTATGGGTCACTTTAATGATTTTGGTTTATTCTGGATCAATACAGCTGAGACTTTTTCCAGATGGGTTTGGGAGGGGATGGGTGCTGCCAGCACCCATGAGTGCAGCCCAGGCTGGAGCAGAAAATGGGATTTGGAGGCGGAGTTTGTTCCCTGGAGGGTGTGATGCCCCGGCTGGCAGTGCCAGGCTGCTCCTGGCAGAGGCATAGGGATGAGCTGGGGCACAGCAGCTGCAGGCAGGGACACCCTGTGCTCCTCTGCACGGGGAATTCTGTGGGGACAGCTGTCCCTGCTCTGGGGTGGGTCAGGTTTGCTTGGATCAGCTCAGGCAGATCCCACCCAGCCCAATCCCTCTGTTTTCCTGCAGTGCCAGCTCTGCACTGTCTGTGTGTGCCAGCCAAAACTGGGGAAAATCGTTGGATTTATACAAATCCTCTCCCAAACTGTGCTGCAGAGTGAGGAATTTGTGGATTTATTGATGCTCAGATAAAACCTGATTTTTCCTGCTGGTGTGCTCCATAGATCCTGCACACTGGGAATGCTGCATTTCCAAAAGAACTGTTGATTCTTAACAATAGAAATAAATCAAATTGCAAGGAGGCAGCTGGAGCTTCTCTGTGCTGTCTCCCCACACTCCTGAAGTGCTGGAGATAAATTGATGGAGACAGGGAATGGTTTGGGTGGGAAGGAATTTAAAGGTTATCCCGTCCCAATCCCTGCCACAGGGACACCTGCAGCTATCCCAGGCTGCTCCAAGCCCTGCCCAGCCTGACCCTGGACACTCCCAGGGATGGTGAATCCTGAGGAAAATCCATTATAGGGCCTCACAGGGAAGAATTTCTTCCCCGTATCCTATTTAACCTCTGGCAGTGGAGCCATTCCCTGGGTCCTGTCCCTCCATCCCTGTCCCCAGTCCCTCTCCAGCTCTCCTGGAGCCCTTCAGGCCCTGGCAGGGCTCTGAGCTCTCCTGGATCCTTCCCTTCCCCATTCCCAGCAGTGAATCCTTGCTGGGCTCAGCCCTCACCATCAGAGCTCCTGGAAATTCCCTTTTAAGCACTTCTGATCCAGCTTTAGAAATTGTCCTGCTGCAAACGAAGCCTGTGTGGTACCACTGATCCTTCCTGGATGGCTTCCATGGAAAAATCTGCTTGTTTTCCATATGTTTGGTGGCTTTTATATCACTGGAGAGTTATAAATACTTGGGTGGCTTAAATGAGTCCCTGCAATTCCCTGTGAAGTGTTTGGATCAGGATGGGGAATTGCTGTACCCTTCTGCTCCAGGCTTTTAGGGAAGGGAAAATCCTGGTTGGGGTGTGTGTTTTTATCCCAAACCCATCTCTGGTGCTGCAGGTAGGGCTGTAGAGGTGCTGCTTGTCAAGGACTCCAGAAAGTTCCAGGGAAGTTAAAAAAGGCTTGGAAAAGGGAAGGACATTGGGTCCTTAACCTGCTGGAGGTTTATTCCCACCTGGAGCAGAGCAACACATCCAAAATGAGGGAAAAGCCCTGGCATCACCTTCCTTCGGTAAAACAGGAATAGTGCAGGGCATTATCCATGGATGTAATCCAAACAAATACTCCCCTTTCCAACAGATGTCGAGTATTAACTGATTAAAAATAATCGCTTTTTTCTTTATTTTTCTTGCTGGATTTAAACCCAGGGAAAGCTTAACTGGGCTTAAAGAGGAGCTAAATCCCTCACTCCCAGGAAATCATCAGCAAATAGAGCTGAAATCCCGGGATGCTGGATATAATTCCTGCTGCCATACAAGCTTGGAGTGCTTGGGAAGCCTTTGGGAGCCAGCAGGAGCATCCTGGAGTGCTGGGGGCTGGGTCCCTGTCCCTCCTTCTGATGGGTGTTTTCCCTGAGGATCATCATCCCAGAGGGTCCCATGGGCTGGAGCCCCTCTGGAGCCGGGCTGGGAGAGCTGGGAATGTTCCCCTGGAGAGGAGAAGGATCCAGGAGAGCTCAGAGCCCTGCCAGGGCCTGAAGGGGCTCCAGGAGAGCTGCAGAGGGACTGGGGACAAGGATGGAGGGACAGGAGCCAGGGAATGGCTCCACTGCCAGGGTTAGGTGGGATATCAGGAAGGAATTCCTGGCTGGGAGGGGAAATGGGTTTTCCCAAGGATGCCCCTGGATCCCTGGCAGTGCCCAAGGCACTGGGCACTGGGACAGGGGAAGGTTTCCCTGCCCATGGCAGGGGTGGGGCTGGATGGGCTTTAAATTCCTTCCCACCCAAGCCATTCCTGGATCCTGCAATTCTCTAAAATCTGAGATTAAACATTCCCAGCTCTTGAACTCCTCCCTGATTTTCACCTGCTCCACGCTCCAGCTGCGTATTTATTTTAGGATTTGAAAAAAAAAAATTAAAAAATCACTTATTGAGCCTGGCTTTTGTATCAGCGGGGTGGGTTGGCCAACACCAGCCTGGAAAATAAACCTTCCCACCTGATAAGGCCCTGTGGGTATGCCTGTGGGCAGGAAAACATTCCTGGTGTGTCCAGCAGGAATTCCGTGTCTGGGCTGCCTTGCTGCTGCTCCTGCTTCTTTCCCTTCCCATTCCAAAGGTTTGTGGGTGAAGCCCTTGTGGCTGGGGGGGATCAGAGCACGACTCGAGTGTGTAAAAATAAACGTGGGAAATGCCAAAAACGCCGGGAAAAGGGCTGGATGTGGCTTTGCTGTGAGTAATAACCCGGCATCCTTCCCTCCCTCCCTCCCTCCCTCCCTCCTTCCCACGGCTCGGCACCGGGAATGGGAGGGATCGCCTCCCTGGCCGCCTTTATCCCTTTGAAGGAGCGTTTTCCCAGGGGGAATGGGGATGGGAGAGCCGATAACCTCCCCGTGCTCCTCCCTCCGCCCTGTTAATGATTTCCTTGGAGCTGGGGCAGCCAGGAAAGCAGAAAGCCTGGGAATTCCCTGGGACAAGGCAAAGAATAGAAAAAAAAAACCCTAAAAATACAAGCCCAAAAGGAGAAATTCTCTCTTTCCTCCCAGAATTGGGGATACCAGATGTTTCCTCCTTCTGTAGAGGAAAATAATTTTTATTTTTCTAATATTTTTCTATAATTTCTAATATTTCCTCTATAATTTCCTCCTGCAGAGGAATAATTAAGGCAATTCCACTGTCTCACCGGCACAATTTGAGTGTCTGCTGAAGCTGAGGTTTCTCTCCCTGCGTGTCTGAGGGCAGGGATGTGCTGCCTGTGCCATGGATTGAATTCCCGTGTCCTGAGGCCCCGTGGGCATGCAGGAATCAGGCCTGGCTCACTCCTGGTGCCCCCCTCACCTGCAGGGCACGCCCTGCCCGGAGCAGCACCTTCCCAATCCCCCTGGACTGGGAGCCCAGCCCTGGTTTGGAGGGCAGGGTTTCACACCTCAGCCCCTCTGGGGATGCTCTCCAGGGATTCCCGGGCCACACATTCCCAATCCACAGCTGGTTTGGGGAAAGCTTTGGGAAAACTTGTCTGGATCACCTCCCAAGTGCTATCTGACACCTTAAATTAGGGGTGCCTCGTTAGGAAATGCAGACCAGGCAGGGCAGGCACCCCTGGGTTTGTTTTCCCAGTGAAAGGGGCGGGTGGGGGTCCCAGGAGCTGTCCCTGGATTGTGGCTCTGTGGGAAGCAGCAGCCCGTGCTCATCCTCATCCAAAGGCATCGCTGCCTCCGGCTGACCCAGCTGGAAAGCTGCCAGGAGCCTTTCCCTCATTTAATCCTCTCAGCTTTAATCGTTACCTGCCTGCCCACTCCTTCCTTCCTGCCGGGCAGTGCCGATGGGGCTGGAGCAGGGGAGCAAGCCCAGAGTCAGGGATAATTCCTGGCCTTTCCCACCTCCTTCCTGGCCTTTCCCACCTCTGGAGGAAATACAGAGTCAGGGATAATTCCTGGCCTTTCCCACCTCCTTCCAGGCCTTTCCCACCTCTGGAGCAAGCCCAGAGTCAGGGATAATTCCTGGCCTTTCCCACCTCCTTCCAGGCCTTTCCCACCTCTGGAGCAAACCCAGAGTCAGGGATAATTCCTGGCCTTTCCCACCTCCTTCCAGGCCTTTCCCACCTCTGGAACAAACCCAGAGTCAGGGATAATTCCCGGCCTTTCCCACCTCCGTGGCTGGCTCCATGTCCTTGGGCAGAGCCTGCCTGGGAGCAGGTGCTGCAGCAGGTGAACCTGGCTCTCTCTGGGATTATTTTTCTACATTTTTTTTTATTCCTGGGGGATCCATTCCAGCCCTGGGAATGGGGAGGGTGGCACCAAGCTTTGGGTCACTGCTGGACCTTCTCCGTTCCCAGCAGTGAATCCTTGCTGGGCTCAGACTCACCATCAGCTCCTCAAAATTCCCTTTTGAGCACTTCTCATCCAGCTTTAGAAATTGTCCCACTGAAAATGAATCTGTGTGGTACCATTGAGGGGAGGGATTGGGAGTTTTCCTTGTGATGCACAGAATAAATGGAATTTGAGTTGATGTAATACATGGAGCCACTTTTAGCTTGCCACAGATCCTTTTCCAAACAAAGCCAAGGTTATGCAGCAAATTGCAGAGTGGGGATGGTTTATTTGGATGGATTTTTATTTTGATGTCTGCATGAATGGGATTCTCTGCAGATCCAGGAAAAACCAAGGATGACTTCATGCTCTCTTAAAAATTCATGCAGAATATATTAATTTTTTTCTTTTTAAATGAAGTGTCTTTATTTATTTTTTTTAAGCTCTGCTGCTGCAGGGGAGAGAGGTCTGGGGGAGGAGGGTCTGGGGGCTGTCTCCATCCGTGCCCCAGCTGCACAGGGACTCCAGGGATTCTCCATCCATCCTCCCACAGCTGCTCCAGCCTGTCTGTGCTGGTGGGAAGCTGGGAGAGCTGGGGCAGGGTGATGATCCCACAAAGGCTTTTTTTTTTTCTAGAGGCACATCTGGTGTGGGGGAATCAAATCCGAGCTGCCCTGAGCAAGTGTTCCTGGATTTAGTCATGTGAATCCCTGAGCAGCTGGGCCTAGGAGCAGGATGAATCCCTGCTTGGGAAGGAGGGAAGGATGGGATTTCTGCTGTTCCCTGCCTGGCTGGGAGTGCCCGGGCCGTGGTGGGAGCCCAGCCTGTGACCCCATCGTCGCTCTCTGGGTGTTTGAGTGCCCCTTGCATGAGCTGTGTCCAGACCAAAAAAAGATGAAAATGACATTTGGGGTGTGTCCTCACCCTCCAGCCAAGAGCCAGACTCTGCAAATGAGGCTGTTGGGGTTGGGGTTGGGGTTGGAAAAGACCCCCGAGATCACCCAGTGCTCGCTGAGCCACGTTCCCAAGTGGTTCAGGCTCATTCCCATCCACTCATTTTTTGAACCTTTCCAGGGATGGGACTCCTCCAATGCCCTGGGCAGCCCCTTCCCGTGCTTAACCCACCCTTGGGTGCAGGAATGTTCCCTGAAGCCCATCCTGCCCTTCCCCCGTGTCCCCTGGCTTTCCCTGCCCCGAACCTCCGGGGCCGGGTGGGCGCTGGGGCCGAGCTCCGCTCCCTCCCTGCCGCCTGCGGGAGGTAAAAATAACCGGGAATGTAGGGCACAGCCTCTCCCGGCAATTCCCGCGCGGGATTTCCGAGGCAGCAGGCACAAGCAAGGTGTCTGGAGCTGCTCTTTCAGGGCCGGCTGCTCTGGGGCTCCCCGGGGCCGCGCTCCATCCCCCGCCGGGCGGGTCCCGGGGGCTCGGGGGGATCGGAGCTGCAGCCGCACCGCCGGGCCCGGGGGAGCCTCCCTGTGTCCAGAAGGGCTTTGAGGGATTTTTTCCCCCTGCTGGAGGGGAGCACGGCCCCGCCCGGAGCCCGGCGCGGAGCGGGCGGAGGCGGCCCCGGCCCGGCCCCCCCGCGCTCCCGGGGCCGCCGCTGCGCAGGCGGAGCAGCGCGGCCGCATCCATCTTCCCGGGCTGCCTCCTCCTCCTGCTGCTGCTGCTGCTGCCTTCTCCCCATCCTCCTCCTCCCCAGCCTCCTCCTCCTCCCCCGCCGGGGCCGCGGCGGCTGCGGGCGCTGCCGGCGGGGCGGCAGCGGCGGATGATGCACCGAGATGGTTCACCAGGAAAACTGCTCCTACCAGGTGAGGGGGAGCGCGGCCTGGCCCCCAGCCCCGGGCAGCTCCGCACAGCCCCGGGCCACCCCCGGCCGGAGCCAGCCCCGCTCTGTGCCGCCGCCGGGGCTGCGGCAGCGCGGGGCCGCCGCTTCGGCTTCGGACCGAGCACCGCGGGGTTCGCTCCCAGCATCCCGGGGTTCGCTCCCAGCATCCCGGGGTTCCCTCCGAGCATCCCGGGGTTCGCTCCGAGCACCCTGGGGTTCGCTCCGAACATCTCGGGGTTCGCATCGAGCACCCCGGGGCTCGCTCCGAGCACCCCGGGCTCGGCAGGCAGAGCAGCCCCTGGGCTTTTGTGCTCGCCATGCGATGTTCGGGGGCACAGCGGGGCCGGGGATGCCCGCATCCCTCTGCCTGCATCCCACTGCCTTCCTGCCGGGATCAAACCGCTCCCTGGGAGCGGGGGAGCCGCGGGATGGCAGTCCCGGAGCTGCCGCAGCGCAGGGATGTCTTTTCCAGAGCATTTCCTGCGCTTCCCACGTTTCTGGAGCGCGGGGCGGTGATTCAGAGGCTGCGGGCTGCTCCCGGCCGGGTTTGTGAGCGCGCCGCCCGGCCCTGGGGGTCCCCGCCCTTGGGGAACGTCGGGGTTCTTCCACTGGGGGATTTGGGAGCTGGGCTGCGCTTGGGGCTTCGTTTCCCTCTGGAGAGAGGAGCGGTGAGAGGATGGGTGCTGTGGGTGCACCTGCACGGGGAGCAGCTCTCTGGGGACTTCGTGGCTCAGTTAGGGGCTCGATGACACATTTAGGGGCTCCATGTCTCAATTAGGGGCTCAACAGCTCGATTAGGGGCTCGATAGCTCAATTAGGGGCTCGATGGCTCATTTAGGGGCTCGATGACACATTCAGGGGCTCGATGGCTCATTCAGGGACTCGATGGCACATTTAGGGGCTCGATGGCACATTTAGGGGCTCGATGGCTCAATTAGGGGCTCGATGGCTCAATTAGGGGCTCGATGGCTCATTTAGGGACTCGGTGACACATTTAGGGGCTCGATGGCACCGGGGATTGTTGAATGCACCAACACCTGTCCCCCTGGCACGGCGATGCTGAGGAATGCCTTTGCCTACGTGCCCTGAGGGTGTTTTGGAAAACCCCCCATTCCCAAACATCCCAGAGCCGGACCCTCAGCAAGCAGGGCCTTGCCCAGGCCAGCGCCCCTTCCTTGTTTTTCCTCCATTCCCGTGTTTCACTCCAACTTCAGGCCGTGTTTTCCAACCAAATATCTCAGATGCAAAATATCTCACCAAGGGAAAATATACGAAACAGAGAGGAGCTGAAATGATTTTTCACGGAATATTTTCAGTCTAGCAATTCTGGAAGTGAATTTCTATTTTTAACCTCTTTGGAAAGAATATCCTGGGGTTTTTTTCGGTTTTTTTTTTCCCCCAGCCTTTTGATTTCCCTGCAGCTCCGAGCCTGTTGCTCTGGACAGCCGGGATAAATGGTGCCATTGTTTGGGAGCAGCGGATGTTTTCCCAGCATACTCAGGAACGCACGGGTTAAAGGTTGGGCATTGTTTCCCGGCTGGAAGGGCTCCGGGGGGTGGGATGATGATGGTGATGATGATGATGGTGATGATGATGCCGAGCTGCGGCACGGGCCCGGCCAAAATCCCTGGGTGTTACTGCGCCACGCTGCCGCCTTCCCCTGCTCCCATCCCCTGCTCCTTTATGGATCGGTTCCTCTCCTCCAAACCCAGAAACATTAGAGGGAAACCAGCCAGAAACCACCCGAATCCTAGGGAAAAAAAATCCAGGGAAGCATCTTCTCAACTGAAGTGTGTTTCCAAACCCTCCTGGGGTGCTGCAGAGATGAAGAGCAAGCGCAGCCCCTCCCAACCCCATTAACCCACGGCCGAGCTTTAATCCCTTTGTGGACGCCAATCCCGGGATTTGGGATCACGCTGGAAGGCAGCAGCGATGGGATTTTGGGGGATGCCCGGGGGAGGGGGGGGTGGCAGTGTTTCCTCTGCTCTGCTCCTTCCCCACACCCCTTTTTTTTGGAGCTGTTAAAGGAACTGAAAATAAATCAAAGAGAGGAACAAGTCGGCTCTTGGGAAAACTTCAAAATGGGTTTGTTTTGGAGAATTCCAGCAGAAAAACTCTTGACGTGCCCAGGTCATGGCTGGGCCAGCAAATCCATGGCAGGGAGGGAGCTGGGATGGGGCAGGTGCTGAGGAAAAGGAGAATATTCCTGAAATCCCTGATTCCCCTAGGGATGAGCTGCAGTGCAGGTGGCCCTGGGCTCTCCTGGGGTTTGGATGTGGCTGTCAGGTGAATTTCTGGACTTTAGGGTGGCTCTTCCATGCTCTGGGGGTTCCAGCATCTGCCACCTTTTCCATGGATGCATCCTGGAACCAGGCTGGAGGCTGCCACTCTCTCTGCCGTGGGTTTCTCTCTTAATTATTCCTCTTTTCTTATTTATTCCAGTTTATTTCCCTATATCAAACATTTTATTTAGGGCTCCACAGTTCCTCCTGCAGTCTGACCAGGAAAAGCTTGGCTGAGTGATGTTTTGTGAGCCCCTGAGCCCACATGGAATAAAAATCCAGCGTGCAAATCCAGGCTTCAGCCCAGAAATAAAGGTTTTATTCTGCTGCGTGGTTCAGCTGGGCTTTACTGGCCCTCAGCCTCAGCCAGGCCTTGGGTTTGCTTTGTAAATCTGCATTTTCAGCAGGGCCTGACAGCTCCACGGAGCAGTGCTGGGCTCCTCAGCCTCCTCCTGGCTTAATCCATTTTTATACCATCGCTGTACAAGCGGGTGATGTGTCTACATCACGGATTTTTGAATTTCTGATTAAAAGCAGAGAATTCAGGGGTGCCCAGTGCCCGTGGCTGAGGCAGCAGCCTCCCAGTTGCCCCTGGGAACAGGATTTGGCTCCGTGTTCTGGCACCAGGCAGGGCTGAGCTATCTGCTGGCACCAGAGCTCGGGAGATGGTTCCAGGCTCCACACGTGCGAGGAAAACTAAAAAGAAAAAGAGATCTGAGGAGAAAAGAGGTTTTATTGGCTTGGAGCTCACCTCTGAGGTGGTGCAGTGCTGGAGCCTGCTGGGTTTTTCAGGGATGTGTCCAGGCGTTGGGATTGGCTGTTTTGGCTGGTTTTGGGAGGGATCTGTTGGCAAAGGGAGGTGCTGGTGCTCCTGTGCTCTGGGAAGGTGCTGGTGCCACTTTGGATCAGGCTGGAAGTGCCAGGGATGAACCAGGCAGGGCTGGATGCCCCCCACCCCTCCCAGGATCCCAGAGAACGCAGGAATTATTCCATAAAATTCACAAAATAATTGGACGCTTCATGAGGTTTGATCTCAGGAGGGGTTTGGAGGCTCCAAAATCAGCTGGCATCATCCTTTTCCTTAAAGTGAGTGGCAAAATAAAACTCCAAGGGGCAGGCCTTGGGGAAAGCCTCAAATTCCATGGAAATCCAGTGTGGAGAAGCAGGAGAGCTGCTGGCCTGGCCCCTTCCCATGGAGACCGCTCCAGGTGGCACAGCTGGGCAGGCTCCGTGGCCCTGCCCCACGTCCCACAGGGGTGACAATAAAACAGAGCCTTTGTCAGGGAGCCCTGGGGCCTCCTTCAGACAAAAATCCCAAAAAAGGCTCTGCCAAGTGCTGGAAAAGCACCAGGAGTGTGCTGAGGCTCAGGGAAGCATCACCAGAGGGAGGCCTTGGCGTCAGCTCATCCCTGAATTTGATAAACTTGCAAGAGCCTGGTGCTGGGAAGGGACTGGTGGGAGAGCTTTACTCCAATGAACCTCGCAATAAAATCGAGGGTTTGTGGCATGGAATCACAGAATGGCAGAATAATTTGGATTGGAAGGGGCCTTAAAACCCCTCCCATGGGCAGGGACAGCTCCCACTGCCCCAGGCTGCTCCAAGCCCTGTCCAGCCTGGCCCTGGGCACTGCCAGGCATCCAGGGGCAGCCCCCGCTGCTCCGGGAATCCATTCCAGGGCCTCCCCACCCTCCCAGGGAGGAATTCCTTCCCAATATCCCATCCATCCCTGCCCTCTTCCAGTTTAGAACCGTTTCCCCTGGTTCTGTCACCCCATGCTCTTGTGAAGAATCTCTCCCTGATAGTTCTGGCAACGTGACATTCCAAGACCCTGGAATTTGCCTCAATCCCCGAGTGCTCCATGCCCATGGTTTTGGCAGCTTGGGGAGCTGTCCTTGAACTCTGCTGGGAATTCCTCTCCTCCCCTGGCATCCAAGACCCTGGAATTTGCCTCAATCCCCGAGTGCTCCATGCCCATGGTTTTGGCAGCTTGGGGAGCTGTCCTTGAACTCTGCTGGGAATTCAGGGCTCCCTCTCCTCCCCTGGCATCCGGGGTGTTTGGGAGCTGCTCCCAGCAGGAAGGGGGAATTCCTGCCCCTCCGGAGCACACCCCAGCCCTGAGGGGGATTTCACTGGCTCCAGCCATGCTTTCATGCTCAGGAAAGGGGAATTCTGCTGCCTTCTTGTCCTGGAGCCACGGAGGCGTGTTCCAAGCACCCCACACTCGCTGTGCCCCATTTCCTGCCTCTCTCAGGGGTGATTTCCACCCTTCCAGCCCATCCTGGTGTTCCTGGCTCCGTGTGCTCCCATCCCCAGAACCCGACCTGCTCCAGAGTTTGCTGCTCTGAGCTTTCCCTTACTGCTGGAAAAGGGAAATCAGGCTCTTCCCCCTCCAGAGGAGAGGGATCTGCATTCCTGGGGCACGTGGAGCCCTTTTTGGGGTGTTCCAAGCAGAGGGACAATGGTGGCTGTGGGTTCAGCCCATGGGGAGGGGGCTGAACACCGAAGGGTTTGGTCCCTGTGCTGAGAGAATCCCTGAATTCATTTTTGATAGCCCAGAAATAAATAAATCAGCTTTTTCCAGCAGGGAGGTGCCCATCCCGGGGTGCTGGCACTGAGGAGGGCCCCAAATGTGTCCCCTCATGGCTCCAGGGGCTCCCAGCTCGCTGCTTGGCCGGGTTTGGGGCTTCTCCTGTGGCCTGGAACAGCTCCTGGGTGTGGGGTTTGACCCTGGAGAGTGGGATCAGCTCTGTGGGGTCAGTTTTGTGGGATCAGCTCTGTGGGATCAGCTCTGTGGGGTCAGTTTTGTGGGATCAGCTCTGTGGGATCAGCTCTGTGGGGTCAGTTTTGTGGGATCAGCTCTGTGGGATCAGCTCTGTGGGGTCAGTTTTGTGGGATCAGCTCTGTGGGATCAGCTCTGTGGGGTCAGTTTTGTGGGATCAGCTCTGTGGGATCAGCTCTGTGGGGTCAGTTTTGTGGGATCAGCTCTGTGGGATCAGCTCTGTGGGGTCAGTTTTGTGGGATCAGCTCTGTGGGATCAGCTCTGTGGGGTCAGTTTTGTGGGATCAGCTCTGTGGGATCAGCTCTGTGGGGTCAGTTTTGTGGGATCAGCTCTGTGGGATCAGCTCTGTGGGGTCAGTTTTGTGGGATCAGCTCTGTGGGATCAGCTCTGTGGGGTCAGTTTTGTGGGATCAGCTCTGTGGGATCAGCTCTGTGGGGTCAGTTTTGTGGGATCAGCTCTGTGGGATCAGCTCTGTGGGGTCAGTTTTGTGGGATCAGCTCTGTGGGATCAGTTCTGTGGGATCAGCTCAGGGAGAGTCCCTGTGCAGAGCTCTGGAGGGCAGGGCAGAGGTGAGCTGGAAGCTGGGATTGGGGATAAAACATCCTAAAAGCTGCGGCTGACAAGGCTGGAGTGTATTTATTCCTATTTCTATTTTTAGGGTTGTGTCACTTCCTCCCTTGGGGTGGCTCTGGGGTCACTTTGCAGGGGTGGGCACAGCAGGAGCGGGCTGAGCCAGGAGGGGACACGGAGACATCCCCGATGGGGGAGGACAGGGACACGCCAGCAGGTGACAAATCCCAAATCCCAGCTCAGCCCTGCTCCCGGCCACACACCCTCCCCCTGGGGCTGTGCCTGCTGTGTTTATTTGGGGTTTGTTGTGTCAGGAGCCCTCAGCCGGGAGAGGAAGTGGATTGAGCAGCAGCAGGAAAGGACACAATGAGTCAGCGGCGGAGGGAAACTGAAAATGGGGAAATATCCAGAGAACCACTTTGTTTCATCTGGGAATTACAGTTGCAAAGCACCATCGAGGGACAAGGATGGAATTAAACATTTGTTATTGCTGGTTTGGCCCTGAAAATTCGGAGTGGGTTCATGCTGGGGTGCATCACTTGGGTGTTGTTAGAGCTGGGAATTTACCTGGAATTTGCATTTGGGCTGGAATGATATCAGCATGGCTTGGATATCTCATTAAACATCACAGGGCAATTAAAATTATCTATAATTGTGCTGCACTAAAAATCAGAATTTTTCTTGCTGCTGCGCCAGGTTTTGGGGAGCAGCTGGGGCATAATTCCATTTTCCTGTGGATTCCTTTTGGGAATTCCTGTCCTGAGCATGAGCTCTGCTCTCCCTGCAGCTGATCCAGACAAACCCTTCCAGCAGGACGGGATCTCAGCAGGGACAGAGGGGATTTGTGTGCCAGGGGGTCGGGGGTGCCCTCGGGATCTCCAGGCAGGAATGCTGGAGGCAGGAGCTGGAAGCTCCAGGTTTGTGTTGTGTGAGCCCCCCAGGAGCCAGGGATGGAATTTTGGGGGATCCCCAGGCTCTCCACAGGATGGGGGGCAGGGTTAGGCCGGGTGCCTCTGTTGCTTAATTCCAAGAAATTTAGGAATTGTTGTGCCTGGAAAAGCCGAATTAGCCAGGGAACAGCTCCGTGGGGTCCTTGCCGGTGGGTTTTGCGTGGAGTAAAAATTCCAGCTGCTGGTTCCCATCTGTGGGATGTGGATCCTGGGAATTCCCTGGGATAACTTCCCCGGGAAGGCAGGAGGAAGCCCCTCGCTCCGGGCCAGGCTGGCACTTTGACATCAGACACCGGCATTTTTCCTGCCCTTGCGGAGCCGCTGGAGCTCGGGGTTATTTTTATCCGCCGCGGGCAGTGCCTGCAGAAGGACGCGGATTCCCAGCTCCTCTCGCTGGCGCTCCCTGCCTTTATTTGGGAAGAGCCAGGTGCTGCGGGGCAGGAGGGAGCGGGAGGTGCGGGAGCGCATCCCGCGGGGCCGGGCGCGGTGCGATGCGCCGGGAGCGGCGGCGATGAGCCGGGAGCGGCGCGATGGCATGGGTGACATCATCAGGAAAGCGGCCCCGCCGCCCGCCGAGGCCAGCTATAAAAAGGTAAAGGGACAAAAAGAAGGGGACAGAAAGGAGCCTTTGTGCGCGCCACCGGGCGGGAATGCTGCGGGAATGCTGCGGGAATGCTGCGGGAATGCTGCGGGAATGCTGCCCGGACCCCGCCAGGCCGGTGGGATTGGGGGGCTGGAGCAGGGAGGATCCACGGTTTGCACAGGGCAAACCTCCCTCCTTCCTTCTCTCCGTATCTGCTGCTGATAAAACAGCAGGGGAAGCTTCCAAAGGCCTTCTCCTACCTGGGAACCCCCGGGGTTTTAAGGCATTTTGTGACGTGGCTCAAAAAGTTTTGACTTGGGTTTGCGTTTACCCCGGGAAGAAAAAAGGAGATAAAACCATTTAAAAACATTTTCTGTGCCCCTAGGTTGTTTGTAAAGCCCAGAATAGCCCTTGTGCAGTGCAGAGATAAAACGAGGCGCTGCCTGTGGCTCTGGGACTTTAAATATAGTCCTGGTCCGGGCTGGGAATGACAGAGCCTGGCAAAAATAGCCCTGGTGGCCTGGCCGAGTGTCCCAGTGCTCCTGCTGGGTGTACCAGTGCTCCTGCCGGTGTCCCAGTGCTCCTGAAGTGTCCCAGTGCTCCTGCTGGTGTCCCAGTGCTCCTGAAGTGTCCCAGTGCTCCTGCTGGTGTCCCAGTGCTCCTGAAGTGTCCCAGTGCTCCTGCTGGTGTCCCAGTGCTCCTGAAGTGTCCCAGTGCTCCTGCTGGTGTCCCAGTGCTCCTGAAGTGTCCCAGTGCTCCTGCTGGTGTCCCAGTGCTCCTGAAGTGTCCCAGTGCTCCTGAAGGGTTTGGAGCTGGAGGATGGGTGTGAAGGGATTCCCCCCTCTGCTCCCCTGTCCTGCAGGGCTGGCAGTGGGCAGGGCAGGGTGGGGATGGGATCCTGCCAGGGCAGGATGTGGAGCTGCTGGAGAGAGGCCAGAACGGAGCTGCTGCAGGGCTTGTCCCCTCTGGAGCCAGGCTGGGAGAGCTGGGAATGTTCCCCTGGAGAGGAGAATGTTCACCTCTCCAGGGAGAGCTCAGAGCCCTGCCGGGGCCTGAAGGGGCTCCAGGAGAGCTGCAGAGGGACTGGGGACAAGGATGGAGGGACAGGACACAGGGAATGGCTCCACTGCCAGAGGGCAGGGATGGATGGGAGATTGGGAATTGGGAATTCCTGGCTGGGCTGGGATTGCCAGAGCAGCTGGGGCTGCCCCTGGATCCCTGGCAGTGCCCAAGGCCAGGCTGGATGGGCTTGGAGCACCTGGGGCAGTGGGAGGTGTCCCTGGGACAGTGGCAGTGTCCCTGCCATGGATGGGGTGAGCTCTGAGGTCCCTTCCACCCCAAACCAGGATTCCAGGACTGTGGGACACGTGCCCTTTCCCTGGAGCAGCCCCAGCCAGGCTGAGCTGTGTTCCCAGTCCAGGCTCCAGCACAGGCTTTGCTGCCCTTCCGAAGGGAAGGTCGAGGGGAAGAAGGAAAACATCCGCCCCAGATTGTTCTGTTTTCCCCTTAAAAATCAAAAGCAGCTTTTTGTTTAAAATCATTGTGAGAACCGAATTGTGCTCAGCTCTGCACAGAGCACAAATACTTTTATTTTTTGGGTCAGTGCCAAAATACACATTTAGGTACCACGGGGTTATGTTTTCCTTGGAGTTACCTTTGCATTTTGAGGATTTGACCCATTATTCCTTCTATACCAAGTCAGAATATTTCATTGTCAAAACCCACCTTGCTGTTTCCCTTCTCCATTTATGTTTTTTCATACCCATCTCTGGATTTTGAGTGCAGCTGTCAGGTAATTCATCCAAAGCCTAAAGTCCAGTTCCCTCAGGTATATTTTATTCCTTACTAACTGCTCCCCATTTTATAATAACAAACAGGACTCTGGATTTCTTTATGGTCGTTAGCCTGCCTTGGAAAATGGGATATTCCCAGCTCAGTCCTGGGAGCAGAGTTACTGAGAATCCTCATTAATGACCTGGTGGAGAAAACAAACTGCATGTTGATTAAATGTACAGCTGTCAGCCTGGGAGCGGTGGGAAAGAGCAAAATTAAAACAGATCTGGAGAGACAGAAAGGAGGAGAAACGTCCAATCCTGCCTGGATTTTAGTGGGAAAGGAGCAGCTTTGGGAGCCCACGGAGGAGGTGGGGATGCTCTGGGGGCTGGATTTCAGCTGGAGCACAAGGAAAATCAAATTTAGATGGGAAGATGTGGGAGAGGATCCTCTGAGCTGGGAAAGGGGAAATTTCCAGGGCTGGGTGGAATATTGGTGCAGTGGCACAGGGAAGGGCACCCTGAGATGGGCAGCACGAGGAGCTGGCACCAACCTCCCTCCTTCTGCTTCCAGTGCATTAAAAAATTATTTTCACTCATTTCTCCTTATTTTTTTCCCCTGTGCTGCCCTCCCCAGCAGGGCAGGCTATTTTTAATCCTAAATCTGTCTCCATGTGATTGAGGTATTGATTATTGAAACCTAAAAACACAATGGTCTGGGTAAAACTTCAGAAACCTGGAGCTCAGCCCAAAAACTCAGTGCCACTCGGTGTCGTGGGGTTTATTTTTATTATTTTAAGGATTTGAAATAAAAGGAGTTAGGTTATAAATGAATTATTTTGGTAAGGGATTGACAATTTAATGGGCAGGGTAATAATGTGTATAATCAGCACTGGAGCTGGAATTAAATCATTTGTTATTTTAGGTGAATAATTTGCATTTTGTCACACTTCCTTGTACAAAAAGTGCTTTATTTTTCCTGAGGTGGGATATGGGAAGCACAATTCCTTGAATTAACCCCAGGAAGCAGCCCAGCCTTGCCTGCTCTATTTCTTTTTGTTGTGTTTTCTGGATTGGGTATTAAGTGTTATTTTGTAATTAAATGTTTGAGGCTTTCCAAGTGTTCCTTCCATGAATAACTTCCTGAATTTGTTGTCAGTGTTGGCACGTGACGCGTTAGTGACAGACACCGGGGGAGATTTTGAATCTGGAGCTGAGATTTGCATTGATTGCACAGTTATTGATCAGGGATTAATTGCAAATCATTTTGTTGATTGCTATTTTAAAACTCCTATATTTATATTTATATTTATATTTATATTTATATTTATATTTATATTTATATTGTTGTGTTTATATTGTTGTGTTTATATTTTTATATAAAAATACATTTTTAAACCCAGGGATAATTTGATGACAGTGGTTCAAAATCCACCCCTGAGCACGCTGTCAGGAGAGGGATTTTTGTGAGGTTGGAAGCTGCTCAGGGAAGAGGAAGATGCTGATGGAGGTGGCTGTGTGTGGATATAGGTACAGATATTGGGGAGTGTACCAGGAAATATCTATCAGTGAGTTTGGGGTGCAGTCAGATGCCCTTTAAGGTCCTTTCCAACCCAGACCAGGCTGGTTCCATGTGGACAGAGATGGCACTGGGCGTTCCCAGTGGGATGTGCTCTGTGGCTGACCCAGGTGTGGAATGCTTGGGAGATGCTGGATGTGCTGAGCTTGGTGGTGGGGCTGGTGGGACACGTCCCCTTCCTGTGCCCTGGCCAGAGCTCATCCCTCCCTGTCCCCTCCCAGATCTCCGTCCTTCCATGTGTCCCTCCCAGAGCTTCATCCCTTCCTGTCCCCTCCCAGAGCTTCATCCCTTCCTGTCCCTTCCCAGAGCTTCATCTTTCCATTTGTCCCTCCCAGAGCTTCATCTTTCCATTTGTCCCTCCCAGAGCTTCATCCTTCCCTGTCCCCTCCCAGAGCTTCATCTTTCCATGTGCCCCTCCCAGAGTTTCATCTTTCCATGTGCCCCTCCCAGAGTTTCATCCCTCCCTCTCCCGTCCCAGATCTTCATGCTTCCATGTGTCCTTCCCAGAGCTCATCCTTTCCTGTCCCTTCCCAGAGCTTCATCCCTGCATGTCCCTTCTCAAAGCTTCATCCTTCCATGTGTCCCTCCCAGGGCTGATCCCCCCCTGTCCCTTCCCAGACCTTCATCCCCTGTGTCCCTCCCCAGCTCCTGATCCCCATGTCCCTGCCCAGCTGCTGATCCCGGTGTCCCTCCCCAGAGGCTGACCCCTGTCCTCCCTGCAGGCCCAGAAGAATGAGCGCGAGTCCATCAGGCAGAAGTTGGCCCTGGGCAGTTTCTTCGACGATGGCCCCGGGCTCTACACCAGCTGCAGCAAGAGCGGCAAGCCCAGCCTGTCCTCCCGGTAAGGCAGAGCCCAGATCCCCAGGGCAGCCTGGGAAGGGGGACATCTCTGCAGTGGGGACCACCCCTCACACTGCCCTTCAACCAAATCCCTGAATTTTCCGTGCTTAGAACACCCAGATGTGTTGTGTGAAAGTTGTGTGAACTCTTGTAAATGAGGGGGGAAATTCTCATTTAGCAGGGGGTGGAAAGGTATTTGGATGTTGAGGGGATAAAGGGAATGAGGTGAAGTTTTCTGAGTTAGGTTTCCTTCGGGTTTTTATTTAGGATTTGGAGCAGGGTGCCCAGAGCAGCTGGGGCTGCCCCTGGATCCCTGGCAGTGCCCAAGGCCAGGCTGGACACTGGGGCTGGAGCACCTGGGGCAGTGGGAGGTGTCCCTGCCAGGGCAGGGCTGGGGCTGGATGGGATTTAAGGTTCCTTCCAACCCAAACCATTTGGGAATTCTAATTTCCAAACCATTCCATTTGGGAATTCCAGCCTCCATGATTCTGGAATTGTGATTAATGATTGGAAAAGTGATTAATGCTCGGGAAGCACCAGAGGATGGACAAAATAAGCTTTAATGTGGCTTCCTGCCTCCCCTCCACATCCACGAGCTCTGCTCCGGACATGGCTCCATCCCTGGAGCTGCACATGGATTCCTCCCTTGGATTTTTAAAGCTTTTGCATCAAATGCACTCCAGAAAGTCCTTTTTGTGTTCAGCTGGAGCCCACAGCACTGGGGAAGCATCAAACACCTCCCATACTGGGAGTGAAGCTCGACCTGTTGCCATGGAATGGGAGAAGAAAGGAGGCTTAGGGAGGCAGAAACCCAGGAGGAATCCTGCTGTTCCAGGGGAGAGGTGCAGTTGTGCAATTAAATTGAGCTGTGGATCATTTGAAAGGGAAAACAGCTTTGCTGTGTGTAGTTACAGCTGAACCAGGAGCTGCTGTCTGGTAATTAGAGCAGGGCTCTAATTAATGCAGCTCATCAGGGTTTGGCAGCTGTGCCCCCAGAAATTGCCAGCTGTGCCTGAAGGATTTGGTGCTTGTTAATATTTATAATCCAGGAAAAGTCTTCCCTGTTCCAGGACCTGCAGGAACATTTGCAGGACGTTATTCCCATGTTTTTGTAGGGAATTGCAGGGTAGGATCATGGAATGCTGGGGTTGGAAGGGACCTTAAAGCTCATCCAATTCCCTGTCCATGGGCAGGGACACTGTCACTATCCCAAACCCTGTCCAACCTGCCTGGAACAATTCCAGGGATCCAGGGGCAGCCACAGCTTCCTTGCCAGGATCTCACCACCTTCACTTGTTCATTAACAAACAATTATTAATCCTGTTTATTTTGTGGTAATGGTAACAATAAACCCCACAGAAATAAAAGGGAAATAGGAGTTTTCTGTTCCTGAGGAGCAATACAAGCTCCCAGCACTCTGGGAATGAGGAATAGCAGGATTTGGGGAGTTCTGCATCTCCAGTGGGTGGGGATGGATTGGGATCTCTCACCTGGGCTTTTCCCTCCTCTCAGCCTGCAGGATTCCCTGATCCTGCATCCAGAGAAAATCATTCCTGGGGAGGGGAATGTGGGTGGGGTTAATCAATCCCAATGGAGCAGGGAGGGTCTGGAAAACACCAGAATAAACTCGTGTTACAGGACTGTCTTGGAAACAAACAGTAAATAAATAATTTACACCATTGACAAAATATTTTATAATATGCATTATTATATATGCTATTTTTATCTTTATACATTTCTCTGTAATTTTTCATTCTTTATTTGTAAATAATTTTTGTGGGTTTTTCATAGTAACACATTCCATATATTTTATTGCATTTTATAGATTTTATTTAATCGGAATCATCAAAAATAATAATGACATTCTGAAATAAATATCATAAAAAATAATGAAAAGTCCCTGCAGTGTGGGGTAATTCTGCAGTTTATCAGTAGATGGTGGTAGAAGCCCTGTGACACTGAGCTCCCCGCTGAGCTGGTGGCACTCCCAGGGGACAGCAGTGTCACCTGTGCCTGTGCTCCCCCAGGCTACAGAGCGGGATGAACCTGCAGATCTGCTTTGTCAACGACAGCGGCAGCGACAAGGACAGCGACGGCGATGACAGCAAGACAGAGACCAGCCTGGACACGCCCTTGTCACCCATGGTGGGTCTGGCACCTCAGCCTGCAGCAGGACAGCCACGGGGATCCCTGAGAGGCTGATCCTGTTCAAACAGAGCCCCAGACCCCAGCATTTCCAGCCCTCAGTAAATGTGAGATGCTGAGGGACAGATAATAAACCTCCCCTGCTGCTGTAGAGTTGATGCCTTCATGTGAACCCTTTTCCTTTCCTTTCCTTTCCTTTCCTTATCCAGCAATCCTTCTTGGGTGTAACACCACAGCCCCAAGTGTTTCCCTCCAGTTTAACCTTTCAGCACTTTCTGATCTGCTGGGCTCCTCTTTTCCCTGTAAAGCCAAGGAGGCCTAGCTGGGAATCACACTGATTTTTAAAGATAATCTCGTGGATAAAGATAAAAAATAAACCCATGCCTTTCACAGTTTCTGTAGGAAAAAAAAAAAAAAAACCACAAAAATAGGTCAAACTTTGCTGTGGCTTCTTTGCTCCCCCAGAGCAAGCAGAGCTCGTCCTACTCGGACAGAGACACGACGGAGGAGGAGTCGGAGTCCCTGGACGACATGGATTTCCTCAGCAGGCAGAAGAAGCTCCAGGCTGAAGCCAAGATGGCCTTGGCTATGGCAAAGCCCATGGCCAAGATGCAGGTGGAGGTGGAGAAGCAGAACAGGAAGAAGTCGCCGGTAGCAGATCTCGTAAGTGGGGCCGGGGCGAGCCCAGCCCGGGACATCCACACTCCGGTGGCTCTGGGTCACAGGGGTGGTGCAGGGGGACAGGAGGGTGGAGAAGGGGTTGGAAGGAGAAATGGGAGCAGGGAATGAGGTGCTGGAGGTTGGTGCTGCCTTGAGGCTGCTCATGCTCTGAGCTGGAGCCTGTTCATCCCATTTGGAGTGCTCCTGCCCCAGCCCAGGGCTGTCACCACCACCCTCACCCTCCTCCCTGCAGCTCCTGGCACTTCCAGAAATGGCAGTTTTGGGGGTGCTGGGGGCACTGGCAGTGCCATGTGCTATCTGGGGGGTTTTGAGGGTACCCCCTCTGTCATTTGGGGGTCAAAGTTCTGCCCATCCCTGTGGGAAGGGAGGGAAAAACCCCAGGAGCCCCAAACCAAACCCAGATCCAGAAAAACCTGGTCTTTTTCCATGTGAAAACTCAACTCCCAGCTGGGTGCTGGAGCAGGGGGTTGGGTTTTCCAGCTTTTCCTTGGAGAGCAGGGAATAACAGCCCCCTCCTGCCCCCAGGCACGCCGAGAGCCAGCAGAAGCACCTGGCAGAGAAGATGCCAGCCAAGTGAATCCCTCCTCCTGCCTCTGTCCTGTCCAGGGAGTTCCAGTGTTGCTCATTGACCATGTCCCAAGCTTCTGTCTGGTGATTGGCCTCTGCTTCTTAATTTATTTTAATTTTTTTACTCGTGCCACTAAATATCAGGCATTTTAATAATAATAATATTATTATTATTATTACAGAAACAAAGAGAATTGTACAGTACTTATAACATTATAAATCATGGGCGAGAAGAGAGGGTAGTTTAACTTTATTTTTGGTTGTTTAGAGATTTTTTGGGTTGGATGATATTTTACCATTGACTACTTTTTTATTCCTCACTGTAGTTTTGAAATAAAGAACCTGTTCTTGACGGTGCTATACAAGTCAACAAAAAGTCCATGCCTGCCTCGTAGTGACGTCGTAGCTTTCAGTAATCTGTACATTTTACTCAGTTCTCAACATTTTGGGGAATGTTGACTACCTGACATTCATTTTTAGGTGTGCTATTAACACTCGGTGGGTGCAGAGAGTTGGAAGTTTTCTGTATAAAGCTGTAAAATAAAAATTACCACCATTGTTTCCTATGACACGTCTGTTTGTTGCCAAGGGGGTGGATTTGCTGGTGGATCTTCCAGCTAAATGTGTAAAAAACCTTTTTTTTTGCCTTGCTGATCACACGGAACTGAGAGGAGAGAGGGGTTTTGTAGAGTTATTTATTTATAAGTTCCTAATTCTGCTTCACGTGGATTCTTCTGTAGCACTGAGCCCTGAATTTGTGATGGTTGGAAGCAGCAGACACACACCCCAGGTGGGCTTTTTATATTTCATTGTCTGGGCTGAACATTTTAATGACATTTCAGAAATAAAAAGAATAATCTATGTTAAAAAATGGGCAGCTAATTAAACTGATTAAATATGGAAATCCTCACTCTGCCTGCAGGGGAGGCTGACTGTAGGAGAGGGGACACTGGGACAAAATAAATTTGTCTCCATCCCTCTTTTATTGGATTTAAAGCTGGAAGAACCCAGCCAACCCTTCCTAAGTCCCAGCCTGGTGCTCCCAGCAGCTTTTTACCTTTTAATTCTCATTTCCTTGGGGGCAAATCCATCCCAGCCAAGGCTCTGCCTGATGACTTATTCAGGGTGTTTGCAAAAGGCCTCAGCTGCATTAAAATTTCATCCCCTGCCAGGAATGGCTTTTATTAAAGCACTTTTTTCTTTTAGAAAATGACTTTTTTCCCCCTTTTTTTTTTTGCAGAAAGGGCAAGGTTGGAAGAAGCCCTCAGAGGGGTTTGGGGGCTGGGATGGGCGTTGGTTTAATTTAGGGAGCAGGGATGGATTAATTTCATAAGGATTTAGCAACTGGAAGGATTAGGAGCTCTCCCCTGCAGCCCAGGAAAAAGTCAACCCTTTTCTTCCTTATTTTTAAATGCATGCAGAAAATAGAGAGAAATATTGGGGTGCTGCTTTCCCTGCTGCACTTAAAACATGAAAAAACCCAAATACACAAAGTTTGCTCTCAGCTTTAAGGGAAAAAATTCCAAAATAAAGCAAGGAAGCCCCAGGGTGCTCCTGGGGAATCCCACAGCTCCCCTGGCACCCTCCAGGGATGGGGCAGCCTGGAAAGGCTGGAATCCCATCCCCTGCTAAGTGCCTTTGGCTGGCTGGAGAGAATTTGTTATCCCACTCACCCACCGCTGGTGTTCCTCTCCTGTCCTGGGGGAATTGGGTTTTTCCAGGAGAAAATCCTGCTCTGGCTCTCCTTGGCTCCGAGGGGTGCTGTGGGTGCTGGCAATGCTGGAATTGATGGATTAAAGGATATTTCTGAAACACAAGGAGCTGGCGTGGTTTTTGGTTTTGTGTTTTGCTCCTGGTTGTTGGTCCCACTTGGAGCCTCCTGCAGGTGGATTTTTGATTCCCAAAAAGCATAAACCCTCTCCCACAGGATGCCAGGCTGGAAATTGTTTCCCAGCTGGTCTCAATCCACAACATCCCTTAATATTTTTAAGTCCCACTCTGAACCCACCTGTGCCTGGAGAGCCTGAAGTGCTGCTTTAAATAAAGAACAAGCCCCAAATGCTCCTCCTGCCTGAGGCAAGGTCCTGCTGATGGGAATTCCTCCACCCCTGGGAACTGGGATGAGCTTTATGAGGCAGCTGCTTCCTGGCAGGGAAGCCCTGTGGTTTGGGTCCCCCTTTTTGGGATTTTCTGCCCTTTTTTAGGCTCCTCCTCTCCTGCTGCTCCTGGGTGTGCTGAGCAGCCTCTGCCCGGACACAGAGGCACCGCCATGGGCTGGGAGCATGGAAAAGAGGGGAAGCTGTGGCTGTCCCACCCCTGGGAGTGCCCAAGGCCAGGCTGGACAGGGCTTGGGACAGAGGAAGGTGTCCCTGCCATGGGCAGGATGGAATGAGATGATTTTAATGTCCCTCCCAACCCAAACCATTCCATAATCCCCTCAAAATGACAGACTCTGACCCCCAGGAGAACACTGCACTGACCTGAGGCTGAGGAGAAGGATCCCAAAATGGAATGATAACACTAGAATTACAAGTGTGTAGTTAATTAAAAGTGTGTAATGTCACAAAGTAGAAAGCTTCAAGTTTAAAGTTTTAGAATATAATAATCTATATAAAACAAAATAAAAGTTTTAAACCAGAAACCAGTCCTTCTTCTTCACCTTCTTCTCCCTTCTTCTTCATAAGTTTGAGTAGTATTTTGTAATTAAACAGAAAAATCTGCATTGCGGACTTTAAATGATTAGTTATTAAGTTAAAAATAAAACCAATTTAAGTATCATTTCTTAATTAGATAGTTTAACCTTAGAAAACCTTACAACAAAAGGTTGTTAACCATTTTGTACCTTGTTGGTGAAGAGCTACAGAACTCACTACCTGTAAGACTGAAACATAAATGAAAATAATGAACACCTGAGGCTAAACACAATCTCAAGTACCTTCAATCCCAATAATAACTATAGAAAAAAATTTAAAAGATAGAAAATTTTAAAGACAGAAAAAATGTTTGATTGAAAATTAAGATTGAAAATTCTTTTCAATCTTAAAGATAGGAAAAAACTGGAATGAGGGGAGGGGACTCAGCCCTGTGTGCATGGCCAGGGACAGTCTGGGACCAGGGCTGGGCAGCCCTTTCTGGGCTGCTCCCAGCAGCTCAGCCCACCTGGAATGGTTTGGGATTCCCACAAAGCCCCACAGCTGGATGGGAGGCACCTCTGGATAGGGCGAAAAGGGATTTCCCCTCCAGGCTGGGGTTTCTTTGTGTGGCATGTTTGTGTTTGGTGTGTTTCTGGTTTATTTCTGCTCGCAGCCAGCTCCAGCTGGGGAAATGCCCTGAGCTCTGCAGCTCCCCGTGCCCAGCTCATGAGGTTTGAGTGAAACCCTTTCGTTTTCTGCAGCATTTGCATCAAATGCAGGGTTTATTTTTACCACAGAAGCCACAGGGCAGGAGGGATCTCCCGGGCTCTGCCAGTCCTGCACGGGCAGCAGCTGCCCCTGGGAGGAGGGGGAGCCCTGGATGTCACCCACGTCCTGGCACGGGATAAACCAGGGTATTCCTGTGGGGCCACGTCACCCAGAGCAGAGCTGGGTGCCCTCCCCAGCCCCAGGAACCATCCCAAAATCAGGAATCATCCCCAAATCAGGAATGGTTTGGGTTGGAAGGGAAATGTCACCTCGTTCCCATGGCAGGGACACCTCCCCCTGTCCCAGGTGCTCCAGCCCCAGTGTCCAGCCTGGCCTTGGGCACTGCCAGGGATCCAGGGGCAGCCACAGCTGCTCTGAATTCCACGCCAGCCCCTCCTCACCCTCCCAGGGAAGGATTTCCTCCCAAATTCCCAGCTGGCAGAGGGAATCCATTCCCCCTGTGGCTTTCCTGTTCTCCTTGTTTTAGAGGGAAGGACTAAAGGTCCCTTCCCCAGCTTCCCCACAGAACTCTGGCAGCTCTAACCTGCTTTAGCTCAGCTCCTCCCGTCCCTAATTGCACTGATTCCCTTTTTCTCCTCACCACGGCACGGCAAAACCACAACCTTTGGCCCTGCAGGGTGAATTCCTGCCAGGAGAGTGCCCAGCATGCAGGAGGAGCAGTGAAATTCCCGGGCACAGCATTCCCGGGGGTCACTCCTGCCAAGCCCACGGCCCTGGGACAGGATCCCAGGGAATTCTGTGCCCGTGGGTCACCCCAGAGCTCCCAGGTGGCCCCAGGCTCTGAGCTCTGCATCTCCTGGGCTTCCTCAGCCGCTGGCCTGGCACAGCTTGGAGGATTCCATCATTAATGGCACTTGGGAAATGAGGGTACATCAAGGAAATGCTGAAAAAAATCTCCCTGACCAGCTCCTGCTCATCCAAGATCGGATTTCTTTCTTTTCTCCACCTGCAAAGCCAGCGTGAGGTGAAAGGGCAAATGTGACCTCAGCAAGGACAAAATTCCTGCTTTCCCCCATCCCTGCTTTCCTGCTGCAGCACCCCCGGCCAGGAGGTGACAAGGGGGGGGATGAGGAGCAGAAAAAGCACCCAGAGCTGAGAAATTCTGTCAAGGGTGAAAACTGAAAGTGAGAGAGAAAGAGCTCCCCGAAAGTGCCACGAAACCACGGGCACAGCTGGCATCCCTCCTTGCTCACCCACAGGCCCCGGGAGCATGAGCTCACAGGATTCCCAAATTTCCAGGGGCATGCAGCTCTCCCTGCTGGTGCTTTCTGGAGGTTTTTATTCCTTTTAATTCTGTGGAAATTTAAAACAAACCCCACAGGGCTGATGGACCCACAGGGAGCCATAAAATCCTGGAATGGGTTGGTTGGGAAAGGACCTTAAATCCCAGTTCCATGGGCAGGGAATGGGAATAATCCTGAATCTGTGGGCACGGCTGTGGTGTTCCTCCGTGTTTATTCCATAGAATCATTAAATCATGGAATGGTTTGGGGTTTTGGGGTGGAATGGACCTCAAAAATCAGCCAGTTCCACCTTCCCCTATCCCAGGGTGCTCCAAGCCCTGTCCAGCCTGGCCTTGGACACTTCCAGGGACAGGGAATCCTCAATTTCTCTGGGAATCCAAAATCGGGGGCCTCCCCTCCCTGATCTCTGCTCCTCCCAAAGAATCCTCAATTTCTCTGGGAATCCAAAATCTCTCCGGGCTGGGGCCTCCCCTCCCCGATCTCTGCTCCTCCCAGCTCAGTGGGAGAAATTCCCTGCCCCAAATGCACCCTGGGGGCTTTTTAGGGAATCCCAGCCCTGACCCAGGGGTGGCTTCACCCCTTTCCCAGGATGAATCCCTTCCCCTGGGGAGGGGATTGGAGCTTTGGAGCCTGCAAAGAGCAACCTCTGAATTTGGGAATCCCAAGTTGGGGGCTCCCAGAGCTGCCAGGAATCCAGGAGCCAGGAACCAGCAGGGATCGTGGGGAAATCTCAGGAATTCTGGTGGCAACTGGAAAAAAAAAAAAGAGCCAAGAGATGCAGGAGACTGAGCCAGGATTTTAGAGGTCCCAGCACCCCAAGAAAGCTCCAGAAACAACATTTAACCAGCCCCTGATGAAATACCAGCAAGAGCAGAGGTTTGGGATTAGGAATTTCAGGGAATTCCATGAGGAATCAGAACCAACAGCCACAAAAACACCAGGAAAGTTTCTCCTGAGCCTTTTTTCTCCTATTTTATGGAGCCATCAGTTCCCAACCCAAATCAGAAACAGCTTCTGTCAGTGAGGCTCTTCTGGTGATAAATCTGACATTGGATCTTCCCAAAAAATGATCCAGAGGCAAATAAATGATTCAATATTCCACAAGTTCTGTGAGTGGCAAATAGGATCAGACCCCTTTTATTTATTGCATCCAGAAATCCCATTCCATGAGATATTTTCCCATTTTTAATGGAGCAGTGACCTCTGTCTCCAGCTGCCTGTCAGCCTGGGTGGGATGAATCACCCTGCAGCTTTAATTGCTATTTCTCTGTAATTCTTGCTTAATCAGAGCTATAAAATTATTGCCATTTCCAGTGCCAGGCAATAGGGCTGCCCTACAAACAACCAAACCCTTCCCACTGAGGATGGCACGAGCGACTCCAGGACATTCCCAAAGGGTTTGGAGCCTGCTCCTGAGGAAAATCCATCTAATTTGAAATTCCAGGAGAAACAGCCCCCCACAGCTGGCAGGAAACATCCCTACACCTCATTTCCCTCAAAGCAAGGGTGATGCCCACCACTCTTACCTGGAAACCTTTGGTGCCTTGGCCAAAACGAAGCCAAAAACTCAATTTCTGTTCATTGGAGGGAGAGAAGGCGAGACTGAAAGGAGAGGCAGGACATTTCCAGGAACCTCCGGCTTTTTCAGCAGAGCGAGGCTGGAGCTGATCCCATTTCTCATCTCTCAACTCCCCAGGCCTCAAAACCAAACTGAGCCCAGGGGCTTTGGGGCTTTTCTCACTGGGTTTCTTTCTGATCTGTGCTTTCCCTTTCTGCCTCAAGCAGGATTTTTGGGTATTGATCTGGGTGAGGGCAGAGCCCGGAGCAGGGATTCCCCGAATTTTGACTGCATTAGATCAAATCTAAATTTACAGAGACCCAGAACAGTCCTTGCTTTTCTCTGGAGGATAATTCCAACAAAAGGAATTTCTGCTTGAAATACAGGCAGTGGAATTATATTTTCTCGTTGAAAAATCATACAGCTGCTAACACTTCTCTAATTTAATAGTTATATATTATATATATATATAAATTTATGAAGTTATAAATTAGATATATATAATAGATGTGATATTTATTATCTATATTGTCTATATAGCTCTATTTTCTATATTATCTATATTATCCACATGACATGTATTATATGTATTAAATTTACTGTATTTATTATATTTACTATATTTATTATATTATATTGAGGAGGCCCTGGCACAGGTGCCCAGAGCAGCTGGGGCTGCCCCTGGATCCCCGGCAGTGCCCAAGGCCAGGCTGGACACTGGGGCTTGAAATAACCTGGGATAGTGGAAGGTGGAACTGGATGAGCTTTAATGTCCCTTTCAACCTAAAAAATGCCACGATTTTATGATTCCATGAAATAAACACAAAGGAGCATCACAGATCATTAATTATTCCCGTTCCATTTCAGCGTTGCTTCCCATTCCTCTGGGACTGCACTTGCTCAAGGAATAATTCTTATTTAAATAGATTATAATGTATAAAACATATCCTTTTGCTCTAATGTGATTAATATAAATATTAATTACCAGGATTTTTCATTCAGGCTAAGCCAGGTCAAGCAGAGGGTGCTTTGAGGTGAAAGGGGAGAAGATGGATTTCTTCTTCCCTTGGGAAAAAAATTTCCACTCGCCAGAATTGAAATCCTGGAATGGTTTGGGTTGGAAGGACCTTAAATCCCATTCTGCCATGGCAGGGACACCTCCCACTGTCCCAGGGTGCTCCAAACCCATCCAGCCCGGCCTGGGACACTGCCAGGGATCCCAGGAGAGATCTGTGGGATATCATCAGGATACATCCCAATTTCCACTCGCCAGAATTGAAATCCTGGAATGGTTTGGGTTGGAAGGACCTTAAATCCCATTCTGCCATGGCAGGGACACCTCCCACTGTCCCAGGGTGCTCCAAACCCATCCAGCCCGGCCTGGGACACTGCCAGGGATCCCAGCAAGGATCCCAGGAGAGATCTGAGGGATATCATCAGGATACATCCCAGATAAACCCAAATCCCAGCCCAGCCCTGACCCTGCTGGGAAACCTCGTGTCCTGCTGGGAGCAGGGACTGAGAAACCTGGAAAGCCAAAACCTTTCAGGAACAGCCCCGCTGCACATCCCAAAATTCTCTTTCGCTTTTGGCTCTCGGAAGCCGCGGCTCCTCCACGAGCTGGAAACCACAGCCCACGGTGAAGTGAGGGGGCAGGAGTGGAAAACACAGAGAGAAATTGGAAAATGAGGCACTGCTGCTATTGGGGCTAAAAGAAGTCTCAGGACACGCCACAGGCTTCTTATAGGAAACAGCGAAAATACAAAGAACCTGAAAATGCAATATAAAACTCTTGATTCATCCTGCTCCCTTCCAGTTTGACAGCAAAAATCCCAGTGACTTCATGGCAGTCCCAATGCACAGAAAAGTTTTCTGCAGCCTTTTGGGGCAGCTGAGAATGGCCATGAAATTGAAATATTTGTTGATTTATCCAAATATTTCTGCAAAATCAAACATTCAGGCAGGTTTTCACAAACGTTCACTAGTGAGAGTTTGTTGTTAAAGAATCAGAGAATCATGGAATGGTTTAGGCTGGAAAAAATCTCAAAGTTCATTCAGTCCAGCCATCCCCAGCCCTGCCAAGGCCACCCTGAGCTCTGTCCCCAAGTGCCACCTCCCCAGGGCTTTAAATCCCTCCGGGGATGGGCACTGCCCTGGGCAGCCCCTTCCAGCCCTTTCCATGAAGGAATATTCCCTGATATCCAACACGAGCTCCTCTGGTGAAACCTGAGGCTGTTTCCTCTTGTCCTGTCACTTTTCCCTGGAGAGGAAAGCAGGATGGAAATGGGAAAGCTGGAGCTGATTTCCAAGGGATGGAGTGACAGAACAGAGAGGGAACGGCTTCACACTGTGAGAGGAGGAGGTCTAGGTGGGATTTTGGGAAGGAATTTCTGGCTGGGAGGGAGGACAGGCCCTGGGATGGATTCCCAGAGCGGCTGGGATCCCCTGGATCCTGCAGTGCCCAGCGCCAGGCTGGCACAGCGGAATCCCTGCCGCTGGAATGAGAGGATCCTTAGGGTCCCTTCCAGCCCGAACCATCCCACGACGCTGTGATTCCGTGGAAGTTTACCCACGTGCCAACCCCATCCCCACGTTTCGGGAATCCCTCTGCGCAGAGCCCGCGGACGAGCTCCGGCCCGTGCGGGATTCCCGGCCCCGCCGCTCTCGGGATGAGCGCGCCCGGCGCGGGGGAAACCCCGCTGCTGCTCTATAAGGGCTGTGCCCGCTGGGGACCGGCGCAGCGCCATGGAGCGGGGCGGGGACGGCACCGGGAGAGCCGCGAGCAGCGCCGGGAATGGCACCGGGAATGGCACCGGGAGCGGCCCCGGGAGCGGCCCCGGGAGCGGCCCCGGGAGCGGCCCCGGGAGCGGCACCGGGAATGGCACCGGGAGCGGCACCGGGAGCGGCCCCGGGAGCGGCCCCGGGAGCGGCACCGGGGGCGGGCGGGCAGCGCTGCCTGGCGGCCGCGGCCGGGCGCTGCTGGGGCTGGGGCTGCTGCTGCTGCTGCTGCTGCTGCCCCCGGCCCGGGCACTGCCCACCCCGGCCGGGCACTGCCAGCCCCCCGCCCAGCGCCTCAACCGCTCCCGGGAGCTGCTGCAAGCCGCCAACGCCGCCCCGCTGCGGCTGAAGGTGAGCGGGGAACGGGACGGGACCGGAGGGATATGGGATGGGGCAGGGGTGGCACCAAACCAGGCAGGGATGGGACAGGGGTGGCACCCAGGAGGGCAGGGATGGGGCAGGGGTGGCACCAAACCAGGCAGGGATGGGGCAGGGGTGGCACCCAGGAGGGCAGGGATAGGGCAGGGGTGATACCAAACCAGGCAGGGATGGGGCAGGGGTGGCACCAAACCAGGCAGGGATGGGGCAGGGGTGGCACCAAACCAGGCAGGGATGGGGCAGTGGTGGCACCCAGAGAGGTAGTGAAGGTACCCAAGGGCCGGTGAGGGGCCAGTGGTGGCACCCAGGAGGGTGGGGATGGCACCAAGGCAGGCAGGGATGGGGCAGAGATGGTACCAAACCAGGCAGGTATGGAGCAGTGGTGATACCCAGAAAAGCAGGGATGGGGCAGGGGTGGCACCCAGAGAGGTGGCAAAGGTACCCAAAGGCCGGTGAGGAGCCAGCGGTGGCACCCGGGAGGGTGAGGATGGCACCAAGGCAGGCAGGGATGGGTGACTGTGGTCCCCAGGAGGGCAGGGATGGTCCCCAGGCACCAGCTGGGGCTGCTGAGAACCCAGGAGGGCAGGGATGGGACAGTGGTGACACCAAAACTGGAAATGCTGCAGCAGTTTTGGTCCCCAGGTTGGCACGGATGGTCCCAGGAGGACAGGGATGGCACAGTTGTGACACTCAGGAGGGCAGGGATGGGACAGTGGTGACACCAAAACTGGAAATGCTGCAGCAGTTTTGGTCCCCAGGTTGGCAGGGATGTCCCCAGGACGCATGTGGTGGCCCCAGGACGTCAGTGATGGCCCCCAAACTATTTCCTGTATTTCATATTTAACCTCACAGAGCCTCATTCCTGGGGTCCAGCTGAGTACAGATACATGAAATTGTATCTGTGTATCAAACTGTGTCTGTTTACAGATAAATGTATAAAAATATAGAAATTGCCTCCTGAAGCTTTAATAGTAAAAGGACCCTTTAATAAAAAAGGCCCCTTTTTGATTCCCTTTTCACCCCAGGAATCCAACAGCCTGGGATTTGAGTGCACCCTTGAGGAGGTGGATCTGCAGGACATCACTGAGAACCACATGAACACCCTCAGAGCCTGCACAGCTGAGGAGCCAGGGGTAAAACTCAGAGAAATTACAGATAAAATTTAAATTTTACCTCATGGCTTCATGGAACGTGTCATCCACACTCCCATTAAATCACAAATCTTAATTCTTGTTCAACTTTCAGCCTGGAAATTGCCCAACCCTGGAAAAATCAGCTTTGGATGAGGTAAATAAAAATTTCCCAAAAACAAACTCCTTCTTTTGCTCGTTGTGTGTTTAAAGGAGCAGCAGGTTCCCACATTTCCTGGGAATTCTATTTATTTCCTGGCAATTCTATTTATTTCCCCAGGGAAAATGCCTGCAGGGCATCTCTGAGGACGTGAGAGCCTACAGGGCCCAGCTGAGGACCCTGCCCGACCCCCAGCTGCTGGCAGCTCTCGATGGGATGATGGAGGTGAGGATTCCTGCCCCCACCGACCCCAAAATTCAGGAAATTGGGAAGGAAAACCTCCATTTCTCCTGCAGATATTGAAATCTAACAGACCTGGTGCACCAGGTGTGACACGGGATGGATTAAATGTTGATAAATCCAATTTTAGCCTCAGTCTATAAATGCAATCATGAAATATTTGAAATTTTACCTTATTAATGATAAGATTCAATATTTCAAATTTTTTCTGCAGTCTATTAATGCAATTGTGAAATATTTCAAAATTTACCTTGTCAATGATCAATTCAACATTTCCAATTTGACCCTCACTCTATTCAGGGTAAAAGAAATATTTCAAAATGCACCCTATCAATGCTATCATTAAATATTTCAAATTTTATCCTGAATCTTTTAATGCTATCATGAAATATTTGAAAATTTGCCTTATTAATGATATAATTACTTCAAATTTTACCCTATTAATGCAATAATTAAATATTTCCAAAATTTCCCTATTCATGATAAATGAAATATTTCAATTTTCATTCTCAGTCTATTCTTGACACCATTAAATACTCCCAAATGTACCCTGTTAATGACAAATTAAATATCCCAAATTTTTCCCTATTAATGATAAATTAATTTGTGATAAATAAAATAAATATAAAAATAAATATAAATAAAAAAATAAATAAATAAAACATAAATAAATAAATAAATAAATAAAAAATAAATAAAACAATTTTTTCTCTCACTCTATTCACAATACATTAAATATCCCAAATTTTTCCCTATTAATGATAAATGATCACAATTTTTTCTCTCACTCTATTCACAATACATTAAATATCCCAAATTCTTTCCTCACTCTATTCCCAAAAATTTAAACGTCCCAATTTTTTACCTCACTCTATTTATGACAAATTAAACATCCCAATTTTTCCCTCAGTCTATTAATGATAATTTAAATAGCCCAAATTTTTCCCTCAGCCTATTTATGACAAAGTAAATATCCCAAATTCTTCCCTCAGCCTATTCACCATAAATTAAATAGCCCAAATTTTTCTTTCATTCTATTAATGATAAATATCCCAATTTTTCCCTATTAATGATAAATCAAACCACCCAAATTTTTCCCTCAATCTATTTATGACAAATGAAATACCCCAATTTTTCCCTCAGTCTATTGTCGATAATTTTAATATCCCAAATTTTTCCCTCACTCTATTTATGACAAATTACATATCCCAAATATTAAATACCCAAATATTAAATATCCCCTCATGAGAAATTAAAATATCCCAAACTCTTCCCTCACTCTATTCACAATGAATTAAATATCCCAAATTCTTCCCTCACTCTATCCACCATAAATTAAATATCCCAAATTTTTCCCTATTAATGATAATTTAACCATCCCTCGACCCATCCTTACATCCCACTCTTGCCGCTCATCCCTGGGGGGGTGAAAATCCCAGGAGTTTTTGGGTTTAAGCCGTTTCCTAACCCCGTGCAGGCCCTGGGCAGCAGCACCGGGCGGGTTCCGGAGGCACCACTGGGATCACCGGGATTGGGATCGTTGGGATTGGGATCATCGGCATCGGGATCGTTGGGATTGGGATCATCGGCATCGGGATCGTTGGGATCATCGGGACTGGGATCATCGGCATCATCGGCATCGGGATCGTTGGGATTGGGATCATCGGCATCATCGACATCATCGGCATCGGGATCGTTGGGATTGGGACCATCGGGATCATCAGGACTGGGATCACTGGGATCGCCAGGAGTGGGACGGGCGGCGTTCCCGGAGCGGCTGCGGCTCTGCGGGGTCCTGCAGGCTCTGCGCGTCCGCAGCGTCACCATCTGCAGGGTGCTGAGCTTCCTCAGCTCCCCCTGACCCCGGGGAACACCCACTGAGCACCCCGCGGAATGCCCACAACTTGTTTTTAGGGAGTAGTGCCTTTTAAGCCGTGTTGAATTCCCGGGGTTTTGGGATCTAAGCGGCGTTCCTGACTCTGATTTATCCCGATTTATTCTGCTGATTCCTCAGGAACTGAGAGCTGTGTATGGCAATTCCTTTTCTTGGGGATCCCTTCCAGCTCAGGACATGCTATTCCATGATTTATTTGGGATGATATTCCATTCTGTTCCCTAATTTATTTATTTGGGATGATATTCCATTCTGTTCCCTGATTTATGATGATATTCCTTGATTAGAGATCCCATTCTATTTCATGATTTATGATATTCCTTCATTTATGATGATATTCCATTCTCTTCCAATTTATGATGATATTCCTAGATTTATTTATGATGATATTCCCTGATTTATTTATGATGATATTCCTTGACTTGAGATTCCACTCTATTTCATTATTTATGATGATATTCCCTGATTTATTTATGATTATAATCCCTGATTTATTTATGATGATATTCCTTCATTATGATGATATTCCCTTCTATTCTTTGATTTATTTATGATGACATTCCCGGATTTATTTATGATATTCCATTCTATTCCCTGATTTATTTATGAGGATATTCCATTCTAGCCCATGACTTATTTATGATATTCCCTATTTATTCTATTTATTGCCTAATAAAATCAACATTTCCTTCAAAACCACAGTGATTATTTTGTTCCTTGGGACCCACCATGAGTCCTTTGAAATACTTTGGATGTTGCTTTGGAATACTTTGGCTTGGGAAGGCTCCTCCCTGTAACTGGTTTCAAAATCCAAGTTTCCCTCTTGGAAACACCTGGGATAAGGAAGGTGTCCCTGGCCCTGGAAGGGGTTGGAATGGGATGGGAGATTTTGGGATTTCCATCCCAAAAATCCCCTTGGATGCCTTTGGTGGCACCTCCAGCTTTTCCAGAGGCTGAGGAACAACTTCCATCCTCCTCCTCTTCTTCCCAGGAAATCAACCACTTCCCAACACTTCATCCAACTAAAACAAAAATCAAAATTCAGATGGAAATAATGGAATTTTTTCCTGTTTAATCCTTGTTTTTCAAAAGTATGCTTTCCTTTCTCAAACATACACAGAGGAAAATGATCCCAAGCATCCCACAGCCTTAAAAACAAGACAGTCCTGGATCTGGTCACTCCTCTCTTCTGCAAATTCCATTTTTCCCATTTTTTTTCCAAGCCTGCAGCACAGAGATTTCGGCTCCTCACATTTTAAGCACCTAAATTCTATCCAAGTTTGAATAAATCAAGTAAAAAAAAATTTAAAAAGTATAAAAAGTTTCTCATACAAAAAAGAATTATACAACGTAAAAAACAGAGACAAGCTATACAGAAAAGAGGGGAGAAGAAATTCCATGTGGAAATTCTGAGCTGCCTGGAGTTCACAGTGGTGTTCCCATCTTTGGGAATCTCAGGAAGCAGAACCACAGCGTAACAAGGACTGGATGCACAGGATCTGTACAATAATTCCATATATACAGTGATTATGCAGAGGAATTTGGTACGAGTTTCGGATTATTCTTCCCTGATCCATGAGAAATCCAATGCACCTCACGATTCTGGCAGGTCAGTGGTTTTTTGGAAGGGGGTGACAGTTTCCAGGGGAATTCTTCTCCCTGTTTTTCCCTGACGGAAATAAAAATCTTTTCCAGGCGATGAAAAAGATCAAGTGGCTTCTTCCAGTGTTTGTGCCCTCCTGGAGTGGCTTTCCCTGCGGGTGAAGCCCGGAATTCCGGGATCCACCTCTCCTGAAAGCCTTGGAAGCGGCTCCTACCCAAATTCCATTCACGTTTCTCTGGAGGATCCTGCCTGAACTTCCCACCAGGAACATCCCTGAGTCCCAGCAGGATCCCAGGGAGCAGAATGGTTGGGCTGGGAAGCTCCCACCTCCTCCTCCTCCTCCTCCTTCCAGCTGGCTCAGCTCTGAGCCAGGAAACCTGAGGGAAAGGAAAAGCACACCTGGATTGCGGGATCTCTGGAAGCTCCTGCAAGTCTCAAACTGAGAGAAATTGGATTAAAAATATTTAAGTTGAAAAAGAAATGTATTAAAGACCCTGCCCTGAGGCAGCAAAGGCTGTGGCACAGAGTCTGTGAGGGAGAGCTCTCCTGGATCCCCAGCTCGTTTCCAGGGAGAATTAATCATGGAATTAGGCTGGAAAAGGCCTCCAAGACCATCCAGTCCAACCATTCCCAGCACTGCCCAAGCCACCACTGCCCCACGTCCCCAGGTGCCACCTCCACACAGGAGGGGTGGAGGGTGCCTGGACAGCCCTTTCCATGAAGGAATGTTCCCAAAATCCAATCTGAACCCCCCTGGCACCACCTGAGGCCATTTCCTTTTGTACTAAATTAAGGAATTGAGAAGGAACAAAGTTTTGCTGTTGCAAAAAATAAAAAATTCAATTTTTGAGGACAGTTCCCCTTGGCTGGCTGAGTTAATAAAATAATGGAATGGTCTGAGTTGCAAAGGACCTTAAAGGTCATTTAATTCCAACCCCTGCCGTGGGCAGGGATAACTCCCAGCTCCTGGAATAACTTGGATTTGCAGAAGGTGAACTGGACATAAGAACTCCACGGAAAGGAGGGGGAGCTCCCTTGGGAGATCCATCCCCACATGGGATAGAACCAACAAGTCCTCCATCAGGGAAGGTGTTAATTAACCATTAATTAACCATTCCTGAAATAAAGACCCAAACAGCTCCTCTTAGGACTTCCAGGCAATCCCAAGAACTGCTCTGGACACCCAGGTCGTGCTGGGAGAGCTCTCCACACTCGGGGCAAAAATATTCATTTTGTATCAGTGCCTGAAGGATAAAAACCCCACAAAAAACAAATCCACTGCTGAAAGGGGGAAGGAGGCAATCCTGACCTCCTGACAAGCCGTGCACGGGTGATCTGGTGAATTCCCTGCTGGAATTCCCAAGCCAGCTGAGTCAGGACGGGGTCAGTGCCCGGGTACCTTGCAGTGCCTGCAGGATCTCGTAGGTGGCCTTTGCCCCCAGGCTCCTCTGCAAAGCCTCTGCCGTTCCGTGGCCCTGCTCCCTGTCCCTCCACTTCCTCAGCACCAGGAGCTTCTGCATGGTCACGTCCTCCTCGGCGGCCCGGATGTCGTCGATGTCCTTCATCTCCATCTGCAGGCACTCGATGGCCGTTTCCCTCCAGTGCCGGTCCAGGAGCTTGGCAATCGCCAGCAGCTGCTGGTCTGTCAAGCTTTTTGCTCCCATTCCATCTGGAAAACATTGGATTTACCCCAAAATCCACCCTGGGGCTCCCCTGGCCCGGCCTGAGGCTGTTCCCTCTCCTCCTGTCCCTGTTCCCTGGGATAAGATCCCAAATCCCCCCGGCTGTCCCCTCCTGGCAGGAGCTGTGCAGAGCCACAAGGTCCCCCCTGATCCCCCTTTTCTCCAGGCTGAGCCCCTTCCCACCCCCCTCAGGATTCTCCAGCCCCTTCCCCAACCCCGTTCCCTTCCCTGGACACGCTCCAGCCCCTCCATGTCCTTGTGAGGGACCCAGAAGTGCCCCAGGGCTGGGGGAGCCTCAGCACAGGGACAATCACAGCCCCAGGACCTCCTTGTCCACCTCTGGCTCATGTCCAGGCACTGCCAACCATCACCCCCAGCCTCTTTTCCACCAGACACCTTTCCAGCTGCTCCTCCCCAGGCCTGGACCATTCCACAGGGAAAAACCTTTGGAAACCGAGCTCAGTTCCAACCCCAGGACACCAAATCCCAACCAGGTCCCTCCCCACCTGCAGTGCTGCCAGTTTTTTGCTTTTTGCTGTGGAGCCCCTCTTCCTCCAGGATGCTGAGGGCTGGCTTCCTCCTCTTCACACCTGGGGGGGAGCAGAGGTGCTGTCACTGCTGTCCCCGTGCCAGCGAGGGGCCCAGGGGTGCCAGCCCACATCTGGGGTCACTCACTGCCTGTGCTCCTCTTCTGCTCGTTCTTGTTCTGGTCATAGTGGATCCAGTCCCCTGGGGAAGGGCAGAGCAGGGAAATGTCAGTGAGCAATTCCCAGGGCTGGGCCCCTGCTCCAAGAGCTCCCAGGCACAGCGTTGGAATCCACAAAGGGGTGCATTCCAACCCCCAGGTCTGATAAAAGGAGATTTTTCCCCTTTTACTCCACGTGCTGTAGCAGGCCCAAACAGGCGAGAGAGATTGCAAGTTACAACGCAATAATATGCAAAATTTTTATTATATTATAGAATTCTATGGAGTAATGTGCAGGAGGGTTGGAACTGAATGGTCTTTATTTTCCAAACGAGCAGAGGGATGGAGCAACTCTGCTGGGAGAGCTGGGATTGTTCACCCTGGGCAGGAGAAGCTTTGGGGTGACCTCACTGGGGCTTTCCAGTGCCTGGAGCAGCTGCAGGAGAGATGGAGAGAGAGAACTGACAAGGATGGAGGGACAGCACACAGGGAATGGCTCCACTGCCAGAGGGCAGGCATGGATGGGAGATTGGGAATTGGGAATTCCTGCCTGGGCTGGGATTGGCTGCCCCTGGATCCCTGGCAGTGCTCAAAGCCAGGCTGGACATTGGGAATTGGAGCACGTGGGGCAGTGGGAGGTGTCCCTGGGGTGGAAGTGGATGGGCTTTAGGGTCCTCCCATCCCAGCCCCTCCCCAGAGCCAAGGACTCACTCTCTCTCAGCTTGGCTTTCCAGACAGTCTCATCCGAGTCCTGCTCCACCAGGGACAAGGTGAAGTCATCAGGCTTCTCCAAATACACCTCAAAGTAACTCTTCAGCTTCAGCAGTGACCCATCCACAAATTCAATCTCCTACACAACAGAAAAATAAAATAAACATAAATATTTCCCTGAAAGAAACGAAAGAGGAGGCAACTGGCTGTTGGGAGAGATCTGAGCCAAACTCCAATTTCCCCAGAGTTTTGCTGTTGACTTTGGCATCAGGATTTCATCTCAAAATTTTAGGGCACCAAGAGGAAAATGGTTCCCCTTTGTGGCACATTTCCAGGGAAGCTGCAGCGCAGAAAGTGAGGGTTGTGTAAGGGACTCACCTCAGGAGTTATTTCAGCTTCTGGCTCACAGATCAGCCTGTACTTCTTTCCTTCCTGCAGTAATTTTTGGCATACAGGGGGCTTTTCAATTTGAACAAATTTCCTTTTCGAGTGTTTTACAGCCTTTGAGATATCCTAAAGTTTAAAAACACCATTTCAATCTTAATATTTCAATGTTACTCATCACAGTAAAGGAATTAACATCTAAAACCTGGGTTCAGGTGGCTCCTTGGGCTGTTCTCTGGCCCCAGCTTTACAGAGCAGCCCTGATCTGCTCCACCAACTTCCCAGAGAGCTGTGGAATAACCACAGTGCCCAAAAGCATCACTAAACTTCTCCAGCTCTTCTGCCACGGGGGTGAGATGAGGTAAGAGAGTTTGCAAGCTGAGTAAAAGGAAGGGTTTTGTCCCTGTGCTCACTCTGACAGGGTGAATTACAGTCCTGCTCCTGCCAGAGCTCCTGAATGATCCCACAAACCCAATTTCCTAATTGTAACCCACTGCAGGGCAGGGCAAGGGATTTTCTAAAGCTGGAATTTTATCCTGGGTTAGCTCCATGGCCTTTTTTCCTCTGCAGACACGCTCTGCCCTCCTCAGAGCCATTTCTGACGTGACCCTTGGCAGCAGGGGTGAATCCACTGTCAGCTGCTCTCCCAAATCCCCAAATTTTCACTGGGGACTCCAGCACTGCCCCAGGCAGCCTGTTCCAAGGCTTGGCCACCCTTTACCTGAAGGAATTTTCCCTAATATCCAATGCAAACCTCCTCTGGCACAACTTGAGGCTGTTTCCTCTTGTTACCTGGGAGAAGTGACTCGGATAAAGAATGGAAATGGAAAAGCTCAGAGAGAGACAATTGTCAAGGGATGCAGCGACAGAAAAAAGGGGGAATGACTTAAAATTATGACTGCAGGTTTAGATGGGATATTGGGATGGAATTGGGGATGGAATTGTCCCTGTGAGGGTGGGGAGGGGCTGGGACTGAATTCCTAGGGAAGATGTGGCTGCCCCTGGATCCCTGGCAGTGCCCAAGGCCAGGCTGGGAGCACCTGGGGCAGTGGCAGGTGTCCCTGCCCATCCAGGGGTGGGACGAGATGGGATTTAAGCTCCCTTCCACCCAGAGCACAGAACCAGGACTCCTCACCTCCCTCCCCGGGGCAGCCCGGCCGTACCTTGATGAAGGAGTCGTTGTTGGTGGCCAGGTAGACACAGAAGGACAGGGAGGGGTGCTCGTCGATGGCCTTGTAGAGGATGACAGCCCCGTGGTACTGCAGGGGCTCGTGGCTGTGGATCAGGGGTCCCACGGGGGACAGGGAGCTCACCACCCACTTGACGTGGGACGAAGAGAACTCGGCCGAGGGCTCGATGGCCGCGCCGCCGCCCTTGATGTGCAGCACCTTGAACGCCACGCCAGCCCCGTCACCTGCGGGGACAGCCACGCTCAGGGGACAGCCTGGGGACAGCCTGGATCACTGGGGACAGCCGGGCTCAGGGGGGACAGCCTGGGGACAGCGTGGATCACTGGGGACAGCCTGGGGACAGCCTGGCTCACCTGGGGACAGCCTGGGTTCAGGGGGGACAGCCTGGATCACTGGGGACAGCGTGGATCACTGGGGACATCCGGGCTCAGCCAATCATTTCAAATGACTTTTCGTGGGTTTTACTACAACGTCCCTTTCACAGTTCCATTTCTCTAAAGCACTTAGTCTCTTTGGTAAGGCCACCTTTTCAAACTTGCTTTCAGCTCCATTTCTCTCTCAACAACGTCCATCTATTTTTTTTATTCTTTTCCTAACAAAGAACTGTAATTCCTACTCCCACATCTTTGCCTGAGAACCCCTTAATTTTAAAATGATAATAATTCGCTGCCTCCCAGGCAGCCCCTGAGAGACTCACCGGCCAGGCAGAGGCAGTGGGGGAAGTGGATGGAGCGCAGCGCGGCGGGCTCCGAGCAGCGCACGTCGAACAGGGGCCCCCCCACGATCCAGGGCTTCTCCACCAGGCGGGCGTACTTGCTCCAGGAGAGCAGGCAGTAGGTGATGTGGGCAGCTGCGCCCACCTCGAAGATCAGCCCCGTGCTGCTGCACTGGTAGGAGCCCTCGGCGTCCAGCTGCGCCCTGCAGGGACAGCAGCAGCACCTGCAGCTGCCAGCGGCACCCAGGGGTGCCCTCCCGCTCTGCCCGGGCCCCCGCAGTGCTCCAGGCTGCCTTGGGCTGCTGAAAACGGCTGAGGGCTCACCCAGGCCATGCAAAGCAGCTGGAGAGGAGAGTTTGCATAAAACTCCCTGCGCCAGGAGCTGCTCTCCTGTGAAGGGTGTCGTGTCCAGGCTGTCCTGTGGGTGACAGCCAGCAGACACGGACACCCCAAGGGACCACCCCGGGGAGGACAGCGCTGCTGCAGCCCGGGGAAGCGCAGGGCTGAAGGGGAGGGTGAAGCAGGGCAGCATGCCTCGTGTGCAGCCAGGCTGAAACAAGCACACAAAAATGGGCCTGCTGCTCATTGCTGCAGCAGGACAAGGCAGCACCCTGAAAACCCTGCCAGGAGCTGTCCTGGACCAGCATCTGGAGGCAGCACAGGCTCTAAACTGTGATTTTCAAGGATTTGGGTGCACCTCCCAGCATAAATCCAAATGCATTTGTGCAGCAAATGAGCTGCACAAGCTGCTTTTGTCCAACCAAAAGCACCTTGATGAGAACAATGTAAACTCAGACCCATGACATTAAAAAAATTCATACGTGAATTGTCCTCCAGCAAGTCTCCTGGGGGTCACTTGCTCCATCTGGTCCTGGAAATAGATTTAAAAGAAAACTATATTTAAAAAGGTGAGGCGAGGGTAGAACTACAGTTTGCAAATGATCTCATGCAAAGTAAGCGGGTGTTTTTTTCCCCCACAAACCTACATTTTCATTCCTGCAGTGCTCACAGGGCAGCAAGCAGCTCCCTCCTAGTGGGAAAAGAGGAAGATGAGCTCATGAAAAGCCAAGTAATTAAACAGCCAGGAATAAAAAAAAAAAAGCCCTCAGGAGATCTGTTCTTACCTGACTCATTGCAGTAAGGTGGGGATTCCTTCTCCTCCTGCTCTTCATCTGGGGAAAAGGAGTTTGGAGTAAATATCTCAATGTCCACGGGGGCTCCTGCTCCCACATCCACCCAGGACAACCCCACAATTCCATTTGCCTAAATTCACCAAATCCTAAGAACATTCCTGAGAGTCCTTGCAGGCTTTGCACAGCCTGGGGGTGAAGCTGAACATCAGGATACAAATTTGCCAAAAGCTCCTAAACTGCCCAAATTCCTGGGAATTTTCACAGGGTTAAAAAAAGATTTATCCTGGGATGAGCTTTGTGGTGCCAAGGACAAAGTTCAGCCCTCAGCGTGGAAACTGGGAACAGCTTTCCCAAAAAAAACCCACGTTTTCTGCAGGGTGTTTGTGCCCAGACTGATCTAAAAGCGCCTGGATTCTCCTGGCTGAACCAACAGGATGGAATTCCAGCAGAGCTGAGACCTCAGGCCAAAGGCTGCGTCCCGAGGGGTGGATCTGGGAGCAGGGGGAGGCAGAGTGCCAGGATCAGCTGCTCCCCACCCCAGCTCCCCCCCAGGACAAAGGGATGCTGGAGGCTGTCCTGGAGCCAGGGCCCCCCTGGGCTGGGAGGGGCAGGAAGGCAGCAGCCAGCCCTGGCTGTGTGCCCAGCCCCCGGCTCTGCAGGGCTGCAACAGCTCAGAACTCTCCCTGCTCCGGCAGCTCTGCTCTCCACCCCTCCTTTCCCAGGGATGCTCTCCAGCAGCTCCTCTTCCCCAAAGAGATGGAGCTGCTGGCCGGGCCAGCCTGGAATCCTTCCTGCCATCCCACTGCTCACCAGCTGCCTTCCTCCTGCTGAGCAGGGGAAAACAGGGACACAACCCGCACTCAGCCAGCCTTCCTCCATCCCACCCCTCTGCATCTGCCCAGAAAAACCCCTGGGATTGTTAAATTATCAGTTACATAAATCCAGCACAACTGCTGGCAGCAAATCCCGTGGAAGCACAAACCCACCAACAGCAAACACTTCCTTTGATTATTTTCCTGTCCATCCTGTTTGGCCAGATCTGCTGCCAACTTTTGAGGAAATTTATGGCCTCTTGGTGTTTGGATAAATGCTGTGGTGTAAAAATATCCGTGGGTATTGTGTCTGGGGTGCTGAGTCTGTGAGGTGTAAACAGCACGAGCTGCTGCCCTTTAACATTGATAGGAAATCACTGGATCCCAAAAAAAAAATACTGGGAAAGCAATCAGAGCTAGCATTCCCTAATAACTGTGGGATTATACCCAGGAGAGGCAGCTGGTTTAAACAGAACATCAGTTTTAAAAAAGGGATTACAGGTAAATAAATCACAACGTCCTGCTCACCTGACTCCTCTTCCGAGCTGCTGCTGGAGCTGTCTTCAGAACTGGCTTCTCCTTAAAAACAGGCACAGGTGGAATGTGAGCCAGAGGTTTGGATCCATCAGGCCAGGCAGCAGGTTAGATAATGCAGCAGAAAAAAGAGAACTACTGAGGCAGAGAAAAACATCAGAGCATCAAACCCAGCACCAGGGGGGACTTTGGGGTCACCCAGCCTTTCTGAAGGGCGCTCAGAAAATTGAATTCTCATGTTTTAGACAATCTGGGATAATTTTGGAGCTTCACCCACGGCACATCCCAGCCAGATTATGGTTTTCCAGTGGGAGCAGCCTTGGTGGGAGCTGTCGTGACTCATGTGGGGGCACCCATCAATTAATTATTCTTAAAAACATCATTTGAAGAGAAACCAGCACTGGAAAGGCAGGGATGTGTTTTGGGGTGTGGCTGGGGGGAAATCTGGGATGCAGGAGCAGGCACAGCACCCCAGGAGCGAGGAAATCCCTGAGCCATGCTGGGCTCACCCTCCGGGCGCTCCTCGGCCGATCCCGACGATCCCTCCATGCCATTGGGTGTCACCTCTGCAAGGGAAAGGCAGGGAGCAAAAGTTGCAGAGGGATTTAACTCTGCTCTTGCCAATTCTGTGCTCAGAGACAGGGAATAATAACAAAAGAACGGGCATTTTAAAAACCAGCATAAAAACCAAAGGAGTCCACGAACAAAGGGTTTACACCAAGGTTTTAAAGCCAGTTTTAGAATCCCCATTCCCAAGGATGGGCATCTCCCAAAATCCCTCTACCTTTTCAACTGGTTATAAAGACCATTATAGAATTTCCATTCCCATTCCCAAGGATGGGCACTTCCCAAAATCCCTGTACCTTTTCAACTCATTTTTAAAGCCAGTTTTAGAATTCCCATTCCCAAGGATGGGCATTTCCCAAAATCCCTGTACATTTTTAACTGGTTATAAAGCCCATTAGACTTTCCATTCCCATTCCCAAGGATGGGCGTTTCCCAAAATCCCTGTACCTTTGCAACTGGTTATAAAGCCCATTATAGACTTTCCATTCCCATTCCCAAAGATGGGCACTTCCCAAAATCCCTGAACCTTTTCAACTCGTTTTTAAAGGCAGTTTCAGAATTCCCATTCCCAATTTTCCCAAAACCCCCTGTACCTTTTTCATCCGAGGAGAGGGACTCTGCCCCGCTGGAAGACAAAAGCAGGCACACATGAGAACTCTGCCAGCCCTTTCCCACACTCCCACAGGGGCAGCATTCCCAGCTCCCTCCCCTGGCACCGCTCCCAGCCCTGGGAATGCCGTGGGATGGGGGCTGGGGATTCACCATCCAGCTCCTGCAGCACAGCCCTGCCCTGGCTCCCTGCTGGACACGATTCCCCCTGGCAGCAGCTCCCGCTGCAGCCCCTTCTGCCAGGCACCAGGGGCCCGTGCCAGGCGCCCGTTGGATTTGGGAGCAATCCAACCGATCTCCAGGCGGGCAGGAGACTCAGATAAACCCTGCTCTGCAGCACAGCCAGCTGGGGCAAACCCACAGCAGCCTCCAGCCACCCCTGGAAAGGGAAAACCTGCCGTGTGCATCACCCACGGATTCAGATCCGGTTTGGAAAGCTCTGCCAGGAGCTCCCTGACATCTGCCAGGCACAGCCAGCAAAGGAGAGCTGCCCTGAGGAAGGGAAAGGCCCTGGGAGCAGCACCATAAAGCAGCAGGTGACATCCAGCTCTGCTGCACTGAGGTTCTGGGATAATTCCTGCACCAGGAATTACCCAGGACCTCCACCCTGCCAGGGGCAGCGGGAGCAGCAGGCAGGGAGGAGCATCCAGCCCTTTTTTTTTGGAGGTGTGAAGGTCACAGTGCAATCCCAGAGATGCTGGAGCTGAGATGTGGGAGCTGCTCAGCTCTGGGGGCTGATTTTGGCCACGCTGGGAGCTCCTGGGATGAGGGGGCATCACCAGGGGGGCCACGCTGGGGCCCTCAGCCACAGAAGTGAAAAAGAAATAAAGAGATGGGAACAGCAGAGGCAGGAAAAGCAACGAGTGAGGATTGCTGAGGGGCTCAGGGAAGCGATGCCAGCTGGGGGGTCCTGGCAAAGCACGGCAAAGGGGCTGCAAAGCTCTCTGGGTCAAGGGCAGGAAGAAGCGGGGAAGCTTTTCCCCCCGCGAGAAATTACACAACAGTTTGCTCTTCCAAACGCTATCTTAAAAAAAAAAAAAAAAAAAAAGAGAGAGAGAGAGAGAGAGAGGGGAAAAAAAAGGAATAAATGCATTTATGTGGAGGATTGGATGGAGGCTGGATGCTCTCCAGGCCCGGAGCCGAGCCAGTGTTTGTGCAACCCTTGCACCAGCGCAGGCTTGCTGATCCGGGAGCGCTGCCCTCGCCCCCTCCAGCCGCGTTTCTGCATTTCCCTCCTCCCGCGCTGCCGAGCGGGGCGGGGAGAGGCAGAAAATAAAGAAACAACGCGGCGGGCGGGCGGCGGGCGCTAATTACTGTAACCATTAATTGCGGCCGGCCCAGGGGCGGGGGCGCAGCGGCTCCCCGGGCGATAAGGGACGGGGAGATAAACACGAGCGTGGCTCGGGCTGGGGCAGCACCGGGAGCCCGGGGGGACCCGGGGCGGAGCGGGACCGGGGCGGAGCGGGAGCGGAGCGGGAGCGGAGCGGGAGCCGCGCTTTGTCTGCGGCGGCGGCGGATGCGCGGCCGGGCCGGGGCACCCCGAGCACACCGGGGGGGTTTGGGCACGGCGGGGACAGCCCGGGCTCGGGGCACGGGCACGGGCACGGGGGGGCCGCGAGGGGATGGAGGAGCGGGAGGATGCGGGAGAGGCAGGTGG
>NW_024367596.1:4382208-4581356 GCF_014805655.1 Passer montanus
CAGCGGGGCTGGCCGGCGTCCCACGCCCGCCTCGGCCGCCTTTTCGGCGGGAGCCGCTACTCCAGAGTGCGCGGTAGCGTGGGCCGGCCGGGGCCCCATGTGGTGCCGACATCACTGACATGGCGGAATCCCCGCCGAGCCCTCCCGGCACTCGCTCCAGCTAACCGGGACTCGCCGCCCCGCACCGCCCTCCCGCAGGTAAGGACGCGGCGGCGCTGCGGGGAAACGGGCGCCGGGCGGGGAGCCCCGCGGCTCCGCCGCGCTCCGGCCGCCGGGCAGCCGCGTCCCCCGCCCCGCGCCGCCTCTCCCGGTCCCGGCTCTTTTGTTCGGCGGCGGGACGGGGCCGCACCCTGCCCGCCCGCTGCGGCTCCCGGAGGAGAAGTGCGGGAGCGGTCGGTGCCGCGGGGCTGTGCGGGGCTGTGCCCGCGGCGGCCCCCGAGCCGCGCCCCGCTCCGCCGCTCGCTGCCCGGCCGGGGCTGCGGGCAGGTGGAGGAACCGGGGGCTCCTCCGCCGCCAGAACCTCGGGATCCAGAGGGCATGTTGGAGAAAAAGCTGGAGAAAGGCGCGACCGTCTTCTCCTGGCCCCGTCCTCCCCGCCGGGCTCCTGGCAGAGGCGGCTTGGGGAAGGAAAGCCCTGGAAACTTTTTATTTTTGCTTGCCAGACACCTTTTTAAAATGGCATGCGACCAGCAGACGGAGTAAAAAAGAACAACCCTTTTTAAAAGCTTAACCTCTCTTAGGTTAAGACCACAGCTGCATCCCCCCCTTGCCGGTTCTCAGAAATGTTCTATTTAAATAAGGTTTTGGCGGAGGTAGTGCGGCTTGGAGTTAAATGTAACGAGCCATTTATCCCATCTATATTTGTAGAATAGAAGGCGCGGGGCAAGCCTGCCTCTCTCCATATTAGTAATTTTGTATTTCATTTGCATTTCTTTGTGTCCTTTGAGTATATAAAAGTACCGGCCTTAAAGGAGTAGTTACCCCATCTCGGGGTGGGGGGGGGATTGAGATACGGAGAGATTGGAGCTCCTTGTTGGCGTTTTTTATTTTGGATTTTTTATTTGCTGTTCGAGCTGTGTGCTGGCTCTGTGAGAACAGGATTCACATATCCCGGTTACCTGTGCCCCAACCACAGCTGCTGTATCCCTTAACCGCTTACCCTGCAGAACACAGTACGTTCCTGAAAGGTGCCAAACCAGTCTAACTCGAGTTTAACAATGTGCTAGGTAATGGCATTTCAAACTTCCACAGATTTTTAAGCGTAGAACACTATTTCTCAACCTTTTTATTTTTTTTTCCCAGCAGCAGAGCTTGCTTAAAAGAGTTTGGGAGTGCCAGGCCTGGCAGTGCCTGTACTGGCCTGGGTCTGCGCTTTGTTCTGATGGGGAGCGGCTGGTCTGGACACGGATGACACAATGTGTGCTTGGCTGGGAATCCAGATAAAGGCATCGCTTCCATGAACCTCAGGAGCGGCCAAGGGCTGCCTCCTGAGTGGAAGCATCTCGCTCCTCTTGCCCTGTCCACCTAGGGCCGTGTGTCTTCCTCAGCAGTCGCAGAATGCGCTGCCGGTGCTACCAGTAAGAAAATGATTCTTGGCCGAATTCCCGGGGTCATTTCGGGTCCCGCACAGAAGCGGTCTGTTAGTGCTTTTCTCTTAGTCTTCAGCACTTCTGTGGTTCCCTCTCGTTAATTTCAAAGCAGTTGTGATTTGTGGTTGTATTGGGACCCTGCTGTGGCAGAAACGTCTGCTGCCCCAGAAGTGTCGTGCATTGTTCTTCCCAGTTCAGTATCTTTTAGCTACTTTATGCTTATAATGTAACTCAGAGATGAGTCTGTGTAGAAGGTGATATATTCGACTTATTTTTTTTCTTTTTTTCTTTTTTTTTTTATTTTGTGCCTTTGGGACTCATCTGCTTTGGGTTTGAGGTCGCTGCTGGGACAGCAGTGAGAGGGTTTTTTCATACTGTAAGCCTATAGTGGGCCAAAGGATAAGAAATGAAGGTAGCTAGCAGCCAAAATAAGCTGATATTCTGCTATAGCCAAGAAGCTCACAGCTGTAACTCCATACTGCAAGTATTTTATCTTTAGTCTCAGAAAAGTTTGTAACTTCCAATCTGAAATGTGTTTATCCTGGTGCTTTTTTTCCTACGTATAGTATTTAGGGAACTAAAAGAAGTTTTTGCCATCATACCTCTTTTTTAGCAGAGAATTGGGTGTTTTTTTCTCATCACTTTATAGTTTTCTTTATGTTCTCTGAGAAGGAGAAGCAGTTAGGGGCAGTCAAACTTCTGCAGTTCATAAATCTGTGCAAGAAAATATATACAGGCCACGCAGCAAACTTCTGCATGTGTGTGGTTGTATTCATGAACTTTCTAATAAGTATAATTGACTTTTTCCCTCAAAAATGTAAGTTGTCAGAACCAACATTTATAGTATGAATAAATGTTTGTAGCGTGAGGATAAATGCCTGCTAAGTACAGGTAATTAAATACGAGGGCCAGGAGACACCTGAATCAAACAAATTACTCTCCACAGTGCTTTTTTCTGCACTGTAGTCTTCCCTCCAAAGAGAAGACATGGGGGAAGATGGAGTGACCTTTTTTGGAGCACTTGGAATGGCAGTTTGGGACACACTGGGAGAGCATCCTGTCACTCCACTGAGGATGTGGCTGTTGGGTTTAAAGTCTGGAAATAGTGTCACTGGAATTGTTTTGAGCAACATGCCACAAGTTATCGAAATTCCATTTGTTTGCAGTAGCCTTTGGTGTACAGCAAATAAAATAAATAGCAGAAGAAGCCAGCAGAGCCCTGTGTAAATCTCAGCTGTGCAAAATGCAGGCGAGGCAAAGTTTCTCAAGCGTTGCCCCGAGGATTTGTGCCTCAGTGATTGTCTCTGCGCTGCTGAGTGGTGGAGGATCCTTTGGAAACAGCAGTATCAAAACCCGTGTTGTTTACGGCCAAGGTTTAGTGTCCCTGTGTGATCTGTCCCTGGAGATGGAAGGTATGTGGGAAGAGGGAAGTTCTTCAAACAAGGCAGTGGAAATAGGAGCCGCTGGATACACAGCGGTGAAAAGCCATCTACAGGCAGGAATGCTGGTGTGTCAGCGGGCAGATAACTCCAGACAGCTTCCAGTGGGGACGTGGTGGTTGGCGTTTTTATCAGTTTATTCTAAGCACCTCTTTGCAAAATTCAAGTTGGAAGCCTGCTCGCTGTTGGATTCCAGACAGCCAGGAAAAAAAAAAAAAAAGAAAAAAGCACAAACTAATTAAATGTGATTTATTGTGGAATTTGCAACAGTGTTGGAGAGATGAGTTGCCTTTCAGAAATGCTGCTGTGGATGTTAAATCTGTGCTTTGCTCTGGATGAAAAATGACGGTGCTGTTGAGCAAGTACACAAGAAAAACATCGTCAGTGTTAAAGTCTGTTCTTGAGCAGGAGTATTCCCTGGAGGTCCCAGGTAGTGCAGCTTGGAGCAAATCTTTGTGGTGCTTTTAATTGGGAAAAGGATGGGTTTCCTTGAGCTTAGAGGTTAAAATGTAGGGCTTCTCCAGTGACATGCTTTCTGCGTTTCATCTGAGGAATCCTTTGTTTACAAGTAAATTGTGGTGTTTGTTAGCAGATAACAGACAAAAAGCCAACAGCATAAGAAACCTTCTCTATTTGTTTTTCTAATGGTGACAGTTTATAATGGTAATATACTGAAAATTGCCATGTGGGTACTCTGTTTAGTAAATTGCAGCTATGTATAGTGTTAGTTTTGTAATATGAAGCAATAAACAATTCCTAAGTAATGAAATACATATTTTATAGTTTCTTTTTTTGCGAGGATGAAACTACAGCTAATACTGATATGTGGCATTTGCTTGTTCTGGCATCTGCTCCTCATTCTGTAAGATACTCAGTGCAATGACAAGATGGATTCAGGAGAGGAGTTTCTGCTGTTGTGTTTTTGTTTATGTTTTTATTTTTTAGATTTAGAATAACTGAGAGCCAACACTTGAATTCTCTGGAGATGAAGGAGATAAGCCTGATTTTTCTGTGTTGAGTTAGTGTATTGCAATTATTTGGCAGCAATGCAAATACCTTAAAACATGCTTTACATCCTGGTCTCTTATCATTGCCTTGTAAATAATTATGGACTTCTCTATTATTAGGTCCTTGCAAAGGACTCTAATAATAGAATCTGTGTATACATGTATTTAAACATCTCCTTCATGCTTCCAGGAATGCTTCATATGGAATGCTTTGGAAAGAGAGAAAGAAATTCCTTTCAAGACGTTAATAAAAGCTTCAATAAACTACAATTTTAGATGACCCTTGCCACCCTCAGAGATGCTTGGGATGTTGTGGACAGATTTCCTCATGCTTTTAATCTGAACTAGGAAAACCAATCTGCTCTTAGCTTGTAGGTTCTCTGGGCCTTTGTGCAGCTGTGTCAGTTTTACATGGTTGCTCCCTGTTTTCCACTCGCCCACTAGTAAAATGCCAATGTTTATAACCTATATCTCAGTGTTATCTTTTGCCCCAAATATTTCTTCACAATCCTTTAGTCAAACTCAGAACTGTAGTGAAGTAAGATGGAGTGATTGTTTGGACCTTGTTGGGAGAAACAGCGTGGGAGTAGAGAGTTGTCCTGATTTGTTTCAGGATGACCTTACCATTTTCCTTTAGTGTGTGGTTAGTTAGCTGAAAGAACTCATTCCACTTTATAACTTGCCTTTGTTGTAGAAGTATGTCCCTCTTCAATGACAATTCAGGTAACATAAGTGACCTTATGCTTGCAGACTTGAGCTGATCTGGGTATGTTGCTCAGTGCTACGTATTGCTCTGCTTCTCATTTATTTATTGATGTGGAATAATGCAGCAGAGAAAAAAGGATGAAAGCATTTGTGGATAATGAGAGCACTGGGTAGGTTTCCTTCTGGTCAGCCTGTATTTTTTGTGGGCTCATGTGATGTCAACTCACAGAAGGGAAAAAAATTGCCTTCAGTGTCTTGTTACTAGCAAATATGTGGCAACCAGAAGCATCACTTCATTGGAATGAATTAACAGAGCAGAAGAGACCCAGTAAGAACTGCAGAGCTTGTGGAATATTTTGGGGTCTACAATGCCTGAATTGTGTGTGTTGATTTTGGGTTTTTTTTTTTTCCTTTGTCGAAGTACTGATAGAAATGGTGAATTTGAAAAGCAAAGACACAGCTTTGGCTTGACTGACTCCATGAAGGGTGTTGCTTTACTGGGAGACTCATTATTTTGTGTTTCATATGATGTTAAAGTATCAGGAATAATGGCTATATTGAAGTGGAAAGACAAATCAAATTGGAACATACCATGTACCTGATTCTTCTAGGTATATTTGAACTGGATGCAAGTTTGGGGTGTGCATACGTGCTTGTGTGTTTTTCTGTTCTTGTAGCAGATGGTAACTAGTGTTTGACTTTGAGGGTTGTGTTTGGCTTGAAGAGTTACAATGTTGGTCTTGTTTTCACCAGTTCTTACTTCACTTTGCTTAGAACACACCAATGTCCTGTTCTTTTGTAATACTCTAAAGCTCTGAGGAAATTATTTTGTAGTCTTGTTGTGAGATATATTTTTATTCACTGTATTAAAAATTGAAAAAAGAGGTTGAAAATAAGCTGTAGATTTTCCCCAAGATGTGTTAGTTATCCTCTATTACACAGTCCTGTGTTGAACTGTGGCTACCTTGGAAGGCACGACTTTTAAGGTGAAGAATTTGTTCCTATTTGGTTGCATTGTCTGAAGGATGGCAACACATTTCTTGAGGGCTGATTTCCACTGAGTCATCCCCTGAGCAGGGCAGAGGGATGTTCAGCTGCTATCACATCTTCTGCTTTGGCAGGTTAACTAGGAAATTTGTTTTCAAAGCCTGCCTTGGGGAGAAGAGAGCAACAAGTCTTTATTTTCGAATGCTGGAAAGTGTTAGAAGCTGTGGCAGCTCACAGAAAAGCAAATGAAAGAAAACAACTGTTTCTTACTCTGGATTTTTATGGAATTGGCGTCTGCTTTAGTGAGGTATTTTTTTCTTTTTTTTTTTCTTTATTCAGAGGTCTGCTTTCTCAGTGTCCCACTTGCCCATCCCTTCTTAGCACACTTATTCATTAGACACCTGTGATTCCTGATACTAGAGTAGGGTTTTCCTTCTAATTATCTCTCAGTATGATTTATGTTCTCTTGGTTGCAAAGCTGTTAAAGGTGATCTTAGCCATGCAGTGAGGTTCCTTCTGTTTTGTGCTCCAGGCTGGAGGCTTGGGGAGCAGCATTCGCTCACAGGAGCAGTGTTCCTCCTGAGCAACCCATCTGACAATCCCTGTGTCTGGGGAGATGGGCAGCTAGAGACACAATGCTTAATTTGGCACAGTGCTTGCTCTTAGCTGGCTTTTCTTGAGTGCTTCAGGTGTGGGTGAGGGAGGGGCAGCAGATCTGTGTTTGTGGAACGCTGCATTCCCTTCTGTCTTCTTCCCTGTGGCTCCATGCACTGGCTGTGACGTGTGGCCTTTGCATGACTGAAAGTGCAGGCGTGTGGACAGGAGGGATGTGTCCATCCACTGCAGCACAGGTGGCTGTGTCTTGTCCCCAAGGTGGGTACACACGACCCAGAAAGGCGGTGGTGTGTGGTCCTGTGCGCTTCAGAGAGTTGGATCACAGCTTGAGGCATTGTTGATGGTATGGGTCCCAGCCAGCCATACAAGGAGGGAAAATCCATCTTCAAAAGCTGGTTCTGAGGAATGGGTCAGAAGTTTCCTGGCTTGCTTGGCAAGGCTGTTATTATAAGGAAGGAAATGAGAGTTTGGTGTACTGAAGTGGCCTTGTGTTTTGGCTGTCATGTGTAAGAGGTGGAAGTGGTGGAAGGAGTTAAACTGCACATGGTCTGTGGAGAACTTGGGCTTGGAGAGTAACCCAGAAGCAGGATGACCTGCAGAAAGTTGGTGGTGTCATGGAAAAGAGAAAGGGATGGTGAAAAAAAAACTGAAATTCAGTATAAATCATAGTTAAGTGGTGCTTCACTATGTCTGTTTTGATGTCTGAACAAGTCCATATGTTGTATCCTCTTAAAAGAAAAATTGAAATTCAGTATAAATCATAGTTAAGTGGTGCTTCACTATGTCTGAACAAGTACATATGTTGTATCCTCTTAAAAGGGTGACCTTACGTGGCTTGGAGGAGCAGATCAAATGCCACAGTGTCACAAATAATCCCCTGTAGAAATTGTGGAGTGAAATAACACTGAAGATTCTGGATCAGCTGAAAATGACTTGGTAGCCAAAAGACTGACCCCTGCTCTGTGTGCACTGTGACCCTGCAGGCTGACAGCTCTGCTCTGGAGAGTTCAACCTCCTTTTGAACTTGTAGGAAATGTGTGTTGGATGTTCTGAGGATAAAGGGTTAATTTTATGGCATTTCAGGGTATAGGTTCATGTGTTCATAAGTCAATTTGTTTGACAGTCAGTTTCTCACTGTTCTCTAATCATAAGTTTGTTATTTAGGCTGCTGTACATACTTTCTTGGTCTCTGATAAAACACCCAGAATAAGCAGAAGTGAAGCCTGGTTCTCTGATACTTCTGTATTTTGCTTGCACTTAAGCAGGTAGGTGGTTCATTCCCACGGTGTCTCCTTGTGTAACTTCCTATTCGTATGTCGTCCTTTTGGTTTATTTGTTGTAAAACTAAATTACGTTTGAGTTCGGCACAACCTCAAAACAACAGAAGTCAACAAACAGAAACCTTAAAGGACCAAACCAAGATGACTTTGTATTTCCCATTGTGGTTAACTTAGATGTTGGTGAGGTAATAATGTCATGTTCAGGAGTAAGAAATATCCTATGGATTTCACCAGAGACCCAGATAATGTCTGGTTGGGTGACTGTTGTGGAGTACTGGGCAGCACTCAGCTGTTGCCGCCGTGCCAGGAAGTTAATTAAATAAGGTTAATTGAGAATTTTAGTACTAGATCATAGGTACCAGTTTTGCTTCAAGAAGGTCTAGGGTCACACTCTTACCTGGCATTGAACATGCAGGTTACGTTATTCTTAGCTGACCATAACCAATGCACAAGAAATCTTACGACTAAAGAGGGATTCTGAGATTTTTCCACAAAGCAAGAGTTCTACAGAGTTTGGCATAAAAGCGGAGAAAAGTCACTGAAAGGATAGATTTAGCTTGGAAGTTAGGAAGAAATTTTTTACTATGAGGGTGGTGAGACTGGCACAGGTTGTCCAGAGGAGCTGTGGCTGCCCCATCCCTGGAAGTGTCCAAGCCCAGGCTGGACAGGGCTTGGAGCACCCTGGGATGGTGGAAGGTGTCCCTGCCTGTGGCAGGAGGTTGAAGCTACATGGTCTTTATGGTGCCTTTCAACCCAAACCATTTCACGAGTCTGTGATCTGAGCCTTAATCCTTGTTTCTTGTGTGTCAGCTGGTGGTGAAATTAACTTGTTTCATTCTGCTCCACACATGTTTATTTTTGCAACTCCATATGCTGCTCTAACAGATCTTTATTATTGCTTGTTAAGTTCAGCGGTGCTTTTAGTGACTGCACAAAACATAAACATCCTCTGTGACTTCGTTAGACATACAGTGCAAACTTTTTGTTGACTTGAGGGCTGTTCCTCGGGTCAATGAGCGCTGTGAGCAGCAGTCAGGGCACTGCACGCCCACGACCGCGAGGAAATGAGGAACAGAAAGGAATTGTCTTGTTACCTAATTTAAGTGTCTTCTCTCTGCAAGCTCTCGTGTGTGTGGTGTTTTATCTTCACCCTTTCCCCTCTCTGTTAACAGGGCTGGACGTGCTTGTCCAGCTGTTCCAGCTGCCTTGTTCAGTGGGCAGGAAATGGTGATGTGGTGGAAATTGGGCAATTCTGCCGAGTGCAACCAAAAGGATCTAAAGGATCTCTGATTTCTTCCACAGCAGCCGCTTCTGGATAAAACGAAAGAGTCAGATCATTCAGATACTTCTGTAACCACAATCTGTGTAAGGAACGAGGTGGCTACACTTGAATTTTTATGTGCATCTGAATAGGTTGCTTCAGTGGATGTGTGAGAGCTGCTATGTTACTGTAAAGGCAATATTTGTGGATCTAAAACTCTGAAGTTAGACATCAACGGTTTCACTTCCTTTTGGCATTTTGTGATCATGCAGTCAAACAGGATGATATTATGCTCTCAAATGTTGCTGTGAAAAGTTTTTTCAGTTTCTCAGAGCTTCTAGACTATTCCAGTCTTGCCCTTGCTAGCACATCTGAATCCTTTCTGGTCTGTCTTACTAAATCCTTATTTCTCTATTCCCTTTTCCTTTGTTAGATTTTTCTGGACTACAGTGTATTGATTTTTTTGATTGTATTGTATGGGTTAGTGTGAGGGGAGGAAGGCGAGTGAAATGTGAGAGTTGTGATGGAGAAAATACGGGTATATGAAGACATGGAAAATAGTATTGACTGGATCAGTTTGCAAGTAAGACCGAGTGCATTATTATTATTATTGGCCCTGCTATAATTTAAGGTTCCGTGACGTTCTCTCACAACGAAGCACCAGCAAATACAATGACACACTCTTAGGGGATTGAGTTCACCTGGACAGTGATAACAGCACCTCTGAGCAGATCTGGTCCAGCCTGGTTAGCAGCAGAGCCGTGGTGCTGCTGCAGAGCTGGGATGAGGTGCTGCTCCCTGGCTCTGCTGAGCCACGTGGCAGCGGAGATCTGTCCTTGCGCTTCGGGAGGGAAAGCAAAGCCCTGGCCTGCTGCCTGGACTAACCTCACATGGCAAGCAGAGGATTTGTGTTCCAGTTACAAAGTGTATGGGGATGGCAGATTGGAGCTGTCAGCTTCCCTCCTCTTCTGTCCTTGGAAGGGTTATTTTCCATTAATTATGGATACATAGATTTTTTTTTTTCTTTTCCTTTTTGAAGTATCCTGGCTCTGTGGAGCAAGTGAGATGTAGCTGTGGTCTGCTGGTTCCCTGAAGGGTTCCCCCAGGATGGCTGGGCAGGTTTCTCTCTGCTGGGGCAGGGGTGCAGTGAGGTCCTGCCTGTGCTCCCTGGACTGTTCCTCTTATTGCCTGGCAAGTGCAAGGCAATTTGAAGGAGCTCTATGCAAAGTGTAGGTGATTGAGATGAAGAAAACTTTTCCTTAAAATTTTTGAAGATGATTTGGCTGGTTCTTCAGTGAGTATTTTGTGTTGGCTGCATAGTGTATAAAGTATCACTGATTTAGTATTTTCTGCATATCCCTATTTTTCTCAGAAAATGTTTTGCAATATTCGACTTGTGCATTTATGAAAGGATTTGGCAGATGGGAAGGGGTAGCAACAACTCTTCTCTCATCATACACAGAATACACAGTTGGAAAGAAGAAACAGATAAATACCTTTTTTATCTATTCTAGTATGTTAGACAAAGGTTTTCTTTGTTTTTCTGCCAACAGCAGCTCTTCCTGACCTTTGTGATCAATATTAGCAATGAAGTTTCTTTGAGCAGATGTGGAGACTTTGTTGTGCAACTGCTCAACCAGAGTGTGAATGTGGTCTGATAGTGGATATACAGCCATGGAGAAAGGTACCCACCCAAGGGGGGAATCTTATTTTGCTTCTAATAGAGATGGGAAGGGAGATTAACGCTATTTTGCAAATCCTTCTGGGATTTGTTTTGGAAAGCGTATGGTTTCTGATCACCTATGTTGGTGAAAGATGGGTAAATTTGGAGTGGTAGGGTTACAAGCATGACTGGAAGTGTGGAAAGCCTTTCTCGTAAGATGAGATGGAGAAATATTTAACAGGAAAGAAGTTCCAATGAACTTTACTATCTCTAAATCCATCAGAGAGGTAAACATTGAATGCATACAGGACTGTTTAAGCCAAAAGCCAGTGCTGGCAGATGAACGTGTGGACGCAAGATGTCAATAAATAAAAACTTCTTTAGAATTTGATCGGGCAGCTTAGTCCAAACCCAGCCCAGCTATCTAAACAGGAGCCAACTTAGGGCATGCAGAAAGACCTGAGTACTTTTAATGTACAGGGTTTAATGCAAGGCTGTTAAAGAATATGTGACTGTGACATTCCCATATATGAATAAGGAGTGTACAAGTGGCAGATGGATTTCAAGGAAGTGGGAGAACAGAGAACCTGGAATATAGTTTGATGAAAGTCCTGTGGGTATTCATTGCAGCTGCAAAATTTATGAATCTAATCCTTACTTTTTAATGAACTGGCATTCAGCTTCAACTGGCAACTTCTTTTCAGGCCTGCTTGCACCTGAAGTTGTGCCTGTGCAGAGCTGTACAGTACTGGTGGTGCAGCTTCAGTATGGCTGCAATCCTGGTGGAATTTCACTTTCATGTCCTGCTGCTTTTATTGGTAGAAGGCCCTGATGTAACATAGTTCCAGGAAAGGAGATGGGCGGCTTTCAAAGAGCTTTGAACATCAGGTCAAGCAACAAAGGTGCTTTCCAAAAGTGGTGGATCACTTATCAAAGTGGAGAGGTTTGTATCCAAAACTTTACCAAGGATAATCTCTAGGAAAGAGTATGTTAATTCTTCAGATAATCACAGGCTTCAAAGCAAAATCAGAATGTAAGATAAACTTTTGTTTACACTTTGTCCTAGGGGGGAAATAAAAGTAACAAGGTCAGGCTTATACAAATGTGAATTTAAATATTTAAAAATGCCTGAATATGTTTGCTGGTAGAAGATGGCAGCTGTACTGAAATAGAAGGTAAAAGTTTTTTTTAAAAAGTGAAATCAGTGAACAAATGTGCACTGCCAAAGTAGAAATACTTCCAGTGATAAGAGAGGAAAATTTAAATTTTCAGAACATTCAGAAGTGGCTGTAAAACCAGCAAATTGCTAGGTCTGCTTGCACCAGAACCCTGAAAAAGAAAAAAGTCAGCATGTAGAGAAGGTATTATCCAGCTAATTGCTTGGTAGCTACACTGAAATTTCTTCAGTACTGACCTATGGTGTTCCCCTTTTCCAGCAGAAATGCTTTTGTTTCAGACAGACGTTAATGTTTCTTTGGAGAGAGAAGGATGCACTGAGTTCTGCAGACTTTCATCTGAGCTTTTTCCTCTGCAGGAGTCACAGGAACTTGTTGACAAAGGTGTCTTCTGTAATACAACTGAGATTTTCCTTTGGGATGGATTTTTTTTTGTGTGTTTTAAAGTCAGGTTTTACTTAAATATATTATCAACACCCATTTAAGCTGGTGATGTGCTTTTTCCTGAGCTGCTTGGGGGGTAAAAGTTCTTTTAATTGTCTTTATGCTAATTCAGAGGAACTGGGAGCTTGTTTCCATCCATCAGCTCTGGAAAGTGAAACAAAAGCCAAGCCAACTTGCAGATGGTCGCAGGTCCTGGATCCCAGCCACTGCCCAGTGCCTCTGTGTCATTTGCTGCTTACAAAACGCTGTGCTGGGCTGTGAGCTGGGCTCTGCCTTTGTCAGCAGCAGGAGGAGGAAGGTGAAGCCCTGAGCGTTCCCCGTGGGGTCCCCAGCCTTTGGCCAGGGCTCCCTGCCAGCCACGTAAGGGTTGGCTTGGGACTTCTCCAGGCTTATAAAACACCCAGCTGTTGAACTTTAAAAAAGTTGTGTGACTGGGCAGCTGGGAACTCGGGTGGGCTGGAGGATGAGCTGTGTTTGACGGAGGAACAATGGTTTCACAAGCGCGCACACGTACTCCCCTCACCCCCTTCGGGGGCCATGGGTGTGCACTATCTGAAGTCCTGGTGCTAATTAAAAATCACAATGAGCCAGTGCACTTAAAAGTGGCTTTTGTTGGTTTGGTTTGGTGTTTTTTTAAATTCAAAACTGCTCTGACTGGGGAGTTAATGAAACAGCTGGGAACAGCATCTCGCATCGTGGCCACTTGCTCAGTCGTGGCTGAGTTGGTGCAAAGTATGTTGGAGTTGATTTTTATTGTTCTTCTGGGACTTCAGCCTACTGTGGCAAGGGAAAAGTTAACATGGGCCACAAGAACTAACTGAGCTTCCAGGGGTGGAAGTGCTGGTGGGAGGCCAGGAGCTGACTGGAAGAGCCTGGCTGGGAATGGGGCGGAGGGAGCATCCCTGAGCAGGCTGGCAGGGCCAGCAGCACAGCAGAAGGGATCAGTGGGGCTTTATTTAATGCTGGCTGGGTAGTATGGTTTAGTTTCAGTCTCACCCACAAACTGCTAAGCATTTCCTTATTTAGGAACATCAATATGAAAAAACTTGCAGTGTAAAGCTGTAGTTTTTTATGTGGACAGTCAAACAGATCCCATGAAGTGATAATTAGTGTTACTGGCCAGGGCAGGCTGTCAATTTTAGTAGGAAATCATTAAATAAACACTGGTGAATAACCAGTATGCTGGCTCTTCTTCCCTTGAAAGAGACCAGGGCACCAACAGAGGTGATGTGTTTCATTATCCCCATTCTGCAGCTGAGAAAACAAGACACAGAGGTGAAAATACTGGAGATACTTTGTTTGGGGCTTGTTTCAGTTGAGGCTGGGCTAGAAATCCTATTAATGGTCTGCACATGTGTGGGGGTTTCCCTCCCCAAGGCAGCTCTTGACAAGTGCCTGTGTGCAGTTCCTACCTCTAAAGCCTCTCCCAGAGGAGGTTTCCTTGGCAAGAGGGCAATAACTACTTGCCTTCTGCTCAGCATATTATATTGTATCTGTAGGAAGCCTTTGTACGAGGCTGGCTTGCTGTGGGTAGGGAGGCAAGGACAGTTCCCTTACAAATGCCAGCTAGGTCTTTGCAAAATGAATACAATTGTCAGTAGGCAGTACAGCATACACCTGATTTAGTAAGGTTATAATTCCTTAGAAAGGGTAAAGTTATCTTGGCTGACTTGTAATTTGTATTTCTGGTGGGTGCATGAGGTCATATCTTCATAAGAGGAGGAAATACTGCTCACTTCCCCTGGCTGATTCCATCTACTTCAGTAGCTTATCTTTGGATTTTCATTTCTAATGGTGTGCCCAATTCTGATTTACCTGGCTCCTGCTTCTGCTCCTGTTCTTTAATGTCCAGTCCTTGTTGGCCTGGGACCACACAAAAATGGCCCTTTGAGAGGAGAGCTGCTGTGCCGTGTGTTGGGCAGTGGGGCACACGGTGTTATCAGCTCAGATTAATCTGGGGTCACTTGGCTGGCCAGCTCTTCATACACTGGAGATATTTCATGTTGATTGTGCAGAGTTCACTGTGTTTATCAGTGCTGTGTGGTACCAAGTCAGAGCTGGCTAAAGAACACACATGTGCTAACACAGCTATCTCTCTCCAGCCAAAGGTGTAATCTCGGCTGAGAGTGCACTTGGATTTGTTTGACAGGGCCTGTTTCATATAGAATGACAATGCTGATTACGTTCCTATCTTTGCATTCCTTATCACTGGAATCCTTCATTGACTTTTGATTGTTTTATCTGAAAACTGTGTCTTACTAATGGGATGTAATTGCACTGGGCAGCCTGCTTCCCCCTCAGCTGCTGGTCCCCAGTTAACACAGTCTCTCTCTCCCATCCCTCTGCATCAGTGTGTCCTGTTGTTGGCAGTGGGTCAGGCATTTCTTTAATGGCTCGAATCAAAACTTAATTGAAACATTTTGGGGCCGAGTTGCCCACTGGGGTAAGTCAACAAGTGCATTTTGTAGCTCTTCCAAATACCAAACAGAAGAATTCATTAAATTCTTTTCCCCTGCATCATTAGCCCTGTTTTCACTTCTGTTTTACAGTGGGGTTGTGCTGCTATTGGAGTTCAGTCCTCCTTAGCTTGTTTTAGAATGCAGCTCATTTTCTGTTTTCTTGCAAGTCATGGTTATTTTTCTTTGTCTGACTTGTCTTGACTTTAGCCTTGGTTTCACTTACCAAATTTCTGTACTACTTTCACTGTCTATTCTTAGCTTCCCTCTTTTACCCTTTTTATGCTGTATCACATTTCTGTCTTCTTACCATGGTATTGGGATAGGATTTGAGTTGAAGTTTCCCTCTTTCTCAAACAAGGGAATCAAAATTTTTCAAGTTGGCTTTTCTGGAAGAACAAAAAACGAGCTTACAGTTGTAGATAAAGTTTTTCAAGTCTGTTTTCCCCCTCAATTCTCATCAGTTTTGGGAAATTAGCATTTGTTGTTCTAAACCTAAACTGCATGTACTGGCTCCAATTAATCTCCCTCTAGTAACATTCGATTGCTGTGGCGACTCAGAAGTTCTCATGGGATGATTCTGATGGGCTCTGTGAAGATGAAACTTGCAGCTGTTGGGTACTGAGTGCACAAAAGTCACAAGGACAATAAAACACTGAGGTTTTTTCACACTTATATAGGGTGAGTGTGTATGGTGCAGGAAGTTTTGTTTGCTCTTGAGTTGTGTTTGAATTCCCTTTGTGGTGTAAATCAAATAATTCTCTAAGTGCCTTGTCGTCAGTGGGGGAAGGAAATGGTTTCACAAGTGTTTGCTGTACAGAACTTTGCAGAATAGTTCAAGTAGTTAAACTTAATGATATTTAAGAAAGAGCTGCTGAGATCCAACTCCAAATCTCTGAGCTGTGTAGTACTCCTTAGCAGGTGATGTGCCAGTTAAAAGAACCAGCTCAACTACCTGGTTTTCATTTAAATTACCTGTTCTCTTTCAGTGTTCATTTTAGCTACCTGTCCCAATAATTAATTTTGCCTCCTTTGAAGCTGTCTCTGCTCTTGTTTCTCATGTTTGAAGAGAAAGGCTTGCACATTCCCAAAAGGAATCAAGAATCAAGGAAAGGGCATCAAGAAAGATCTCCCCTTTCTCCTCTCAACAGCTTGAGGTAGAGATCTGGTTTTTTTTCATATTTACTCACTGCAAAGCAGGTGGCACTGAGTAGCAGCCACCCAGCCTGGCTGTGACAGCAAGAGGACATGGAGCCTGGCTGTGTAAAAAGATTCTGCCATGGGCAGGGCTTCATCTTGGGTTCTGCCATGGACAGGGCATCCATCCCTGGCAGCCCCCACAACCTGCATCTCCTGCTTTGTTTGAATTAACTCTGTGTGGTAAGAATATCTCCTAATTACTCACTGCTAAAACCTGGTGTTTAATAGCTACTTAGAGGCAGAACTTGGATGGGAAGAAAGAGTTTCTAGATAAAAGTTGGTCATTGCTTGTTAATTAAAGTCTGTCTTTTCTCAGGGATAATTAGTGCAGCACTGGCAAGAGAGAAACAAAAGTTCAGACAGGACACAGCTGAGCTGTAATCTGCTTATGTTAGAGCCTGAAATAGCAGAGGGTGTGTTTGACTTGAAGTGCTTGTCCAGGGATCTTTTACTCCTGTCCTTATGGGGGAAGGGATAGCAAGCTTTGAAGTGCAGGCACAGCTCTGAAGCTGGAATACCAAGGTATGAATGGGTAACAGGTACCTTAGAGGTGGAGGTGTGTCTTGGATTCCAGGTGCTGGAAAGAACTCCTGGATTATTAACATATCCTTTAATATGCTGGTTGGAAATCTCAGCCACTGGGACGCATCCAAGAAAAAAAAAGAAAAAGCGTGCTGATTAATGGGATCTGTTTGGTTTTTCCTCCTGAGAATGTAGCTCTGGGTCGTGTTTCCCTGTGTGTGTGAATGTAGAGGTCTGCCCCTACAGCAGTGGCTCAGCTGGGGTACACGGGGTCACCTCACTGTCCCTTGTCACATCCTGGGAGACTGGGCTTTGTCTGCCCAGGGCTGGCTGAAGGATTTCAGTGTAGGCATGAGAGAGAGCTGGGATGCCAGACTGCAGATGGGAAGGTCTGTGTAATGCAGAAGGAATTCCAAGCATCTTTTTGGTTAATTCTGTTTTTTAGAGGACTGTTAATGTGGCTTGATGGGAACTTGCCTGTTGAGTGCAGCTTAAGGCTTTCTGAATATTTCTAAAAATGGTTTTCTAAAGTCTTCCTTGAAATTTCTTTAAATTGACAATTATTGTACTTAAGATAACTCAAGCCCAATCTTTTAACCTTTATTAGTTTTCACAAAACTATTGATAATACCTTGGCAAATTCTCTGACATCTAACCTATTTTACTCCTAATGAGAAAGAGCCCTGAGTCCATCTGATTCAATTAAATTCATGCATTCCTACTCAATAACTGAATTTTGCTGAACTTAGTATACTGTACTGAAAATGCCTTATTATTTATTACAATTGCTTTGATTCTGTCAGGAAGGACAGGTTTCCATTGTATTTTGAAATGCTACAGCATTTCTGTGCAGAATGTGCTGGTGCTATTTCCAGGAGACCTGGAAGGATTTGGGATGCTAGGTGTTGTCACTGAAGTAGTGATGGTGACATATAATTAAGAAGAAAACAACTGAAGCCAGCTTATCATAAACAAACTTGAGAAATGTTCATTGTATTTGGCACTTAGTGTCTATGAAACTGAATTTGGACAAATGTGTGAGGGGACTTTATATCCTCTGAAATGCTCCATTACCTTTTTTTTGTTTCCCACACGTTCCTATAGATGCTTGTTTTCTGTAGTGGTTGCTCAGGTTAGAACAAAAATGGGAATTTGACAAGCACGTAGGTGGCCTTTTTCTTGGATGCATATCAGCAGAGCTTCATTGTTTTCAAGATATTTATCCCTAAAACACTTACGTTTTTAAGCTGTTAAAGTTGTCAGTGATCTGATCAGCTTGGATGGCTCATGTTTAGATTGTACATTCATGACTGAGAATGTCAGTGTTGGAGTGTGTTTGAGTGGCAAAGAAATGCAGTAATGGGGATGAAGGTTTTGAAAGAAATTATCCCCTGATGAATTATTACCTGTCCAATTTCTCAAGAGGCTTAATGACTTTGCAGATTGAGATGCTGCTGTGAGAATAAATGCTGAGTTTAGAGGTGAGTATTCCATTTCTGTGGATATTGGAGAAAACCTCAAAAAGCCTCTGTTTTTTGATATAATGCCTTCAAATGAATTGTGCTGCATGAAATTGTCTTGAAGGAGGCTTTGAATCTTGTGAATTTGGTTCAAGTTTGTCATTTAACTTGAATGGACTAAAAAGATTTCAGTGAAACTCACTGGAAAGACTTTAACCATTTTGTTACTTTCCTGACTGTTTCTCCTCAGTTTTATTCAGCCTTGGTGTTTAGTTGGATTGTTTAGCTTAAAATAGCTAGTGGTATGGGTGTTTTATAGGTCTGTAGTGTGTTGTACACTTGGACTGAAGTTATATAATTAGACACTTCATTTTGCCTACATTCTACATCTTTTAGCTAATTAGTTACTTGGGTTGCTTTATTTTGCATTACGTTGTTTTCACTTGATTAAGTACACTTCTCTAAGGGTACAGAATTAAGAACATGCTAATTGCACAACAATTTTGGCATGTGTAGATTGCCTCAGTGTCACCTAAGGACAAAGATTTCTCTGCTTACATAGTTGGCTCTATTCTTTTTGTGCCCCGTGGGCAGATGTGTCAGAGCAGACACTGTGCTCTCCAAAATCTCTTCCTCGCTCCTGCAGTCTAGTCAGAGCTTGTTGGCAGTGTCTAATGTAGCTACTTGCCCTTGGAAATGTCTTGATTTCAACTTCTAAATTTTCAGACCCACTAGTTTGGTGAAGTTTGGAGGGTTGGTGGTGGAATAGGAAGGTGGTCTCAGAGCAAAGACGCAAAGGTGTTGTGAATCCAGCACTGTGAGTTACACCTGGAGAAAGCAGCAAGCTCCACCTGTCACGAGGTGGAAGGGCAGTTGTGATGCTCTCGGCTGGCTGGGAGTAAGTTTTGATTGTGGGCAGTGCTGGGACTGTAAAATATTTGAGCACAATATTTCTAGAAGCAAGTTTCCCCCAGGCACTGAGTGTTCCGGAATAAACATGACTTTATAATAAAGTGCTTGCTCTGTGCTTGTGAGCAGATCAAGACGTCCTTTTTTTGCATTTGACTTTGAACATCCGTTATTGATGTGAGGCACCGAGTAGGCTCTAACCTGTGCCAGCTAACAAGGGGAAGCCAACAGAAATGAGAAACATTACAATTAAACTTTTGTTGCTGTAGTGCTGACTGAAGCCTGAGTGTGTCCAAGCATGTGGTGTTCAGACAACATACATATTTCTCTCTGCTTTTCAAAGGAAATACTTGCTCTTATGAAAACTGTAGCCATAGTCAAATAAATATCTTTAGGTGTGCTCTGCCACGAGAAGAGGTGCAGGTGGTATCTCTTGTGAAAGTCATGATTTCTCTCTTCCCTCTCAGGTAGCTGAGATTTTTAACTGTAAAATTTTAACTGTCTGTTTATATTTGGTCTCAGTTAATCAAACTTCATAGAATATACTTACACCTGTGTCAAGGTTGGTGTCCAGGTACTTTGTGGGCAGCGTTGCTGGATGACTGATGGTCTTTGGGTGTGGAGTTGGGCATTGCCCCAAGACAGAGTTAGGAGAGTCAGTGCCTCCATGTCCATGTGCTGACACCAGGGCCCTTGCACAGGGACCTTCCCTTGGAATGGATCTCCTCTACCTATGAACTTGTCAGATACTGCAAGTGTAATTAATTGGAATGAGAATATCCTTTGGCTAAGGCTCTGTTAGAACGCTCCAGGAAGTTCCATCATTTTTGGCATACTGAAAATGGTAGCTGGCTTTGAGGTCTTCTACAGGAGCATTAGCCCTTGTTGTCTCCAGTAAAACCACAGTGATTTGGTGTTCTTGTAAAGAAAAGATATTTAAATAAAGACTAGGAAGATGTAAAGAGTAAGCATGTTTTATTACTGAGGCTAGATTTGGATGCCTATTAAAAGAATAAGTGGCACTTAAAAACCTTTAGAGAAATGTACTTTAGAAAGGTCCAAATGTCATGGCTGCAGTTTTGTGCTGTCAGAATTAGTTATTTCTTGAAATACTTTCTTTTTTTTCCCCTGTGGAACAGATGCCCTCATTCCAGAGGTGGCAGCCTTGGCTCTACCTCAACTGCTCCTTTGCATTTAGCTTTGGATGTTGCCTGTTCTCCTCATAGGAAGAGACAGAAAGCTACTGAAGTGTCAGAGTGCCTTAAAGGGATTGAATCCTGATTTTTGTGGGCATGATTGTAAAGATTTGTCAGCCTTTGGTGATGAAATGTGAGCTACTGACTACTGTGAAAACGTTAGATGTGAATCATCAACTTTGATATTGTTTCATGGAGCTTGCAGCTGGTCAGGCAGGGAAGAATTGCTCAGCAGGTGATGGTGTGACTATCCCCAGTACCTACATTGTGTAATTTAGGTAACTTCATTAAAAGTTTGAGATTTCTGTACAGTTGCTGTTACCCACAGAAGTCCAGTTAACAATGTGTTTGTTATGGAGATGGTCTCATGGAGATTCCAGTTTAGGGGTGGGATGCTTGAAAAGCTGTCAAACTGTTTTTTACAGCAACCTGTCCATTACCATAACTTGTGACCCATTCCAGTGGGAGAAGGGCTTGGTGACAGGAGAGCTACTGGAGCTCCCCAGCATGAACTGGATTGTGCTGCTCGTCCCAGCTCTCCTCGTGCCTGTGCTGCTGGCAGCTGCCTGCCACAACTGGGATCTGGCTCTGGAAGTGGGACAGGATGTTTGCTTTTGTGGAGTGCAGTTGTTGAGGAAATTAAACGAAGGGATCTCTGAAAGGGCAAGCCACCCACATCAGATTAGGCCATTAAGATGAGGGCTGTGGGCATACTTTAAAGCACCTTATCAGGAGATTTTGGGGAGGATGTGCTCCTGATAGCCAGCAGTGGTTGGAAAGCTGCGTTGCATCACGTCTCTGGACTATGGAGACGGCTGGGGTTGAGTACACAAAAAAAGGAAATCTTTAAGAAATCTCAAGGAGGCTGGTTTATCCCAAGCTGTGATGCTGGAATCCCAGGGGGAATATGCAGGGGGAGGCCCTTCCTGGCCACCCCAAGGCGTTGCACAGGCTCTTGCATGCCGGCAGCTGGCCTGGGCAGCGACAGATCGGGAGGAATGCGCAACATTTCAAGAGCCATAAAGCTGGATATCCTTTGCTCAGGATATTTCCTGTCCTCAAGAATACATTTTTTCAGTAATATTATTGCCAGAAAATCCACAAAATGGAAGTGGAGGAGGGAAACTTGTACATTGCAGAAGATGAGCTCCTGATTTTCCCATCATAAGTGAAGAGATAAGCTTTGGATAGCAGAAATATACACACTCCTTATGCAGCAGCAAACCACCAGCATGCCCAGTTGCACATGGAATATTCAGTGAATTCTGTTCAATGCTGTCAACAATGTACAGCAGTTAACCACTAGTTTCTTATAAAAAGGGGACTTTTGAACACTGTTGATGAAAATGGTATTTAATCCCAAAGAGGGCTGAGCCTTGGGACAGGGATAGCCAGAGCAGAGCTCTCCCGACTGACTTCCACCAGGCTCTGCTGCATGTTTGGCCTTTGCGTTGGTTAATGAATTAAAGCCTAAATCATAAAGCAGTATTTAATTGGTGATTTGTGATATGGTTAATCCCACAGTGAAAGTAAAGTGTGTTTAGCACTGCTGCCACTGCTCCCCCATTGACGGCGGGGCCGCTGCTGCTGGAGCAGCAGAGAAGTGCTTGTGGCTTCCTGCTAGGAAAATACCTTTGTGAGGCTGTTTGTATATGCTTCCTTCTGTAAACTTCTGATAGAATTCACTCGATCCCATGAATGTGGCTGTGTGTTCTGAGCTAGCTGTTGTGAACAAAGACCTTCGGCTGTTAAATACAATGAGAATTTATTGTTTACCGGCTATTTTCCTGTTTGTGCTTCTAGCAACGAGTATTTTCATAAAGGATTCATTTTCCTGTAAGTTTCTCAAACTTAGCAACGTGTATTTGGCAAGTCAGTAAAATTTGTGGGAGGAAGGCAGTGTAATGAAGAAGTGAGGCATTAGTGAAGTGCCCTGTTCCTATCTTCCCCATGCTAATAAAAAGAGAAAAGAATTTGGTAGGTGTGTGGCATTCTTAAGGTTTATAGCTGGAATTTGGTTTTGGAAGCATGAGGATTATGGTGTATGTTAAATTTAACCCATTCTCCCTGCACTCCCAGCACCCAAGAGAAGGTTTAGAGAAAGAAAACTGAACTTGCACCGTGCTGAGATTGCACTTTTTGAGGCCGGAGTAACGTGTTATAACAGAAATCCAAGTTGATGAGAACGTTTTAGTCGTGATGCAAAAATTATCTGGAATCTTTGGTATGTGCCAGTGGCAGGAGCTGCGCTCCCTGGAACGCGTGTAAGGCTCTGGCATGCGGGCGTGCTGGGAGCCAGGGCTCAAGGACACTCTGTCAGCCCCCACAGGATTTGGTACCAGGTTAAACCCAGGCAAAAAGAGAGCGAGAATTTGAGATTTTTCTCTGTCGCTTTAGCACCACTTTGAACTTTCTTATTTCTGAGTGCGGCTTAAAGCATTCCACGGGTCTTAGGATAAATGGAGGTATTTGTACCCATTATGTAGATGGAGGTGTATACATGTGTGTATGTACGTGCCTTGTGACTTGTGAGGTGATAGCAAACTGCTGTGATTAGATAGGACCCTGAATGAAGCCCACAGGAGATAAAATTGCCAAGGGAAGCTGCAATAGTAGTTACCAGATTTACTGTATTGATGGGGAGTGACCTGACACCATTGTACTGAGCAGAACCCACCTTGATTTGGTTTTGGTTCCACTGGAGATACTGCACTTTGGAACCAGCTGTGAATTCTGTGCACCTGTTCTGCATGTTCATATCTTCTTGCCACTGATTAGGTTTCTTGAATTCATGTTTTAGAAAATCTTTGTGAGCTCTACCTTGAGTTTGACTGTGTGTGTTATACTGATTTTTAACCCAAGCACCTAAAATAAAGACTTTATCCTTTGTCTGACATAGCTATTTCTATTTGGGATGGGGAGCTCACTTGCTGTAGTTCTATACTGCCCGTGACTGAGTAACTTGATGACAAATGTAGATCCCTGTTACAGTATCAGTTTCAGGTCTGACAGCTGGTGTGTAATGTTTTACTGCACTACATTTCTTTTCCTATCCTGATTTTTTCCTGGAGGGAATGGTGACTTCTGAGAGTGAAATTCCAGTCTGTTAGCCAGTCTAAAAATCCCACTGGCTCATCAGCTAGGTATCTGTGATGTTAGATACCTTCACATTTCTGCATTTTTTGAAATCAGCTTTCTGTTAATCTTCAGGAATTCTTAATCTTTTAAAAACCTCAGTGATGCTTCAGTACTAATGCTGTAAGCAGAATGCAGTCAGGGATTGTACAACTGCTTTTTGTTTATTATTAGCCTAAGTACAGTGTCTACAGGTAGGAGGCTCAATCCACTACTGTTTGTCATAAAAAGCAAATTACTAGTAACACAGTGACTTTACTTCATTTGATCAATTCAAGAAGTGTTCAAAAAAAGCCTTAAAGACTAATGTACTTTCACATGTTCTTAATAATAAACATGCTATAATCTGCTCAATTTAGGTGAATATGGGTAGCTCATCTGTTAGTTCAGAACAAATACTCTTTTGAGATTTCTGTACCACTAATGTATATCCATGAAAAAAGGAAAAATCAGAGCATCTATTCAGCTTCAGATTTAAAGACAAAAGTTGCAACAAATTGAGGTTCTTATAGAAATAATAATAAATTTTGTTCTGCACTTCCTTGAACAGAGATGCTGAGGGTAAAGCAGCTGGTAGTTGTGCTGAATTTCGCAGTACTAACTTCTGAGTATTTAAAAATGTGGTGCACAATGATGACTTTGTGCAGAGCTGTAGCACTGACTTAGATGTGTTGTGCTCTAGCAGGCTCTATGAGCTGTAAGGGATCTCTGGCACCTGTGGGATGGTGAGGGGCAATCTGTGATTTAGATTATCCAGAGCAGGGCTTGATGCAGCAACACCTGGGAACAGAAAGCAAGATTAGAGAAAAATCATGCGGTTGAAGTTTCAACTTGAATGGAAAAAAATAGTGATGAAAAAAAATAGTCCAAATTCATTAAGGATGAGGGAATTTCCTTGGTGAGCACCAGGAGGAGGATGAGGTGCTGAACAGGTGTTTGGTATTGTGGGGTTTCTCTGCAGCATGCACCATTTCTTGTGTTCTCACCAGCAGATTAAACCTCCCCTGAGCACCCAGGCTGTTTTCTGCACCAACCTGGAGGCATGATTAGGGTCTAGAGAGAGAAATGGGAGTAGGAGTATGTTGATGTGAGAGAGAGTAGGATTGTTTGGTTTTTTTTCTACACAGGTCTATTATTTTTGAGACTCTTTATAAAAATTGTTGCATGGACATGTCATCTTCCTCCCCTGGCCCAAAAGTAATACCCATGGTGTAGGTAGAGAATAATATCAGTTTTACTTATTTTTTTAAACCAGATATTGGCATGTTTAATGATGACAAAGTGTCTTCCCCTTAGAAACTGGGGAACAAATGCAATCTGCTTGAATCTCTGGGACCTGTGAAGCCTTTAGCTGGAGAACAACTGGTGTTAATGGGTAGGTGTTTGCCACTGATTAACTGTGTACTGTATTGTTAAGGTGGGTATCTGTGTGGGCTCTGTGCTGCCAAAATGTGACTGAACTGGGTCAGAATGTAAATATTAAAGAATTGAGATTGTGCCGTACTTTCGGTGATAACACCTGGGTGTTCCAGCTTATTCACACACACTGAATATGCCTCGATAGAGCTCCCCTGGGAGTGAAATCTTGTTGGGTCATGTGTCAGTTATATCATTCAGGTAAAATTGAGCACAACTAAATTTGACTGGGAAAGCTTTTTTCCTTGCTCAAGTCCTGTGCTAATGTGGTCAGAACCCTGCAGGCAAACTCCTGCATTTGCTGATATTCTGATCTTTCTGCCTCCACTGTCAAAGAAAAAGCTGCTGGCAAGCCACATTGAGTTTTTCAGATTTATTTGTATGCATATATACTATATTTGACCTCGACTCAGTGTAACATTCTTTGCTCCATCAGGATTTCTATGAATTTTTCTTGCAGTAGGCAAAGTGAGATGCATGTCCAGGAAAAGCTGAAGGCTGTCAGGGCATGTGGTGGTAAAATGCTTTATATTTATGAAAGATACTGTAGAAAAAAGCCTCCAGAGAATTAGTCTTTTTTGTAGTTTGTGGTTTTTATCACTTGGCTTTCTTCCAGTTGAGTTATGAGATGGGTTTTCTTATATTTGAAGGACTTGTATATTTTGTTCTCACCTGTTTATTGAAATTCTGTGAGTGAACTGTTTATTTGTATCTTTTCCCTAAACCCCCAAAACCACTTGCTGTTAAGATAATTTCCCCCACTCCTATATGCTAACCAAGTTCATTTCTTTAAATTCAGCTTTACATATTTTAGGATGCAAGGCTAATTTTTTTCTGTCCCTTTCTGAAATACTTTAATTTTTGAATTCTAGCTAGAATTAGAAATAAAAAAATTATCAGAGAACGTGGTAAGGGTTTTTTAAAAATTGTCTTCCCAGAAAGCTGAAATCCCGTGAATGGTTATTGCTAAGATTTTGTGTAACAAGACTGGAAGATGAGTTCTCCTTTGTTAATGATGACTTTATTGCTGCTAGTCTGCTCTGAGCTTGTACAATGGATCTACCCCATGTTGTAAAGTGGCAAACAGGTTGTTTATGCCAGCCTGGGAAACAGATGACATGGGAATAGTGTGGTGTATCCATGGGACTGGGGATGCTGTTACTGAGCCAGGGAGAGGGAAGGACAAACTCTGGTGTCCCACAGAGCAGAAATAAAAGTGCATCTGTCTTAATAAGTCACAAACTATTTTTTCCTCATGACAAAACCCCACTGATGCTTAGTGAAACTTGGAACTGGCTGCCCAGGGAAGTGGTGGAGACACCAGCCCTGCAGGTACTGAAAATATGTGTAAATATGGCAAGTAAGGACATGGTTTAGTGGTAGAAATGGAACTGCTCAGTTAGCAGTTAAACCCAGTGGTCTTAATGCTCTTTTCCAACCTGAACAATTCTGATTTTTCCTTTTTGTGGATTTTTTTATCTGTATTTGAATAGACTCTAGACACCTGCACCTCTAAAGTTTGGTAGTGGTTAGAGAAATTAATTTCTCTAAGTGTAACAAGGGCAAATGAAACTTCAGGTACATGTGACGTGAAGCTTGAAAGTTGGTTTGCTTTCTGCTGCTTGTCTATTTAAGTTTTTTTGCTTGACTGGAATTTTGTCATCTAAAGGATTTGGAAAGTTCACTTGAGCTTCAAGGGTTTAATTAGCTTCATTGGAGCGGTGTGTGCTTGTATCAATAGGGAAATATAAAGAAGCCTGACTGTCCCTTTTTGATTAAATACAAACTTGGCATTAAAAAAAATCAGTTTGCAGGAATTTACTTTCCTTTATTTAGCTCACCCTGGTTCTTTTTATTGACTTGTATGTATATATGTATCTTGACTTTCCACAGCTTTCTTTGAAGCCCCTTATTAATACTGCTCATACCTGAAAGCTGTAGTATCAAAGTCAATAGGTGAAATATTAGGAAACTTTAATTAACAAAGACTTGTAACTTATTAATGAGTAACTCCTGTAACTGGGAGGACTGGGGCTGCTGTCTTTTGACTTCACCCAGGGTGGGAAGAGCATCTGTCCTGCTGGCACCATGCCCTGAGCCTGCCTTTTAACCAGCAGTTCTGGGTTTGCTGTAGTTTTAAGTGCTGTTGATTTCCCCATTCATATGACAAGCTGTTCAGTACTTAACTGTATTTATTATTATCAAAGACCAATACAATTTATGGAGAATAATGGGAATAATTTTAATCTCTGTTGCCTGAATGATTTGGCCGAGTATGGGAATGAGCTTAGAAGGGTGAGGATTCAGAATTAATCTGGATACAGACCACCTGAGTGCTGGGTGACCCCACTGGATTGTCCTGGCTGTATAAACAGAACTTGGTTTTTCCTTCAGTCTGTGTTACAAACTGTGCCCCACTTCAGGCAGGTAGCAACCCCAAAAGGTTTTTCCTTTTAAACCATTTAATCAATGACCTGAGCTTTCTAGCTGCAGCACGTGGCACATTGAGCACAGCATTTTCTGTCTAGAGACCCTTTGACTTCCCACCCTAAAGAAAGCAACCCCTCCAGTACTCTGCATTTAGGAAATTTAGGGTTTTTTCATTCATTGATGGTTTTTTATCATTGGAGATAAAAATCTGATACCTGGAGTGGGAGAGTCTTCTTTCCTGTAAGATCCTGCATAGCAAAATTACTCAATCAAAATGGAACAATGACTTGACTTTGTGTGTGTGGTTGCTTTTTTGCTGGTGAGTTACAGGTCTTTGTTTAATGTAAATTCCTGTCTATTTCCAGTTATGAGAAGCTGCATAGGTTGCATATTGTCTTGATTTTCATGGAGCAGTTCAGAAAAGTAAAGAAATTCTGAAAAACGTGTGTAATGCTGTGTGAAAGTCAGGGATGGTGTAATAAAACTTTTTCTCCTGATTCTGGAAAATTACGGAGTGATGGAGTTTGGGTGGTGGGTCTCGGGTTGGTTTTGTTACTAGTGTGGTTTAAGCTCTTGGGTTTTGTGAGCACGATGATAATGATGGGCTCAGCTTTCCTCCTGCATGGGAAACCTCTCGGGCAGCCGGGCAGAGGTGCTGCCCCTGTGAATGCCTGCTCCTGAATCCCGGGGTGGAATGGGAGATCTCTGCGGAGCTCTTTCCCACAATAACACAATGAGCCACTTTGTCAGCCCGGAGTCAGGTTAGTGGGGAATGGCGACAGCAGCCGAGTTTGTGTTGCACAAAGGTGTGCTGAGACCTTGTTGGAAATGGGATTTGGTATGCAGGCTTTTCAAGAGCTGCAGATTGATATGGTAGATAGCCTTTTTTTTTTTTTTTCCTGCTTCGTAGTTTAATTAGGGGTAAAAAAAAAAATAATCCCCACCCATTGATTCCAGTAGATTCCCCATTGCACAGAAACTCCAGGAGAGATAACCAAGGTCTTTGTGGTATTATTGCAGAGAGATTATTATTTGAGAGAGCAGAGTGGAAGGGGAGGGTATTTATCGACAAATGCTGTGCTTATCAACCTGTAACCATGATTAATACTTTGGCTATTAAATGGAGGAAGAAAGCAAATAGATGAAGCATACCTGTGCCTTATCTGACTTTCACCTTTGTGCAAGAATGTCTCTTTGCATAGAGGTTCTGCCCGTGTCCCTGGGCACGTTCCTGGGCTTGCAGCCCTGATCTGGGGGAGTTCAGTATTCAATAAAAGTATTACGAGAGTGTCAAGATGTGCTCCAGTGCAAATGTTTGCAGGATCAGTTTGTAGGCAGGTGTGGGTCTGGACTGAAGGGAGTTTATCCTCCTCACACAAATTGCTTCAAACAAATAGCAGATAATTCCAATTGTGTTTAAATTTACTGAAGATCTTGATGGAGCGTGTGAATTTTACTTGCCAATTGCTTTTGTCAGAGGCAATGCAGAGTACAGAGAACCTGAAAAGGGTGATCATTTAGTTAGGAAGTGTGCATTTTTGTCTCTGTTATGTGGATTGGCTCCCTGCACTTAGGGGACCATTTGTGCTCTGGGTGTCCCAAACTGGGTGTCCCAATTTGTGGAGGGAGGGCTGTTGGATCTCTGTCATCTTCCTGTCCTTGCCCCGCCAGTGGGGCACCACAGCTGGAAGAGCTCTGTGCTTTCCTGCTGACCTGGGGAGAGGCAGATGTCATCAGAGAATCACAAAAGTGGTTTGGGTTGGAAGGAATCTTAAAGCTTCTCATTCCACCCCCTTGCCATGGGCAGGGACGCCTTCCACTATCCCAGGTTGCTCCAAGCCCTGTCCAACCTGGCTTTGGACCTTTCCAGGGATTGGGCAACCTGTGCCAGCACCTTGCTACCTTCACAGGGAAGAATTTCTTCCTAATTATATAATCTAGGTCTACCCCTGACCTGTGATCTTCTAGAAAAGCACAGAGATGCTGAGTGCAGTTGTGAGAGTGTGTTGTGCAATTAAACAACACCCAGAACTCTCTTAACTCAAATGTCTCTGAGGGTGGACAAGCAGCAACAAATTGGTTTGAAATGTTAATTGCTGCCTGTATTTTTGGAAGTGCATAAAGTAATTTCCCTTAAAAAGAGAAAAAAGTTTGAAGTAGTTGCTATTTCAAAGCCGAGTTGTGCCAAAAACAACACCACCAAAAATATTGGGAAAAAAGTAATTGGCCACTGTTGTGCAAGAAGAGTTAAATTCAGCCTATGGCTGCTTAGAAGAATTACTGTGAAATAGTGTGAGAATTGTGTGCTTGAAAACTTCTCTATTTTTGCAGCTACATCCCTCATGAGTCGCTTTATCTGTTGTGATTAATACGGAGGAAGGTGAGGAAAGAAAGGTGTGAGAACAAAGATGGAAAGGAATATAAATAGCAAAAATGACTAACTTAATTTTCAGATTGAAGGAGCAGTACAGAAAAACCCACATGGGGAGAGTGAGTTGTATACAAGTTGTCTCTGCAGCTTGCTCTTCTGCCAGCAGTGCAGGCTGTAGCCGTGGTGTGTTTGCATGTTTTGGAATTGATTTTTGAGCAGTAGATGAATTTGCTGCTCTGATATTATTTGCAGAAGTGAGAATGCTGTGGAACCATTGGATTAGCTTGTCTGCCTGTGGCTCTCTGCTCAGCCATAGCTAATATAAGCCTAATAAAAATTTTGAAGGTCTGTTTCACCCGTGGTGTATTTTATTCCTTAAATCTAGTTACACTAGGTTTGCACATGAATGTGATGGCCTTCAGGCACTGCACTCCCCAGGCGTGGGTGGTGCTGGGAGGAGGGCAAGCTCACTTTTCCTACATGAATTTTCACAAGATTTCCCCCTGGAAAACCAAGGGGAAAAACCCCTAGTGGGGCGAGGTTTTCGTAAAAGACTCCTTTGGTAAAAGACTCCTTTGTGTGCCAGGTTGCTTTATTCCAGTTATTTCATCAGAGCTATTATCTGCTGATTAGTTGTACTTGCCTTGTGAAATAAGACACTCCTGCATGATGCAGTTTGACCTGATAGCCCCGTTCCTGATGCTCATTTCTGGTACATGTTTGAAGTTACTTGGTTATTCCATTTCTTCCTAAAGTTAAGCTAGGAACCCAGTTTTTAATAGTTTTTCTGTTCCTGAATGACAAACATTTCCTATGAGGGGTGTGCGGCTGGTTACAGCACAAATTTGTTGTTCTTTAAGATAGCGGAGTTTCAAGCCTGGAAAATTTGAGGTCAAATTTTAGGTCTAAATAAATGCAAACTACTGAAAATCTTCATATCATTACCCTCTGGATTGCTGCCTTGGGAATCTAACCAGTGTGGGGAAAAAACAATGTTAACTTTCCTTGATCCTGTGTAGAATTGAACACTGCTGATAATTCCATCTTCAGAGATGGAATGTACCACGCACATTGAAATGTGTTGTTGTTTAAAGTAAACTAGAGGGGAATAAACCCACTGATTAATGACAGTGGTTAAGTTTTGAGAGGATGTTTATGCTTTTCAGCTTGCTGCAGATAGGATCCGGCTACTGTGGCCTTTTCTGTGAAATGGCACAGAGAGCAAGCAGCAGGCATTTCACTACCCCTTCGTAAAATGCCAGTGGATTGTGTGTATGTGTTCCCTCTGATCTGTTTTCTTTTGTCATAACAGATTTTTAGAATTGCATGTATTTCTTCAAAATTGTTATGAAGAGGCCCGGCTGTTTGGATGCTTCCAAATTAATCTACCGTGTTTGTAATTAAACAGAGCAAGAATGTGTTCAGGTTTCAGTGGCGCTTCAGACGGATGTGATTTAACTAAACTAATGAAGGCACATCAGACAAGACAAATTCCAGACTGTTTGTGCCTTGACCAACCATCTGTGCACATACCTCCAGGTACTGCTCATGTCTCAAGAGGCTTTTCTACATGAACAATTATTACCACTCCTCTTTGAATTGGAGTGGCAAGCCATGGCAGGAGTCTCTTGAAAGCAGCTATATTTACCACTCTGCTTTTCAGTGAAAAATATCATTGTGTTATGTATGTTTTAATCCTGAATTTCAACGTGTGTGTACAAAATACAGTAGGCAAATGGTGAGAGTGAATTCTCTCATCTCTTGGACGTGAATTCCAGCATCAGCAGGAATGTGCAGAAGGAGCACTCCTCATTCAGAGCCTTCCTGGTGGGTTGTAGATACATATTAAATTCTTAGTGTAAATATGTGTGTACAAATAAGACTATGTGTACATATTCTCCTTGTACATACTAGCAATTTTTTCCCTATTTTTCTTCCTTATTCAAAAGGTTATTCAAAATTACTCGAGACAATCACCCATTTCTTCAACCATAATAACCATGTAACATGATTTGACATGCCAGACTTTGATAGGGTTCTTCAATTGCACATATAATGTCCCGGAAAATAACAAATAATGTCAGGACTATTTCTCTTTATGGAAGAAGAATAAGATATGCTGCAGGTAATAGCTTCTGTGAATACTGAATGATATTTTTTTTCAAACTCTCATTATGTTTTACTGTATATCTTTTCCAAAGTGAGTTTTTGTCTAGAAATGTTTCAGTCTTCCCTGTTTTCAGGGCATGGTGTTTCTAAGGATGTGTTTGACCTCTCAGTGTGCCAGGTGGGACTCCCTCTGACATGAACCTATGGTTCCACACATTTTTTAACCATAGCAAAGCCCTTTAAAGCAATTCCTCCTGCCTCTTGTCCTGGTTATAACAACACAAGCGTTGGAGGATTGGTGCAGTGCAGTGGATGGGAACCCTCCTGTGTTCACATCAGCTGTGCTGGCCGTGCTGGAGGTTTTGGGCTGGCCATGCTGTCAGGATGTGGCTTGGAGGATGCAGATCAGATATCACAAATCCTTTTCTTTCTGGGTCAGAGAAGTGCCAGTTTCTGGGCATCCTCACTGCAGAACCTGGTCTGCCAGAGAAAATGTCTGGCTGGGGTCAGAAGCAGTTGCCTTGTGACTGCTGGTCAGCAGGGCATTGTCAACAGGCTTTGGCTTTTGATAACACCAGGACTGGCTTGGCCCATGGCTGTAAAGTACTAAGGAAGCTCCTGCTGGGTTGGATTATTTCTCTGGCCAGTGCAACAGCCTCTGGGCAAGAGGAGCTCGCCCAACCCATACGGAGTGGTAGAAGAGGGTTCCTGTAGTACATGGATTAAAGCAGGGGTAGAAAGGAGTCTGTTGGACTGTGTAACCCTGTGTGTGTGCCATCTGTGTGTGAACTTTGTCATGGGGAAGTGGTAAGGGCTTTTTGTTGGTTTGTTTTCGTTTTTTGTTTTTTTTTTTTTTTAGGCTGGAAAGAGAAAATTCTTCCATTTTAAGTTTATACCATGTGCGTTTCAAGTATTTTTTTTTTATCAAGGCTAGGACTGAAGGTGGGGTAGCTTCTTACTCTTTTGGCAGTGTGTTCTCTTCTGTTCAGGCAGAAAACCCCTAAATATGCACTGTAGGAGTAAAATGTGTGTTTAGCACTGAATTTTATTTGTATATTAAATAAACCTGGGTATGTGGCTCTACTTAGTATTGAAAACTCTCTGTCCTTGGTGTAGTACAACTTCTGTAGTTCCAGATGATTGTGATAAAAAAGCAGAACACTTTGTTCAGGCACTTTTAATGGTCTGCTGCAGGGAAATAAAAATCAAGTCTTTGCAAAGAGCAGTCACAGGACTCAATATTCAGAACTCCTCTTGCTTCTGCCAGGTTCTCTGCATTCATCTGCCATAGCTGGGAGAGGTTCTTTGGCTTTGTGAAATACAGAAGGTAGGAAGAAAATCACAGAAAGAAAAATGTTCTTGGCATCCAGCCCTATAAATAAGCATGGGTGAAACCTTCTAGGAAAAGTAGAATTGGGTATCTTGATGTGGTTCACAGTGCTTTTGGAATTTCAGGAAAACTGACGTAACCTGTTGGGTCATGTTGTTTGACCATACATGGACACTGGGTTTTAGATAGCTACACTTGATTCTTCTGTGTGTTTTAATTTTCTCTCTAGTGCCATGTGCAACTAATTTATGTATTACTAATTCACATATTGAATTAATTTAAGGAAATGGAGTCATCTCAGGGATCAGTAGAAGGCTGCAGTACTGAATTGAAAATCAAGTTTGCAACAGTAACTTGCAGACATCAAAAGATTTAGATGTTTTGTTTGGGGACAGAGAGATGAAACTTGGATGGTTATTTCTTCCTTGCTCTACAGCAAAGTGGAAAACTGTGATTTCCATATTCCTGGAGGAAGCTAGACAGGGAGATGCAGCCTCTCACTCCTTGTTGGCGTTGTTGTGACCTGTCCCAGCCAAACCTAGGGAATGTAGACGCACAGGAAATATCTTTTTAAAATTTAAATATAGTCAGCTTTCTAGACAAAACCCCAAATTTGAGTTAGTACCTGAAAAAAAGGGCTGTGGGTTAGTATTTGGCAGTTCATATTTTAGCTAAGGGAAGAATTCTCATATCCTGGAATGTGACCTGGCTCTTTGAGTCCTGTCTGGTGTTTTCTTCTATCAATGTTCTCAATTTGCAGGGAAAAAACCCAACTGTATTCAGACCTCACTTTCTTTGTATTAATCAGTTTTGCATCCCCTGGGGGAGGAGGAGCACTGGGCTATGGGAGGGGTGTGAAAGCACAGCTAATAAATCTGTTTTCAGTAGGATGGATGAACAAATAAGCTCAACAAGTGTATGAGGCCGGTGTTTCCCAAGGGTTTGACTCTGCAGTGAAGTCTGCCAGTCTCATGGTAGATGTCTTCACTCTTCCTGGAGGAGTACATCTTGGTGAAACACTGCCAAAAACTCCTGCCAGTGCTGTGCCTTGTAGCCAGTACTGCTGCTGGTATCATCTCTGGTGGGGTTGTACCAGACCTGACAAATAGAGGAAGCCCTTCTTATTTTTGTTTTCTTTTTTTTTTGTTTTTTCCTTTCAAGTGAGGCAAGTGTAGACACGGCTGTAGTGACAAACCATTAATAAAGCAAAAGGAATGTAGCTGCAACACTTCAAATAATGACACATAGCAAATAAATGTCAACATATCCGTTGTTGTGCCTGGAATGGAAATATTACTAGGAAAATATGTTGCTTTAAGCTACAGTATGGGCTTTTTTCCTCAAGAAAATAGTATCAATGTGATGTTTAAACTGTTAAAGCTTGGCTTTTGGATTCAGACTAAATGAACGTGTGATTTGTTTGGGGCTTGGGGCTTTGTTTTATATGGTTTTAAAATAGTTTCTGTGAATGTTTTGTTCTTTACAAATGAACTTTAAATGTGAATATATACATTTGCACACACAACAACTATAGGTGCATAAATAATTGCATGTATAGCCAGAATAGTTGGAGGTACAGCTGGCAATTGACTAAATCAGTCTGTTTCCTGAAAGCTGTTCATTCATGTGCTCTCTGGTGTTCATTACTGGCCTCTTTCAGTCCCTTTCTTAATCCCAAGCAGTTAAGAAGTGGCTCAAAACCTCACATATTCTCTTCTTCCTTGGTAAACAGAACTCCCAAAAAGTGAAGTCACACTGCCCCATTCCTGCTACTCCACCTCCAAATCCCAACACCTGTGAATATTGTTGTTGCACTTGGGTGTTTCTCAAAATTAAAACCTGAAACTGTGAAGTAATGAGAAGCAAAAGCTTTAGGATGTACCATCCTAACAACAACTGTGTCTCAGGCTTCTGGAGAACTTCTGTCCTGTAATTGAGTCTTGGATAAAAGGATGGGTTTAATTTAATTTAAAGGTGGATGAAAATACATTGCCTCTGTTTATGTCTTGGTGAAGTGATGATTAGAAAAGTGGTGTTTTCTCACAGATGAGAGCAGTGGAAAGAGCTGTGAGAGTTGTGCTAAAATTGGTACTGAGTTAAATTAAAATGCTGGTCTTGAGCTGGAGGTCACATTGCCAGGTTTGCACATCTTCTGGAAAACAAATGTAATTGCAGTCTTCTGGTTCTGCTTAGATGTGAAGGGGCCCATTTGATGACAGTAAAAAGATAAGATACATGTGATTCAGTCTGTGTGGGCACTGCCATCACTTCTAAATCATACAAGTGCTTTTCCTCAGGAGCTGGAGGAGCAGCTCTTGGTCAGGCTGATGTTTCTCACCATGAGGCTGTGCAGCTGATGGGATTGCAGTGAGCTCTGGAAGAGGTTGATGAAAATTAAGACTGTGTATTTCAACTAAACTAATAATTTAGTTGTTGAACTAAAAAAAAAAAAATAAAAATTGAAGTCCAGCAATATTTGGGGCCAAGGGGGCGTAAGATATGCAACATCCAGCATCCATGGAATGGGGTGCTCCAACCCTGGTGATACTGGCTCAGTCCTGCATCCCCTCTGAAGCAGCTGAGTTAAACTCCTGGTTTATGGCTCTCTAGTTGTGTCCCATGTTCTTTGCCAAAAATTCCCCTTTCTGTACTCTGGAGTGCTGATCATCTTGTGCCAGCTGATCACCTATGCTGCCACCTAAGTCACAGCGTGGTTTTTTTTTTCTACCTTGAGCTTGGGATGTAGGTGTGGTTATTCAGGATGACATTGGGATTCTTTGGCATGAGGTGTGCTAAGGAGGCTGCTCACCACTGGGCATGTGAGGTTGCTTTGCTTAGGAGTTGTTGTGCAGAAGTCTAGATAAGCTATGTGATGAGATCATCCATTTTATTCACTAGAGCCGCGTTATTGCCCCATAAACCAGCATGATGATACCCTTAACACTGAATTAAGACTTGTTTTTACAAGGCAGCTTCTCATGGTTTTACTGATGCTCACGTGTCACATCAGTTAGCTGTGAAAGGGGGAGGGTGTGCTGGAAGTGATGTGTGATTTTTCACAAATCCTTATGTGATGTCAGCATTCTCTGTTGCCCTTCCTAGAACGGGGTGTTCAGAACATTGAGGATGTGCTGTCCCTCCTGCTCCAGCAGCAGCCTTAATCTTTTGGGTTGTGATTAAGTGCAAGTCGGGCGTCTTTGTTTTGTAGTGGCAGTTCACACTGTTTACAGGGCCCTAGAAAGAAAATAAAGGTGTTTGGCTTTGAACTGTTGAGTGTGTGACTGTTGAGTGAAATTGCTGTAACATCTTAAACCGTGCTGGTGACGCAGTTCCAAGGGATGTGGCAGCAAGCAGGATGGTGATTTAAGAGCAAAATTCCAAGTGTCTCAGAACCTGCCTACTTCAGCAGTGAAGGCTGAGGTTTATAATTGTGGGAAAGAGTGGAAATCTGACCAGTTGGTTTTTGGAATTCTTGCATAGAAACTTGACTTTCCATGCTCTTGATGTGACAGTTAAAAGCTCCGTTCAGAGCCTTGAGCTCCCTACACCACCTGTTACAAAAGCAGGGCTCCTGCTGAAGTTCCTGAATGGCAGAACGGCCTTCTGCAGTCCAGCAGGGTTTCTGCAGGCTCTTTAACCGCTGCTTTCTCTTGCAGGAAGCCCGTTGAGGAAAGTTCTCCATGAATGTACGTCACAATGATGATGACCGACCAGATCCCGCTGGAGCTGCCGCCGTTGCTGAACGGGGAGGTGGCCATGATGCCTCACATCGTGAATGGCGATGGATCACAGCAGGTCAGAAACTCAAATTAACTCTCTCTGGGTCAGCAAAATGTTTTCGAGATGGGGAAGATGGTTTTCCGCAGCGCGAGGGAGTGCAGAGTGTTTCCTGGGATGTAGAAATCTGCCTTTACGCTGAAAAAGACTTGAAAAACAATGATTAAAGTGTACCATTAAATTGAACGTGTTTGTTTGCATGTGGGTTCATTGAAGTGAAAATGGTGGAATTGAAACAGTGGCTATAAATGCTGCATATTTGAGGGCTTTGCAGGAAGTTAGTCTTATGATTTACTTGTGCTCACTCTTGTCCAGACATCTTAGTAGCATTTGTGGTGAGATTTTAAGATTTTAAAAATGCTGAGATGAGGGAAAAAATGGAAGTAAGAAAAGAAATGGAGAATAGCAGTGTTATCTGCTATTCTTTGCTTACCTCACTATACCTTTCCCAGCAGGTCTGTGTACTACCCTGTGCTTCATTATCAGAAGCAGGTGTGAATTTTGAGTGGGGTTTTGACTAAAGGCAACTTTACAGTTGCTTTTAATTTTTTTTCTGGGAGATACTCTCTAACAAGCTTGATCAGAAGTTGGTGGAATGAGATCACAGTGATGCCTTCATGCCATGATACAGCCTGCAAGTTCAAGCTGGGGGTGATAGGTTCCCAGATATGTCATCTGGGGTTAAGGGATCTCTTTGGAGAACATCTTTCTATCCTGGCAATATTTTTGTGTTGCTCGATTTGGTTCTCCCCTTAACATGAGAAATTTCAGCAAAGTATTGTAACAAAGGTAGAAGCAAGCTGTCCTTCTTGAATCAATTATAAGAGGTCATTTTGTTACTTCTTGTTCCCTGGATCATTTGTTCCTCCTTCCAAGCTGTGTTTGAGTTAGACCAACCTCAAGAGGAAGAATAATTTCTGCTTTCCTGATGAGCTTCTAAGTATTTTTAGTTATCTGAAATCTCATTATGATGTAGATGTTCATTGTTGTGATTAGTTTGGTTTTGTTAAGTCATTTTTGCAAAGTGTGCTTTGACTTGAAAAAACAGAAAGGAATGCTTTCAGTGGTTGTATTTAACAAATCCAATATTAGTACACTTAGATGAAGGAACAGTCTTATTCCTACTGGAAAGGGTAATTGTTCTTTAAGTACACACTTTTTTTCTTGCTGGAAAGCACTTACCAGGTCAGACTGTCCTGTCAGTGTGTCCTTCTGTATTACAGAAAGAATAAGTGAAATCTTCTGAGCCCTCCTTTGAGATGGTGCTCTAAGCCCAATCCTTCCATTTCCCCATCTTTGATTTAGCAGCCTGGCTTGGCAGATGCCTCTGCTGCCTTTAAAGTAGGTTCTCAGCTAATGTTTTGCATTAAAAAGAGTTGCAGGTGCACTGGAAGCACATTGCTTCTTGCTTTTTTTGTGTTATGCAAGCACAACTCAAACGGTTCTGGACCAGGTCCCTCTTCTGTGTGCTTGCTGGATGATGCTTTTAGATCTCATCTCCTTGTTTCTTGAAGTACCTGTAGCTGAAATACCAGTTTTCCATGAGACTTTTTTCTGCTTTGGATGTGCCCTTCTTTGTTGCAAAGTTTAACTACTTCTATGCTTTGTCGTTTTCATCCTATTCCTGAAGCTTTAGGTGATGTCTTTGCTTTTTGAAAGTACAGTTATAAAAATGGAATGAAGCTGGAATAAATGCTTTGTTTGATCTTTGCAAATGAGCTATGTTAATTGCTCTTAACGTGGTTTGTTGTAACGTGGAAACAAGTGTGAAGTGTTTGTTGAAAGAGATTTATTTTAGTTTCTTGTGAGGTGGGAAGAGGCTTCAGGATAGATTCACACCGGAATGACTTCCTTAAGAAAGATGGTTTATATGACTCCATAAATAGGTTCTAGCTTTAGGAGGACACACACAGGGTTTAATTACAGTCTCCATTAGAAGCTGGTGGTGAGAAAGCATCATAGCAGAGCTGGTGGAGGACGAGGAGTGTGGAGTTTTCCAGGCTGCAGTGTGGCCAGCAGGCAGGTCAGTGCCTCGTGCTTTGGGGCTGACAGAATGGAGGCTCTGATGGGCTGCTCTGGGCACGCTGGCTGCTGCTCACCCTCATGTGTTACTGGATTTGTGGGGCCTCAGCTGTGCCAGCGCCACAGAGCTGCATTAGGAGCTGTGCCTGGAAATGCTGAGCGCCAGGGAAAAGCCTTTCCTCAAAAGACCCGTTCTTACACACAGAGTAAAGCAGACTGGAGCTGGTGAAACACCTTGGCCTTGCCAGCAGCCATCTGGGGAGTGATGCAAAAGGCAAATCTCAAACAGGCCTGCAGTGTAAGGCAATTGCATGGGAACATTCCCTTTCTTTATCTTCCTGAGAGTAAGGGCTGCACAAGGCAGGGCAAGGAATGTCTCTGCCTGCTTGACAGTAATCCCTCTCCTCTAGACTGTGCAAAATGGCATTTCTAGCACTGACTTCTTTTTTTTTTCAGTTTCCCACACTTTATTTCCACTACTGCTGTGTTTAATGCTTTCATGTTGCTTCCAGAGCTGTTTCTGCTTCTAATCCACTTGTAACTCCTTAGGGGATTCAGGGAGCAATAATTAACCTTTTGGTCCAAGAATTTCAATGGTTTCCTGTAGGTACTCCACTACAAGCTCTAAAAAGCTTGGAGTATGAAGTGGAGGGGCAGCTAGCTGTGCTACAGCACATCTGTACAGAATGTTGGGCTAATTAGCTGGCGAAGTTTTATTTCAGCTTGGTTCACTCATTGCACCTGCAGAGGTGCAGCAGGTTTTCTGCTTGCCTGCTCTTTGTAAAGCTGTGTTTACCTACCCTGTGGTTTCACCACTTGGCTGAAGCTTAGGCACTGTACATAGTGCTGTGTGTGCTTGTTCTTGTCTTTTAGGGTCACAGGCTTTAAATGAGGGAGACAAGAGTACAGCTGAATGAGGAACAAGATTTGGTGCTTTCCTGTGCACCTTGCAAACAACTGAAGCACTTTAACTGGGTTTTGCACTGAGCCACAGCATCTGAGCTGAGTGAATGAACTTTCTGCCAAAATTTAGCTACTTCTTTGTGGTTTCTCGATTTATTAATTTATTTTATTTTTACTGCTTCCTTGGTGTGTGTGTTTTAAAGTTGGATAAATTAGGAGGTTCAGGATCTGCCACTTGTGGGTTTTGCTGTAAAGAGCACTCGTGGTAAATTGACTGAATTGCTTCATGCCTCTATTAATACCTCTATTTTTTGTCCAGTCAAAAACAAAAAAAGGGTTTTTTAAAGACACAATTGTTGAAGTATTCATTTTAAAAAGTCAGCTTTATTGTTTAAGATGTAGCATGTTCCCTGATTTTTCTTACTGAAGAGATGCTGAAAGTGTTTAGCCTATCTGCTCTGTGTGACTGAGGGATGATGTGTTCCTGAGAAGAGTGTTGCACACAGAATGGTGACTTCCCTGATCCTTCCTGAGGGATGCACCTGGAAATTTACTGGGGCACAGTCTTTTAAAGTAGGTAACAGAATGGATACAGGTGATTGTTGTGGTTTTTTTTCTTCTTCCAAAAGGTGCAATGCATTCTGTAAGTTATGTGCCATAGAAACCGTAATTACAATAAATTTTAATGGTTTAAAGCATTTGTGAGGAACCTGTGGCTGGATCCCAGGTGTTGCCTATGATGTTGTGCTCCCCCGCTGTATGAAGCACAATATATCTCATGGAAGGGAAAATTCACCACACAGGAAAATATTTACTGTGGGGTTTTAATAAGCCTAAGCCCTGCAAGCTGCTCTTTGACCTTAGTGAGGAAAACGTTCTCAAAAGGGGGAAATACTTAAAGTGAGCTTGGGGGCTGAATTGCATCACATGGATTCAGGTGAATGTCATCCCAGTCACTGCTGTGAGGGACCAGGTGGGGGATGATGGCCTGCCTCCTGCCATGAGTGTGAATTTCCTGCTGTGGGCTCAAAATCTTGCATAAGTAAACCAGTAGGGTAAAAAAGAGATAATAGCGTATTATTATCTTTATCATTACTGTGCCCCAATAAATTTCCAGGTGCATCCCACAGTGTCCCTCTGCCATGGATAGGGACACTTTCCACCAGAGCAGGTTGCTCCAAGCCCCATCCAGCCTTGGACACTTCCAGAGATCCAGGGGCAGCCACAGCTTCTCTGTTCCAGGGTCACCCCACCCTCATAGTAAAGAAATTTCTTCCTAATGTCCAATCCAAAGCTTCCCAGAGTCAGTTTATCTCTGAACCTGAGTTTATGCCTGCATTACCTTAGTGGGTGCTTCTTCAGGCTCTTCCCCTTGGCCATGAGAGTTGGATAGTGGGAGCAGGGGAGGCACGAGTGACACGTGCTTGGCTTGTCATGCAAACTCAGTCTGGACATACTCTGTGGGATTATAAATATTTGTAGTAGCTATGCAACTTAGTAACATTCATCACTCAACAAACATGGCTTTCAATGAAATAGAATGACATTCTTAAATGCAAAATAAATGCACGAAGAGCTTTATGGATGTAGTAAGCTTTCTCTGAGGATGCAGCAGGTACGGCTGGGCTTTGGCCCCAGGGGGATTAAACTGCTGAGTTAAACATCCGAGTACTTTTTAGGGGAGAGAAAACTCCTTTGGGATTGTGCTGCTGACGCCCTGCTCCCAGCTGTCATGTGCTCCAGCTTTTTGGATGGGAGGAGGCCAAGGGCTGGAAGTGGGCTGGGGTGACCTAGGACACGAGACCACACCCTGAGATGCTGCCAGTGAGGGCTCCAAGTGACCCTTCAAGTTCTTCTCCTCTGTTGCCATCTCATAATTATGCATACTTGGGATGATGAATATTGGAAGAGGCACAATTAAAGATCGTCTGGGTTTGTTTTCATTAAAATAGAGATGTTATCTTTACACTTTTTTTATTGCTTTCCTCAGATTTTTTAATTAAAAGCTTTCGAAACGAGGCTTCTCCTGAAGATCCCTTGTGTGAAAGGAAAGAGAGAAGCCGTGTTCCAGGCTGCAGAATATGGTTTTGTTGTTTATGAGGAACGTGGGGAAAAATAAATCACTGAATTAGTTTCATATACTTAGTGTGTATAACCAAAAGAAGTTGCAGTGTGCCTTGACATTATTTGTCCCAGGCAACTGGGACAAGTCAGAGGTGTTGGCTGGAAGGTGCCCTATATTTAATACTCAACATGTGCTGGCTTTAATGCTTTGGCGTCATTTCTGGCCAAAGTGCTGTGCAGTTGTGAGCTCTGGGGGGTTGTGTGCAGCATGGGGGGGACTGGGTGGTGGGATGGATTATGGGGAGCACCCCAGTACTCCAATTTTGGGAAAGGAGGGGCTGGGGATGGGTTTCAGCTTCTAGAAGCATCATGCCTGATGGTTGCTGCTCCCAGGTCTGAGGCCACTTTGGTTTCATGTTCTCCCTTTGTGCCCAGCCCTTCTCCACTGTTGACCCACGTCAGTCACACCTTGGCTATTCCTGTTTGCTCTTGATACTGCTGCCTTCCCCCAGCAACAGCCTGTAAATGTTTTCTTGGGCTCCAAAGGCGGCTGATTTGAGCATCTGTCAGTAAGGAGTTATTTCCATATCTATAACATTCTAATAGAAACTACTGTAGATAAGTCCCTGGCTCTGCCCACAGGCTCGTGATGGGGGCACAAAGCTGTGTGGCTGCTGCTCTACAGGAAACAAATTTGTTACTGGAACAATTTGTTTGTCTTAAAACCCCATGTGATAGGCAAGGATGATGCTGCTTCATTTTGACCATCAAAAGCTACAGCTGTGAATGGGAATATCACCTTTTTAATGCAGAACCCTAATGAATTGTTAAGGGACTACTGTGGGGGTACTGATGTGGACACTGATGCTGGTGATGGATTCCTGGGACAGGAATTTGTAAATCTGATAAGTCTGGGTAGGCATGTGCCTTGGGTAGGAGGAATCTGTCTGTCCTGCTTTAGGGAAAGGATGGAGCTTTACATGCACAGGGCATCAGAGCTGGAGTCTGTATTTTGAGCAGCTGAACCAAGTTCTTCCAAAGTTCTAAAGGTGTGCAGGGGCTTCTGATGTTAATCGAATTTGTTAGTAAATAACCAGCTTTAGGGCTGTTGGTTGAGACACATAATGCAAATGAGCTGATGAAATAGTTCTATGATTCTTGTTTATTTGGGTTTTTTAATTAAGCTGGATGACATTGCTTTGCTCTGCACATCTTTTGACCTGCTGTCCGTGTCCCGTGAATAATTCCATGGTGGATAATTCACGCCTATTCATAGCAGAAGAGCACTTAAATGCTGTCACTTAAATGTTGATTGTTTGGAGATTAGGGATGGAATGGCTTTGTGCCTTTTATCTTTTCTGAACCATTTATTGTGCTCTGTGTGCTGGACCAGATCCACCCTGATCAGTGCTCCCTGAGAAATGATTGTTCCAGACAACATAATGGCTTTCATATGTCATTTTCTGATTTCCAGCTTGAGCTTTAAAAATGTTGGTGGAATAATGGGTTTCTGTAGGATTACTGTAATTCAAAAGGTCATCTAGGTAATAATTATCTTATGCACTTGGCTTAAGGAATTCAGAAACACAACATGAATTCAAAGTCTCTCTTTGCAGATTGAATGATTGATATCTGCATGCAGATGTCCCAGAATATAAAGCCCAGACCTAAATTTAGAGAGAGCTCTCACAAAAAAAATGTAGATTAATTTTGGTGCAAATTGAAAATTTAATTTATAATTTGATTGAACTTCTGACAAAGCAGTTAGCAGAAGTGTGTTTAAAGTATTTTAGTCAAAGTTTCATGAGCAGCAAGGTGGGATAAATGGTCTCTAGTCCTCAGTGACACTGTCCATTTAAGAAAGGATTCTAAATCACAGGTTTTAAACGCATGGTTTCAGATACCTGAAAATTTATGAAGATGATACAACATATGATGAACTGGACATATTTTGGTGCTTCCTGGTCCTTATGTTATCTCATCACCTGCAGGATTCAGCAGTGGGAGACTGGGATGGTCATTTTATTATTTTAAAAAATATTATATTTGTTAATAAATACCTCTGTGTGCAACTGTTAACTGTGTGTGTGCCTCCAGGTTTTGCTTAACTGAAATCTGTTATGTGCCAGACTGAAATCTCAATTTTTGAAAACATAACGGATAAACTCTCCAGAGTAGAAAATTTTTATTTCTGTGAACTTGAAATCCCGTTATGGGTTGGTGCTGCATGTTGGACTTTGTGTACTCTCTGTTCTCATGTGCCAGTGATCTGAAGATTTATGTCCTTAGCTACCAGCATTTGGCCAAGTTAAACACACCCCCAAGATTTTGGTGTGGAACTCAATTCTCACCTGTATGCAGTTTAGTTGCATCTTCATTTCAGCTCTTAAAATATAGATGGGTTTCAGATCTCTGCCTGCTCCTGCAGGCTGGCACCCACAGTGTAAAAAGCCAGTCTGTGCCCTCCCTGCTTCCCCACCCCTTTCAGAAAAGGGACAGCACAGTTACTGCTTTGGGGAGATTTTAATTTTTGGAGATCACAGTGAAACAAACGTTTATTTTTCTTTCTGCAGGTCTTTTTGGTTCAAGTTAATCCAGGTGAAACCTTTACAATAAGGGCTGAGGATGGAACCCTCCAGTGCATCCAAGGTAAGAGGATGTGGATGAGCTTTATGGAATACCTGTTCTGTCCTCTCTCCAAAATCGTGGTCTGCAGCTCTGGGAATGCACTGGAGCACTGGAGAGTGAGAGCTTGCAGACGTGGCTGCTCTCTGTGTTCTAGGAGCTCGGTATCTCAGAATGAGTCATGCATTTCTTGGAAGTCCAGGAGGATTTCTCTCTTCTGTTATTTATCAGTCCCATCTTGCAGCCTCTTTGCATCTTTTCTGTGACTCCCCCTCCATGTAAGCAGTGCAGGAGTGGGTGGCTCTTGCTTCAAGCTCCATCCCCATGGAAATGATGAATTAATAGTTGTTTGAGATAGACGTTACAGAAGCTTCCCTGAGCCCCATCCAGGGTTATTTGGTCTTGATGAGCAATAATAACAGCAATTTAAAGCTGCTTGTTGAGATTTATAGCCAACATGCTGTGTGGTAAGAAATTGGTCCATGTGGCAGTTAACAGAGGAATAAAGCTGGCTACTCCTTTTATTTGAGAAGAATGCTTTACTCTGGCTTAGTACATGAAAGATTTCCATTACAAATATAATTATGACCCCATTTATTTATAATTTTGTTCATGCTCAAAGTGGTGTTCAGACAGTGTATTTAAATGAAGGCAACTTGAAACCTCATGGATCTGTATTCCCAGTAATTTAACGTGTTTGTGCCAGTGGGACTTGTTTGGTACTCATCAGCAGCCTTTCATAAAATTGATTTAGAATTTCTAGCATAAGATTGTCCCCTTTTATTTTCTATAGCTGCAGTATTGACTGCCAAAGCTCATGTTTATTTGTATACACTCTTTCAGTTTGGCCTGAAAATTCTTGATATTCTTTTCAAGCTAAAGCTTCTGATCCTACTTTATTGTAAAATATTTTTATTGCTGAACTAAGTACATGGTGCAAACACAGGAAAGTGCCTGACTTTGGTGGTGGTGTATTTTTTTTTTCTTTTGGTAAAGCTGCTCTTACCATGCAGTTGTGGAACTTAATAGTGATCTATTGCAGAAGATCTGTTGTAATCAGCCTGCAAATATACTAGGATTTGGATTTGTGACAATTCTAGTTTTGTGCTCTGAGGTTATTATAGTAGACAGGCTAATTTTGTGTGCAGTGTTTTTGGAAATTACACACCCCCTCCACAAAACCTAGTGTACTTTTTTTCCCCTGTGATAGAGCTTTTGGTATGTTTAAAGGTTATAAATGTTTGGTATGTTTAAAGGTGAATGTATTCCCTGTACATAGGGCAGCACTCAGACAATAATGTTGCATTTTCCAATGCTCCCACATTGCACTATGATTAGCAGGAAAAGGAATAATTTTAGCACTATGTTAAGGCAGCATGAAAGTGTCTTTTTGGGCAGTGCCTCTCAGCTGGTAGCTCCCTGTGGAATAGATGATACTTGCTTTTTCCTTACTGCCACGTACTCAGGGTTATGACATCAGATGTGCTGCTGAATATTCAGAGTGTGAAGGATGGCTTTATTACAAATTGGGTGATTCTCCTGAGTGCAGGGAGTGAACACTGTTAATAAAAACTTGAGATGTCAGGCTTGGTAACACTGAATTCTTCAGGATATACGAAAGCTCTTCCCATTCTGCAGGGACAGCTAACTTTGCTTATGTAGCAGAATTAATTTTTTTTTTTTTATTTTGCATATGACTTTTTGGGCAGTATGAAATCTTCAGGTTGTGCTCCTGGAGCCTGTTCTGGAAGTCCTGTGGGCCCCACTTTGTGTCCAGAACCCTGTTTGGCTCCACAGCTGTGGTGTATCTGGTCATGATGTGCTTTAGAGGGCTGAGGCAAAAACAACAGAGAAGATGACTTAGTGAATCTTCATTTGTCTTACCGTGGTTGGAAGAAAGACACTTGCTTGAGTAGAACCTCTGTGGAATATCCTCTGTTTTAAACACCCTGAAGTGTAATTAGCCACTAATTGAGTAATCACTGTTTTAAGCCAGAAAGGACAGATGCACATTTGAATGTTTCTGACATTTTGGAGTGGTGGAGAAATCTCAAATAGAAAAACTTCTTCCAGTCCCTTGGGGTTGCAGCAGTAAGATAATCAGTGAAAACTTAAAAAAAATAATAACCTCTAAATAATAAAAAACAGGAATAAGTATGTATTTGTAACTGGGGATGCAAGGTGTTGCAGCAAGTGCTCTCTTCATTACTTCTTTTTTGCTTGCATATAAAGGTGACTTGTTTAAGACAGTGATTTATAAGCCCTGTAGATCATGGTGTGGGCTTGGGTTAGGCAGCTCTTGGAAATGATGGTGGCTGGGAGAAGTTCAGCTGGTCAGTGGGCATGGAGAGAGTCTGTGGTTTCCTTGAGAAGACATTTAAAGAGAAATTAAAAAAAAAACCCCACAATAAATCTGGTTTTCTGGAGGAATCCAGCCCTTGAGTGCACAGCCCACGTGGTGAGTTGTTTAGGGAAGCATCTGAACAGTTCCAGGTGCTCTCAGCAGGAGTTGTGTTGTTGTCTGACTTCCTCAGGATTTGCCTTCTCCTTCCCATGTGATAGCAGAGACGCTGTGCTATGTGACTTTTGTAGCCTTTATAAGAACAGCCAGATAAAGGAATAAAGAAAAGAAATGTTGGGGATTAATTGAGATTCATTTTTTAATGGTTGCTAGAGGCTGAATCAAGACCTGAGGCTGCCTGTGTGGATGGAGCTGGGCTGTGCAACACCCCAGGGCTTGCTGGGTGTTGGGGCTGGCCACCTGGCCTGTGGGATGGAGTGGAAACATACAGCACATCCTTTATTCATGTGTGATGCCATGGCCAGTCCTTGTTCCTTTCCGTCCATGTGGGTGTTAATGGCAGGTCACTGGTGTGCTTCCTTTGGGATTTCCCTGCTCACCTTGTGCTGCCAAACACCCAGGGTGAGCCTGGGGCTCTGACTGCTGTGCTGCCCCTCTGGGGGTTCAGGGAGACTGGCTCAGGGTCTCCACTCAGTGTCTTTGCAAGATGGAACATGTGTATGTGCTCTGTCATCAGTATTTTAAAAGCTGCTCTTTTTAGGAAGTTTGACAGGTATTAAATACTTCATAAATGTGTCAATACTTTAAATGCTTCATTTCCTTTTCACATATTCCCATTTGATTTGTCAAAAACTCAGGACTTGACTGTTGCTAGCTCTGCAAGAAAAAGACAAGGGCAGGGCATATCCTCAGCCATTTCTTTACTCAGCTGTTAACTGTGGACCTTGTATTTCCTTTGTATGAAAGATTGCTTCTAGCTAGTGCTTTGTGGTAACCACAATAAATGAAATATAGAGCAGGGCGAGAGCCTGGATCTGGTAACTACAGAGTGGAATTGAAACAGACCCCTGAATTACAAAAAAAAAAAGTCTGCTTTCTAATTTCAGAATAAATAGATCTCATGTGAAACTGATATGTTCAGGAAACTCACATTTCCCTAGTGGCTGATTAAAGACAAGTTTTTTAGCCAATATCTTAAGATCTTTGGTAGGAACTTTTGTTGCTGCCTGAGAGCTTTGTCATTCACACTTCAAAAATTCACTGTTTGTGCATAGTTTGGGGCAGTGAAGCTGTACTTGAGAATCTGTTCAGAGCCTTTCCCTCCTGGAAGGCAATAATGCCAAGCTGTCACACCCGCTGTGGCAGGAATAACATGGGCAGAATGATTGTTCTGGTGCCTCTTGACCTTGCTTGTCACCCACATGTTGAAAATGTGTATGTACAGAGTATGCAGGCTATCCATGGATCACACAGAACTGCCCAATTATTGCTAAATGTTCGTTTTATTGCCATCCATGTTAATGGTCCTCAAGCTGGACCTCATTTTCTGCCACAAGCCAAACTGAATTTTCTGTATGCATATAAAGCTGCAAAAAGACTGTAACAAAGTAGAAGAGCAGGCAGCAGAAAAGCAGGTGATGGCACAAAAAAATGGAATTCCTGGTAAATTCTGCCTAACCCATGCTGCTGGAAATGCTCTCTTGAAACTCGCCTCTAGTCTTTGTTTTGTATGCCAGCACAAAGTTTGGAATAGTGAAGAACAAAACTGACCTGAAAAGAAAACAAATATGCTAAAGGGTTAAAAATTCTGCTTTAATTCTGTCCTGAAACAAGGGGAATTCACCCTTGCATAGGGTGAGCAAGGCTCTGCATTAAACTGGCTTTTGTGATTTATTCAAGGACAAGGTACAGATGTGCAATGGCGTGGAGGGGGTGCAGTTATGTTGGAGCATAAATATCTGCTGCAGACAAGGACCTAAATTGCTTTTGGGTGGTTGCATTTTGAAATGAAAACAGGATAAAAACATAGACAGTTTACTAATACTGATATTTGTTTCAAGGGATGTTTTCAAGTGTTTTGCCATTGAGGCTTGAACTTGAAGTTTTGCTTCTTCTTATCTTGTAAAACAAAGAATGCAAGAACTCAATCTCAGTGCTGGTTTTTCTGTGTCTCTAAAAGTGAGTAACTCAAGAAAAAGACCAGAAGTATGCAAAAAATTTAGCAGTGGTTTCTGAAATGAAAGATTTCCTGGAATTATTATTCCCTTAATTTGGTGGGTGGGTGTGGTTTGGTGTTGTAGTGCAAAGGAATGGATAATATTAAAGGCTTTACAGTTGTATATTTGTATAGGAAGAGTGTGTGTGTCAGTGAAATAAGGCTGTTAGGACAGTCCAGGCAAACCAGACAAAGTGTGGGGGTTTTTTTCCTCCACGGTATGAGGTTGGAAATGAGGAAGTGAGTCAGTTTCTTGCAGGGGAGGAAGGAGTTGAAAATAGATGGGACACTGTGAGCAAGTGAGTGGTACCTGTGGAGTGAACTGGGTGGGGACATTGACACTGGGATGAGAGGGGTGATGGGCACATCCAAGGGAACAGATGCATCACACAATCCCAGAATGGTTTGGGTTGGAAGGGGCCTTAAAGATCATCTCATTCCAACCCCCCTGCCCTGGGCAGGGACACCTTCCTCTGTCCCAGGTTCTTCCAAGCCCTGCCCAGCCTGGCCTTGGACACTTCCAGGGCTGGGGCAGCCACAGCTTCTCTGAACAACCTGTTTTAGTCTATTAACACCTTCAAGTAAAGAATTTCTTTTTCTTATCTAATGTAAACTTGCCTTCTTTTTGATTAAAGCCTTGTCCTGTCACTCCATCACCTTGTCCAAAGTCCCTCTCCAGCTCTTTTTCAGCCCCTTTAGGCACTGGAAGGGGTTCTGAGGTCTCCTCAGGCCTTCTCCAGGCTGAAGAGCTCCACTCTCAGCCTGTCTCCATAGCAGCATTACCATCATCTTCCTGAAACTCCTCTGGGCTCTATCCAACAGTTCCACCTTCCTTTCACACTGGGACCCCAGAGCTGGATGCAGTACTCCAGGTGAGGTCTCAGGAGAGCAGAGGGGGAGCATCGCCTCCCTTGACGTGCTGATCCCACTTCTTTGGGATGTCACAGCAGAGGCTGGGGAGGAAAGAAGCCTGGGGAGACAGAAGAGAAAGCCAGGCTCAGGTAGCTGGCTGTGTTCCAGTTCACCTGGTGCCTCAGGAGCTGGGAGCACCTGCTCCATCACTTGGCAGGGGCAGAGGCAGATGCTGGGCTGTTCATCACTGGGCCTGGCGTGGTTTCACTCTGAGATGAAACAGCAGCAGCACCTGAAGTCCTGCTGCTTTGTAGAGGCTTGAGAAGGCTGGAGATACTTTAATAAAGAGCAGCTGGTGAAATCTGCAGGTGGAAGGTTCTTTGGGCCCTCCAGGGCAGGCACTGCCTGTGTGCTGGTCAGATCCCAAGGCTGGGGCAGGAGTCCCTTTGGTTCAGTACCTGCTTCTCTCCAGAGCATCACCTGAATTACCAGAATTTGGCCCTTGGTTACATTTTAAGAAATACATTTGTGACTGTATTCCAAGTATGCTGCAAAGCCCTGCATTGATCAGAACATTTTCTTTCTGCCCTGACAAATTTATTGTCCTTTCTCACCTGTATCTGCTGGTAGTTGGGAGCTGCATGTGGCCAGGCAGTTCCTGGGGAAAGGCTCTGGGGACATCTGCCAGGGTGCATGGCAGCAGGACAGGATGGACGTGCTTGGCTGTGGCAGGGAAGGGAGGGGTGAGATGCTGGGTGAGCTCTGGTTCTGTTTCTCCTGGTTTCTGCAAAGTGTTTCAGCTCTTTCCACCTACGTGCTGGTGGGCAGGCTGGTTCCACGGCATGGAAAACTCCCTGTAGGAAATGCAGCTTCAGTTCAGACTATTTTGGTCATTAGGGCTTGCAGCAGAGCAGTCTGTGTGGTGGTGTTTTACAGCACAGCTCTTGGTATTAAATAGCTTTTGTTTACACTTTGTTTATTAAGCTTTGGCTCAGTTTCTTTCTGTTTACCAGCAAGGGCCTTTTTCACCCCATTAAGTTTTAAAACATAACTCTTACTCCTCATTTACACCACTTTACTTTGACTCCTGGTACTTGGTGTCTAGATTTAGTGCTTGATGGAAAAGACAGGCCTGCAGTACCCATTGCTCTCCTGCAGCACAAACAAGTTTTTGATTTATTAAAGTTCTTTCTATTAGTGGACAAATGAGAAAATATCTGCATAAACATCTTCCAGAGCAAAGCTGTGGTTGAGAATAACTGGGACAAATCCCATGTCAGTGTCTAATCAGCCTTTATATTGACCAAAATATTTTTTAAATATCTCTAGCAGACTCAGTATTATTCTTTAGATGCATTGTCACAGTCTCCTGGGTTTGGTCACTTGAGTGTTTCAGCAAACTCAGCTCTGTAGCACAGACATGTCCCCAGGCCTGGGATCAGCTGTGCCTTTCCTGTTGGGATGTTATCCATGGTGCATGGATATAAACCACCAGCTGTTAATTGTATAATCATAACAGGCACTGTTAATTTATTTTCACCTTGTTGCCCACTAGAAAATACCAGAATTTGCAGAGGAACCTTTCATCCTCTGTGTTATTTCTGATGTTGTTGGTGCCTGTCAGAGATAGGTTCTTTGCCCTTTTAGTGTTTGATCACCTTAGAAAACTGTGGTGTGATGTACCCTTTATACCTTTCATGTGCAATAAACAACTTTAAAGCTTTCACATCTTTGTGAACCATGTGTTGAAATCTAAGAGAGTGTAAAGAGCTGCTAACCTGGAGTAGGTTTTTCCCATGTTACTGTCAGTGAGATCACCCCACCATTCCCCACTCATCTCATGGTTTTATTTTTTTAGCACACCACAATCAAGTATAGGAAGCCATGTAAGAAGCCAAGAGTAAACAATGGGATGCTTTGTTTACTGTGTGAATAATCTTAGCTTCTCCATTTTAAATCCGATAATGCTAAGAATAATTATGGAAATTTATTTTGCATGTGTGTGATTAAATCTTGAACCAGATGCACCTGCACTTGTAGCTTTGCTGGGTGGAATATCTGGTTCTTTACAGTTGGTAGCTGTTATTTGTTATAACTCCCCTGACACAAGACAAAAGGAAAAAGAATCTTGGCATGTAATTAAATTTTAATTTGGCTTAATCTTTCCAAATCCTAAATTGTGACTGTTTTGTAGTACACTGAAAGGGACAGAGATATAGCTAAAGTGGAGATATTTTGGGAATTCTATGAAATGTAGAAACCAAGGATTTCTTGAGACCTTTGCTGTTGGTCTGTGTCCACCCATGCTGGAGGGATGGCCAGAGGCTCTCCCAGCCCCTGGTCCCTGGGGAGGTCTGGGATGGAGCCTGGCAGCCAGTGCTGTGTCCTGCTGACGTGGCCTCAGGGCACAGCAGCCCTGCAGGAGGAGAAGGGCAGGAGAAATAAATTAAGACTTGAACCATTCTGGTTTGTACGTATGTAAAAACCAATCATCCTGCTTCCCAGCAGAACGGCACCCAAATGAGCAGAGATGCAGTTCTTGAAGCTTGTCCTTTGCTAAAATTGAGATTATTTTTGTGTGTTTTTTTGGAATGCCTAAGAATCTGCTGCTGGGAAATGCGTTGATCTCTGGAATTAGGACAGCAGACTTTAAAGACAACTGTTAGAACATATGGCCTGGGCTATAATTTCAGACTTTTTTTGGGTTTGTAAATATGCAGGACTTGTGTTTGGGGTTTGTGTCTGTCCTTATTTTCCTTTTGTGTGTATGTGTATATATATGTGTGTGTGTGTGTCTGACAGACTCAGAAATCATGGTAGATCCAAGGGCCCTGGGGAAGGCTGTCTTCTGTCAGCATACTATCAATTTTTAAGTTTCCAAATATCTCTGGATCTCTACCTAAAACCCAGGGAATCTGTGTGAGTGCGTGGGTATCTGCAGGAAGGCTGAAGTTGTCAGCCCTGCTAAATGCATCTGATCCTCCTAGTATGGACCTAGTGCATTCCAGTCAATGGTGGCAGGATTTTCAAGTCCAAGATCCACAGGCTACAGACATTGCAAACCCATTAGTCAGTGCTTTTAGTCTTTTTACAGTGTATTAGTGCAGCTATAGTTCTGAATTAGTAAGGCAGTTATAGTCAACTTTCCTAATCTGAAGTAATTACAGTTATTGGCCAGAAGAATAATGAAATTATTCAATTATCCTTATTAAATTCCTTTAGCCCTCATCACAGGTAAATATTGAGTTTCCCATGCTTTTTATTCTTTAATGTCTGTGATTCTGGTTCATGTTTGTTGTTCATGCGGGAGATGTGGATTAGGGATGGGGATGAAGCACATTGTAACTTAGAGTCTTTGCAGGGCTTTTAGTATTATGCTTCTCATTTTTAATTTTGCAACAAATCTCAACTCTGATAAGTGCTAATAATGAATTGACTTTAAATGGTAAAGAATGTAAATTGGATTGTTGGTTTTGCTAAATTTCAAATTGTACTTCCACCATAAAAAAAAATAGTGTAGTGGTTGTTGAAAGCTGTATTGAATCAGCTGTTGATTCTGCTGTTATCAGGTTTCTGGGGCTGTGTAGCTTTCACTGTGACAGTCAAACCCCTTCTATATTTAGATACAATTTGTGTGATCATATCTTAAAGAGTCTTGTTTGTTCCTTCTGCACCAGTGTTTTCTCGTGGTCACTGCCATAGGGTGGATTCTGGGTCTGTGACATCAACAGCTCATTTTGTGTGTTGTGAATATTTTCATTAATAGAGGTTTGAGGAATAGATGATATTACAGAAATAAATCACTGAGTCAGCTTTGCAATGAAAGCATCACTGGCTTCAAAACAAAAAGGAAAGGAAAAAGCCCACTCAACCACATTAACCAGTGTGAAATTGCATAACTGTGGACAACCTCAAAGTGTGCAGACTGCCATCCAGCTGCATCAGTAATAGTTGTTTAACAGTAAATCTAGAATCTGACTTTAATATTCTAAATTATTTAGGACAAATATCCTAGAAACAAATAAACCTACTCTGTGATTTACTTATTTAAGCACCATAAGACTTAATTTTGATTTTTCCTTTCTTTGTGGGTCAGAGAGCTTCAAATACTACTTAAAAATCAAGCTACTCCTGGAGATGAGTGGGAGTTTTGTTGGGGTTTTTCTTTTGAATGTTCAACAGAATACCAAGTTGTCATAATTTGTGCAATTTAGTTTTTTATTAATGTACCCCATGTGTTATAATGGAAAGCTGTAGGGTTCTGCACATGCTTTGTTTATAGGCTGGGTTTGATTACTGCATATGACTTTTGCCTTCTTGATTATGTTGTTAACAACAGTTCTGATGGTGTATTTTGTGATTTGGTTTGGTTTTTTTTTCGTTGCTCTGTTTTCTTTCAAAGTTTATTCCTCTTGTTTCTGTTGTGGATGAGGTGGGGGAACATTCGAGTGTAGATGGGTTGTCACAAGCAGTGCCTTGCTCTCTGGTTTGCTGTTAATTTCCTGTCAATATGCCCCACACAGGAGATGTTAAAAAATACTTGGTAGCACAGAACCATGTCAATCAGTGTGTATGGGAAAGATTGCAAATTACCCATCAGCAAGGTTTATTTTTGCTTCTCCTGGCAAGTGAAGGGCTCATGGCCCTGCAGGTATGGAAAAAAGAACCTGTGCAGAAACCCTGGTGTAAAGCTGTGTTAGCAAACTATGTTTTAATTGTTGTGTTATGGAAAGGCTTTGGTATTGCCAGCACTGGCAAACAAGAGCTTACAATTTTATTTTTTTTCTCAAAGTACTTGGATTTTGGTTTTTTTCAACGACACAGCTTTCAAGCAGAGTTTTATAAGTGACCATTTGGTCTATAACTATCTGTATACTATTTATCCAAACTTCACCTTTGAAGTGGTGTACATGTTAAGCAAAGCTACACTGTGTTATTTATAAAAATCCAGCCTAAAATTCCTAGAAACTCTTGGAGTTTTGGTTGCCCTGCCTGCTGCTGCTGAGGGTGAGGCTCTCCAAATGCCATCTCGGCGAGGTCGCTCCAGATGACCTCTGTGTAACGTAATAAAAGACTATTTTTGTCTCAGCAGACGATATTATCTCACCATAACATTTTTGAACATTTCTGGCTGGATTGTTCTGAATGTTGGAGCTGTGCCTGCGGAGGGGCCTGAAACACAATGCCTGCCATTCTCAATTGTGTGAGCACTTGGGTTTGATGATGGGACTGTGGGGAGCAGGGTGGGAGTGGGGCATTAATTAGGCCACTCCAGTCCAGTTCCCAGCACCTGTAGGCTTGAGATGTACACTGGCTCAAATATGTTTGATTTCTAAACCAAGTATTTGTGTACAAGTGTGTGTGTCTGTGTATATATGTTCATCTGCTTTTACATAAAAGAGGTGTCTATGTACAACTGTAAAAATATACATTAGTATTCAAATATATATATATGTGTGTGTATATGTTTATTTATTTGTATTTATATATGGTCATTTTATCACTTTAAGATGGTCACTCAGCTCTCCAAAGCCATTCTGGCCATGGCTCTTCCTCTGAGTGGAAGTTTTTCTAATCCTTGGTGAAAGCATGGAAATGGCAAACAAGTGCCTTGGGTGACGTGCCCACAGGATTTTCACTGAGGCTTCATTAAGGTTACTTAAGTTAGAAGTAATTTGCCTCCCTTGGGGGAAAATTCTGATATTTGGAATGTTTTATCAGTCATCTGCAAAACGAAATGAACATAATTGGTGGCTAATTGTTTGCAAGAACTGTGCAATACAATTACGAAGAGTTAAGCTGAAACCAATTGTGTTTATGAAATCTAGCATAAGAAACACTATATTAATCCTGCCTCAATACCAGGAAACGCAATTAGTGTAATTAAGACTATCATATTGTAATTTTCTTGGCGACTCCGTGCCTTGGCAGGCGCTTTGCCCTGCCGGGGCTGGAGCGGAGCGCGTTCCTGTCGCGGCTCCTTCTGCCAGGAGAGCTCTGAAGTGACTTTGCTCACCCTGTTGTGGGATGCTGCTGCAGGGTGGAAAAAGTGCTCCAGCTGCTGCCTTTGGGTGGCTCCTGCCTTTGGGTGACAGCTCCATGCCTTTGCTGTGGTGGCATTTTGCAGGCTCTGTCTGTGCTGGCTGCAGCCGCATCCCCGCCTTTGATCCAAGGGAAGCGCGAGGTTTGGGATCCTCACTGGGGTTCCTCCAGCTGGGATTTCACCCAGGGCACTCCTTGGGCTGTGTTTGCTGCCAGTCCTGCCCTGACAGCACAGGCCAAGCTGTGCCACCCTCCTGTGCCACCCTGGGGGTCCTGAGCCCTGGGTAGGAGGGGACAGTGCAGGGCTGCAATTAGGGTGGAGTAAACAGACATGAGAATTGCTATTAGGCTCTCATTAGCATTGTATGCTCTATCACAAGAAGGACATAAATAAATAGCTTTGTCTGTTTGTGTCGAAATAGACTCAGGTGTGTTTAACTTGGTTTTAGGAGCAGCAGCCATAGATACCTTCATGCTGGTAACAATGTGGACCATCACTCTTAAATCAGCTGGAATATACATTGCTGATGGATTTGTTGTAGAATGTGCCCAGGTCAGGAAAAAATGACTGTGGTAACATAGTTGTTATTGTTGCAGCTTGTCTGTCACTGCTGTGAATGCACGTAATTAAGGGATAATCAGCATAATGCCTACTTTGAGCTCTTCTTAATGGTTTAATTGCTTCTCTGAGTTAAATAAACACTTTATGCTTATTTTACAAATTTTTCCCCGGGGAGCTTGTCACATGGAAGTGTACGTGCATGTCTTTCTTTTTTCAACATAAAGAATAATCGGTTATTTAATTAAGCTTCTCCTGAAGTTCTCTTTTGGGATATTCTGTGTTCTTATGAGCTGCTCTGATAACTAATGTGTCAGAATAGGCTGGGTAAGAGAGGTAATGAGTTTGTCAGTGGGAAAATGAATGTGAATATTAATGCTGTTGTTCCAGAGTCATCTACGTGCCCATTCTTTGTGGACACAAGTGCCTGTGTACGTTTTTCTGCTCTTTGTGAAATGCTTTAACAGTTTCAAGGGGTTGTGGTGGTTGCAGAGGATAGCTGATGACTGTCCCCAAGCAAAGTGATGCTCTGGGTACCAACTGGTTTGAAACCTGAGCAGATGTGAGGTCCCACTAGAGATTTCACTGGGCTAAATAAGAAACTGTCTAATTGTTTTGATCCTTTTTCCTACTCATTTTCATTCTGTACATTTGTCATTTTAGAGACACTTTATTGCACTGCATGCCACATGTATCATGTGTCCATTTGAACTGCATGGAGTCTACAGAAAATTTTACCTGGTTCTTCCTTGTACTGTATAAAACTCTTCATGTCTTTTTAAAAGATGCCCTGCCTCAGAATACTTACAAGGGACATTCAGTATCTTTTTTTATTCCTGCATTTCTAGATCCTGTCTGCTCAGCCAGGGTACAGCTCACTTTGAGTGCAATTTGCTCCTTACAAAAGGCCAGAGCAGTGTGCAGCCTGGCTAGCAGGCTCCTTGGTGAGCTGGTTCAACAGTGACAAATTTAAATTTTTAATTTTTTTTAAAAGTTAAAAAAAATAGCACAGGAATTGAATGTTTTCCCGGTAAGTTTCTCAGCCAAGGAGCCTTGGTTTGCAAAATACTTATGGGTACAGTGCAGTTACTACGTCAAGACCTTCCTTTCCTTCATACAGGGGAATTTAATAAGTTTCCTTGAAATGGTTTAAACTGCTGAATTAATGAATACACTAAGTTATGATAGTGTTTAAACAATGCTGTTGTGACTGCCTTGTCAGTTCCCTGGCAGTGCAGGGCTAGGCTGTGCTCCCCGCTCACTGACGGCGCTGCAAACACCACCCTGCACAGCCAAGCTGACCCTGTTTTGAAGCCCGTGGTGTTGATAAACTCCAGGGTGATCTCTCTAACGAGGCTGGGGATGTTTGTGTGTGGGTGGTGGTGCTGTGCAGACCAGGGGTGGTTTTGTTTGTGAGCAGAAGGGTGTAAGGACAAACTTCATACTCTGCTGGCTCTTGGAGCAGTGAGTGGCTTTGGATGAGCTTGTGAGCAATGACAGAATTTTTAGTGGAGTTTTTCTCCTCCTCTCCGCTCCTACAGCTTCTCTGCAAGTGAAGCTTAACTCTACAGAAAGGTGGGGGTGTGTTCAAAGGCTTTTCAATTTATTTATTGGTGCCTTGGCTTTATTTGAACTATGGCCTTTTATGTGTTCAAATAACAGAAGATTAGTTTTCCTCAGGGTGAATCTAAGACTGTAATTGTGTTGTTGACAAACACAGCAAATAGAATGAATTTCAGTTTTAGGGCAAACACGGATACCTGAGCATCAAATTTGGGTGCTCTGCTCTGAAGTATGTTATATATTCAAAACAAACTGAGATCTACAAGCTGATTTATCAACTGCTGCTCATTCCCAGTTATTTCCATTCTATATGTAGCCAGAAAAGCTGATGCACAAGATGGGTTAAGGGAATTAGGTAGCTATTTGAGCCAACTGCTATGTCAGAAATAGAACTGTAGCTATTTTTTAAGCTCAGACTGTATAGTTGCAAAATATTACAGCACTACTATCTCTCCTCTGCTTGCAACTTCTTAAACCCATTGTTTCATCATTTTAGGAGCTCTATGGCAATGACCATTTTAAATATCCCATTTGGAGCATTATTTTTCTTGCTTTATTTTTACTGTTAAGATAGATGTGCCAGGCAGGCATAGTGGTTACTCTTATCTGCCTGGGTTTAGTGACCTGCTAAAAGCAGTTTGTGGAAATGTCTGGGCAATTTCAAATTGAACTTTTTATAATTAAAAATGTAATGAGAGTCATTAAAGCAGCATGATTCTGTTCTAAGTACAAATGCAGTTAGAGGCTGGGAAATTGCCTTTCAAACCAGATAGCCCTTAAAAGCTGGCAGTGTGCAGCACTGCTGATAAGGAACATGCAGCTCTTTCTGAGCCCTGCATGCTTCCACATGGGTTTTGCTGGAGTTTCCAACAGTTTGATCTCTGCATAGATTTCCCATCTCCCTCAGTAAAAAGTGACTCTTGTACATGTGTGGAACCGACTGTGACTCCCTCTGGAGACAGCTGGTGCTTCCCCCCATGAGATGTGCCTGGGAAACGTGGCCAGAAGAGTTGTGTGCTCAGTGGGGTGAGAGCTCTGCCTGCCTTCGAGGGGACCAGACACCCTCCAAATTCCTCAGATTTGCCCCCTTCAGAAGGCATTTCAGAGCACATAAGTGAACTGCATGCTCTGATTAATTGTCCTTTTGAAGAGCATTTTTGAGTAAAAGAGGGAAAATACATGCTGCAAGTCTGAGAGAGTGTTGGCCAAAGTAACATCCTCCAAACACGAGGGGCTGTAGAGAATCATGCTCAAAATTTTAATTGTATTTTTCTGGACAGAATTAAAGTGAAAATAATATTTTATTCCCAAGTGTCATTTTATTTGGTTTGCTGGCATCCACCAGTGCTGTTTCATTGTTCACAAGGAACTCTTTTCTGCCCTTTTCTGATTTCTTTCTCTTCTGTATTTTACCTGTGAATTACTACATCTTCCAGCGTGTCTAACCTACATTCAAACCTTTATTTTAATTGTCTCAGAAGCTGAATAATGGTTCTTCAGCCTTGCTGTGGATGTGTTGCTACTCATAGAGCTTTCAGTTCAGTAGAGTGCCTCTTCTGTCTTGTACTGCTCTAAAGTGCTTCTCTCCCTTGTGATTTTTCTATTAGCAGAAGACAGTTTTTCCTGGTAAAAACAGTGGTTGTTTTTGACTTTGGTTTGATGCAAATGACCTGACCTGATGGAGAGCTGCTGCTGCTGAAAGACATGACCTCATGATGTCCTCTCCACCCTTTACATCATTTCCCACTGTTTCCTTTGCCTGGTGCTGGCATTTGCCTGACCCATTAGCCAGGTCAGGAAGGAAAAACTGATCTTCTGCCATTTAGTCTCAGCTCCCACAGTTCAGGACCAAAAAAGAGGAGGAGGAAGAAATGAGAGTGATACTTCCACTTCAGTGGCATTAGCTCACAAACCTCTTTATCCAGTCACTAATTATGCACCGTGGTAGGAAAATGATGAACTAATGTGAGTTAGGAACATGAGCTGCATATTAGAGGGGTTGGAATACAAGAAAGGCACTTGTTATTTTGTTCAGTTTACAGATGGTTTTAAGTGCCTGCTTTTCACTGCTTGTTGGGTGTGTGTGCCACAGGCTTTGGGTGGCTCTGAGGCATCATCACATAGGCAGTCCAGAAGAGAGTCTGGGACCTCTTGTGTGTGAGACCCTTTTTATTGTTTCTTCTGCATATGGTCTTGCTGTGGGGCTTTTGAAACCCAGCCCATCATGAGACTATTCATTATACTTGTGTCACCTCAGGCTTCTTTCTGCTGTGAGCTAGAACTGATCATCTGCTGAACTGCCCAGAGAGAAATGGGAAATGCAGATGGCCGAGGGGCACTTGAGCTGAGGAGGTGCTGGGCAGTCAGATGTCACTTCAGTCCTGTGGAGATCTTCTGGCAGGGCTGTGCCTTTTCTTTGTCTGGGAACCATTTAATTTATTTTCAAGGAAAATTGCAGACACTTGTTGGGGATCAGTAAATTGTGAGGGGTGCACAAAGGGATTATCCCTGGAGTCCCTGCTCCTTCCTGGCCTCAGCTCAGGAGCTCTTTCACTAAAGGATGCTGTGTAATTTCAGAGCAATATAAATTCTTCAGAAACAGTGGCTTCTCCTCCTGTTGTCTCATTCTTCAGTCCAAATACCAGGAGAATCACAGCATCTTTTGGACTTCAGAGAGCTCGGCACATCTTATTTCAAGTTCAGATGAGAAATGCTAGTTTGCCCTGCTCTAGATCTTCCTTGCCTTGCTTGCAACTTGATCTGCATGCTTTGTACTTTGCCATGTCCGTGCATCCATTCTACAGGAAACACTTGTGGCTTCTGTACCTGCAGCATTTTTCCACACTACGGGTCAGCTTTGCCACCTTGGCAGCTGTGAGAGTGCACATCTTGGGCTGAAGCCTTGGGGTGGATGCTGTGATGGGCATCCTGCACTCCCAGAGTGCCCCTGCAGCTTCACAGGGTCTGGTGGCCATAAAAATGCCTTTTTCTTGGTCTGTGCATGAGGCAGAGAAGAACTAAATTGGTGCTTCAGTATAAACATATTTACTATCTGAGCAGGTAGCGAGTTTTACACTAGAGCTTACAAAAGTTGAAATTTGGGAATTTCCAATTTGGGAAACTAAGTGGGAATTTCATCCACTGGATGTTTCTATTTGTCCTTGAATGAGAGCATCTCAAAAATACACATCCAAATAGGTTTGCATATCTGGGAATTATTTTTTTTCCACCTGGCTGTTTCCCCTTTCCTTTTCGAAGTTTTTGCTACAGCCTGAAACCTGGAAGTCTTGTTGGCCTCTAAGTGTCTTCTTGAAACCGGGGTGGGGATTTTTGTGTGTTTTTTCTTAGTGTAAAGTATCACCATCAACTTCATTTCACCATTGCACATGCTCTCCTATCCTGTTAACCATTGTGCTGTATCTGCTGGAAGCAGAGGGTTTTGTTACCTGTGGACAAAGGGAGGCTCCTTCGAGGTGTCTGCCAGCAGCAGGAGCAGCTCCCCACCTGGCCTTGCACACAAAGGGCCACTGTCCTCAGGGCTTGTGTGTAGCTGCACAAAGTCTGAAAGCTGAGCTCTGGGGGGAAAGCTGACACAAATTCCACATTCGCATTGCAGGCTGGCGGTTTCAAAGGTGCTGCACCTGTAGCCTGGTCTAAGACGTTATTGTAATAGTGACTATCTCTGTAGACTTTAAACTTAGTATTTTTTGTTGGAAATGACTTTGTAAGAGAGAATGTATTTGGGCTAACATCAGATTCAGATGTGACAAGGGGGTGGTAAGCCAAAACTGTAACCTTGAGCACTGGGATGTTCCTTTGACTTTCAGTTAGTCTGTAAGAAGTGATAATAGTTTACTTTAATTTCCATTTCAGGGATTTATCAAGGGGAGGAGAGTGATCATATTTTCCTTTACTTAAGCCTTAAGTTGAAGCCTGAGGTGGTGATAACTTCTCAGGCTCTCGTGTGTTTATGCTAAAACCTTGGTCAGCACTACCTTTGCTCTCAGCTAAGGCTGAAGAGACGCTTGGCACATCTCTGTGTAACCAGTGGGCAGTTGCCCTAATTTCAGAATACATCGTGATTTCCAGTGAAAAATACATACATGGCAGGGAGAAACGATTTATTTTGACATTCCTTGAAGCACAAACAGCTGCGCTCAGCCTTTTTTTTTAATTTTAAAAGCACAGTGGCATCTCCCTGGATAATCAGAATTACAGCTGAGCATGAACAGCAGGGCATAGTTCTGCGTGGAGTCACTTAGCGAAGTGTTGCAACACAGATTATCCGATGCGAAACAGCTGTATTCATTACTAATAGAGCAATTTGACAAAACACCAACATGGCTTTTTCCCACAATAACAGATGTGTGGAGCAGGCTGCCACCCCCTCCCCAGATTGCCAGCATCTGTGCGTCATGTCGTGCTCTGAGGTGCGGCGTGGCCGCGGCGCTGCCAGAGGGGCCGCGTTTATTTCACCCGTATGATGAAATAGTTATGTTGTGACTAATCGGGACCCGTCGGCTGGAAAATTTTAACGGCTTGGAAGGAGATCTTTTCTGCCTTGTTATTGCTTATTACTTAATAATAATGTTTTGTGGATGCAAATGCGTTGTAGCTTCACGATGCGCGCCAAGCACATCTGAGCTTCCTCCTTCTTTTCTTGCTGTCAGCTGCTAAACAGGCATAAAGGATTTGTAGTCCACTGTGCACCTCTCAGGTTCTCCTTGAGAAAACTGGAGCTGTTGCTCAGCTTGCAGATGGGAAAATACATATTACAGCCAAATAATGTGAGGTTGTGGACAGTGAGAGTCCATTTCCCTTCCTTCTCTGCTTACACAAGTCAATTTGTTTATTCTGTGTTTAAGTTCTCAGTAGAAGCACCTGTGATTATAGTAAGTTGTTTACAATTAACTTACTATATCGTAGGGGCCACCTAAACATACTAAATAGAATCAGAAAGCTTTTATTGCCTTTGGGAGGTCATTGGCCTCTGGAGTAAGAGGAAGGGGAGGAGGGAGAGCAGCAGGGACTGTGTGGGGAGCTGGGGAAGACACGTGGCTTCAGGCAGCTCAGAAATAGAGCTTTGATTTATTTCTCTTATTTGTGAAAAATATCAAACAGTGCCTCTTGTTAAAATGCAAGGTATTGAATAGCAGAATGTGATCACAGTTACTTTTTTTAGAAGATAGGATACTTTTCTCTGTACATCAAAGCACAGAGAGGACAATTCCATTTCCCATGTTTTGTGGTTTTTTGTTTGGTTTTTTTTTCATCTGACTAACATGCTGAGAGTTGCTCAGTTTCTCAGATTTTTGGGTTTTGGAGAGATTTCTCAGATACTTGGTTTCCATGTCTTAGAAGCAAATAATTTCAAACCCCTGTTTTTGCATTAGCCTACCAATAGTTGTCCGTAAGTATTTCTCTGGAAAGAAATGAAGAGCACAGAAGGTGAGAAATCCAAAGAATCTGAGAAATCCCGTGGAAGCTGAAAATGAAATAACTGTGAGACAGCTTTATTTCAGGTACACTTGTTAGTCTGATGGGTGTGATCAAAGACTTGCAGTGTTTCATGTAACTCCAGGCAGTCCCTGGGGGTGGATCCAGCGCCTCGGTTCCCTCCAAAACAGGAAGAGCATCCCAAAGGGTGCATTGGACAATCAGAGGCAGGAGCAAGGGTGTTCATGTGCCCCTCAGAATATGAAAATTTGGTGAGATGGGTCTGGATTAAGGTCCTTACAAAGAGCTGGTTTGTGTGAAGCTGGTGGAGATGCTCTTTTGGCACAAACTGGGGAGCACAGCCAGAAGGCGATGCAGGCACTTCATTTTCTAGAGAGCTAAGGATTGTCATACTCCCTCAATTAAACACAATGCAGTTAAGGTGTAAAGCAAGTTTCTTTCATGTGCTGATAATTTTGGGGGCCTCTGGTAGCATGTGGTTTTACAAAAAAAAAAGTCCCTTCTTAGTTACTTGTAAAAAAAAAAAATATTGAGAGTGCAAAGAGCTTTCCAACGTGGACTTTTTGGGCAGCCCAGCTCTTGCTGAAACACACATATTCTGTGTGCAAAGGCAGCAGTTTTAAGCAGTCACAGCACGTGGGGATGGTGCTGGTGGGATGCTGGGGAATGCCAGGACTGGGTGCTCCTGTGGCTCTGGGAGATGAGCAGGACAATACCCAGGCACAGCCCCTGGCAGATCAAACATACTAAATATGTGCCTGCTTTCATCACAGCAGCCCAGATCTCTATCCTTAGCCAGACGTGCTCTTGGCACAGGAATGCAAAAACCCTTGTCACAAGGAGGCTGAAAGAAACTGTCTTTCAGCGTGGTCATTTTTCCCTCACCTTGAGCTTTTTCAGCAGATGTTAATAAAGCTCCAATAAAGCAAATACTTGTTAGTAAAAAAATCCCTAACTTGATACTTGGAAGCAAAATTATGTGAAAATATTTTCCTGGTTATTCCTGCTTGCAGGTTTTGTAATGTAAATTATTTTTCAGTGTTCAGGTTGCCAGGATAGCTCATCGCATTCCTTCAGTAATGTGGCAAAAATGTGTCCTTCAAACTTGTTAACCAACCCTAGGCTTCATAAACACCACTGGAGAGACAAAAGAATGTTGTTTTGAAACAGGACAATATCAAACAGCCCATTCATTTTCAAGTTAGCTGGAGAAAGTGGGGAATGCCTGCAGGTGGTCTTTCATGTTTTGGTTTAGGGACCTGTTTTTGAAAAGGAATATGAGTCAGCTGGACCAGCCACCATGGCAAATCCATACTGCAGGAGATGTCCTGTGTCCTCCAAGGTGCTGGAATTTAAACATTGCTGTTAAAGCTCCCTCCCTCACAGTGTTGTCCACGTTTTGGATGCATAAAAAGTTTTAATGGGAGAGTGTGTGCAGCTGGAAAGCAACATCTGTGATGCTCAAGTGTTTTCTTCTGATGTCCAGCTGATGCAAATAAATGCATAGCTATGCTTATCTTACTGCTGACTTTTTATCCACAGGAGCCCTTGGGAGTTGAAGGCTTTATTTTTCTTTAAAAGCATAGCTTTTTCTTGTATATGCTTTTTTAAACTTTGTTTAGGGTTTGTCTACTGTCTGTGTTTTGTTTCAGCCTTCTAATAAGATTATTTAAAATTGACATCCTAACTGTTCTAGGACAATGTTTTTAGAACAAACCCAAAAAAGTTTAACATAAACATACGTGAACCAGAAAATCCATATTTTCTTTTATTATTCTGCCAAATCTTATGTGCATTTCCTTTTAAAGTATAAGAATTCAAACAGTAACTGTTCCTTGACTTGGAGCATAAGCTGGTAATGAGATTGTTAATGACACAATGATATTAAAAGTAAGGAAGTTAGACTGCAGCACTTAACTCCTTTTATTACTTGTCTGGTGCTTTCTTGTGTTAAGGCCATGGGGTTCTTTAAATAAACCTCTGAAACTACTTTCTTCTTTCAAAGTGAGGTTGATTTCTACAGCTCCTTCACATCATCTTGAGTCTATAAGCTGCTAATGGATCATGATCTCTATCTCTGATTGGTTCAAAATACAAAGTGTAGAAGATTGAAATGCACACTTAGATTCATGTAAGTAACAAAAATCAAGGATTGTGGTTTGCATTGAAGGAAAAATGTATCTGTTAAATCCAACATCTGAATAACAGACATTCACTTAACATTTGTGGGTTTATTTACACCTTTGATTTTCCTTTTCCTTCAGCAGCTTGTTATAACCTTAAAAAATTGAAAATTTTTATAACTGTGTGCCAACAAATACTTTGTTAGAGACTGACCTAAATCATTAGACCAAAGGAGTAGAAATGAGCTTGTTGGAGGAGCTCCTCTTGGTTCAAGATTTCTTGTGTTTTGTGAGGGAAGGCTGAAAAGAGAGAATGTATCAACATTTGTAATGTTTTACATGCATACGTGGGGGTGGATGAGCATGCTACAAGGTTGGTTACACACTATATATAGTATAAAAATACATAAAATCTCTTAATTGTACTGAGCCAGTCTATGCAGCAGCCTTGCAAGAGATCGTGGGGTGAGAGCTGCATTTCTCTTTAATAAAGCAGTAAATGGATGTTGTGCTAAGATCATGAAATGGTTTTGGGTTGGAAGGACCTTAAAGCCCATCTCATTCCACCCCCTGCCACAGGCAGGGATGCCTCCCACTGTCCCAGGTTGCTCCAAGTCCTGTCCAGCCTGGCCCTGGGCACTTCCAGGGGCAGCCTTGGAAGAGATCATGGGGTGAGAGCTGCATTTCTCTTTAATAAAGCAGTAAATGGATGTTGTGCTAAGATCATGAAATGGTTTTGGGTTGGGAGGACCTTAAAGCCCATCTCATTCCACCCCCTGCCACAGGCAGGGATGCCTCCCACTGTCCCAGGTTGCTCCAAGTCCTGTCCAGCCTGGCCCTGGGCACTTCCAGGGATCCAGGGGCAACCACAGCTTCCCTGGGCTGTTGCAGTGCCTCACCACCCAGGAAAGGCACTGTGTAATGTCTAAAGCCAGAGAAAGGTATTTTTCTATTGTACAATTTTATGTATTTACCTTAGCTGTTATGCTAATGGTGATTTCAGTGTCATAGACCCTAAGCACTGCATCTAATAAAAAACATGTTTGCTTAGACTGGTGTCAAATGGTTTTGATACCTGTGGGGATTCACCGTCCTGGTGAAGGGACAAGAGCAAGTGTTTGTGTCCTTTATTTGTGGAAGTAAAAATTTACAAATGTTAGTTGTGTATAAAACAATTCTGTCTTCAAAAATCAGTTCAGTTGAATGAGACGTTGATTCATGTGCAAGCTCTTTGATAATCAGTAATAATATTCATCCTTCTGTAATAAAATTTTAGAAATAGTACTAAAAGTGTGAAGGCTTCTTCTCCACTTCCTTTGTGTGTTAATGCTGTTAATTTTCAGTCTTCAGATCTGCTTCCAACCTCAGGCTGTTGGTTGAGTTTTGTGACAGCACTGTGTAGAATTGTGTTCTCACTTTCCAATCTCTTTGGGCAAGCAGAGAAAATTAAGGATATCAGGTCATCTTTGTGGAGGGAGAGAGTTCATAAAATTCTTAGAAACATTTTATGTCTGCTTAGGGCGAGTCCAAAACCAGCACATCCTGCCTGTGTGCCAGTGGACCCACTTGGCTGTCTGTGCCCTGGCTGTGTAGGAGATGCTGCAGACTGCTTGAAATTGGTCTTGGAGCTCCTCTTTGGTGAGCTTATGAAATCAAACATAACTGTGCCTTAACTGCACCTGTTTCACTGGGTGTGTTATGTGGAATGACATATTGCAAAGGTATCTTAGCAGGCTGGTTCACATTACCTGAAATCTGAGCTGATTATTAGATACTGCCAGACAAGCCAGGTTAAAGTATAATTTTAGCTGCTGCTGTAACAGTGAGTGACCCAGAAAGGCTTTCTAAAATCTCAACCTCTTGATGCTTTTCCATGTTGTCTTTGTCATCCTGCATGTAGCATTGTCTGTTTAGCTTTCATTTGTCTCATCACAGTTTTGATTTTGGGACAGTGCTTCTAATTTTTTTTTTTAGTCTGCATGTAGTATGGAATGTATAAGTTGTCATGAAAATAATGTCATGTTAATTAAAACAAAAGGGAGCTTGAATACCTATTGAACTCAGGTTTCTGGGACTTCAGGTTTTTCTCTTCCATGGAACACCTCTCCATGTAAGTAATAATGTGCAAAATGTAATATATTGTGCCTTGGAACAGCCTGAATATACGGTTTATTCTGGTTAACCACACTTGCAGACAGTTCATACCAAATCCAAACTGGGACCAGTCTATTTCCATTGCTCTCCAGTTAGACATCACCCCCACTGGCTGGGAATGCAGAGCACAGTGGGCTCTACTGGCTGTGATGAGAGAATTGATCAATTTCTGGTTCTCCACAAGACTGTGCCCGTGTGTGCCCCTCCCTTGATTTCTGTGTTTTAACTTTCTCTGTACCTCACAGACCTTTTGAGTCTAATTTAGAGACAGAAATTGTTTTCCCTGGTGATATTTGGGTACTAATCTCAAGGTTGGGGCTTGTGTGCAGCATGGGCAAGGGGTGATGGAGCTCTTGGTCCTTCCTGGCACAGAGGGGACCTCAAATGTTTCCCTTCCTGAGTGCAGAATCACATAACTTTGGAAAAAGGTGCTGGCACCACCTTCCTTCTGCCTGGGAGCAGTTCTGTAGTGACTGAGCCAACTTCACTCAAGAATATTGAATAAATATGAAATTGGTGCAGCTGGTGGCTGAGCAGAGAGTGCTCTGCCATAGCAAGAAAGTCACTGGCACAAAAATTTCCCTTTCCAGTTGGGTCACTGGTCACAGTGGACACCACAATTTATGGAGTCTTTTCCCCCAGTTAATAGCAATTGTGAGAATGAATGCACATTCAAGCTTTTATTAATAGAGCATATCTTTTCACTTCATGTGCTCTGTTATTTTCCTGTAAAATGGAATCTCTTCATTTCAAAACCTTTCAGACCATCCTTATTTCACAATGTTTTATCTACACAGCCACATATTGTTATTCTTGCAGTTACTTTTGCCCTGATGCTGAAATGATAGTGCTCAAGCATCCAAGGAATTCTAAACATGGAGTGGGGACAGTCCTAGGAAAAGCACTCTTGCCATGATTTTCTGTAAAAGCAAAAATTCCTTGGATATTTACATAATGGTCATAAAATCTCTACTGAATTCTGAAATCAGCTTTTAAAATAAATGCAGAAATACCCTTTTATTTACCAAAGAGATGAGGTGTTTGGTAACCAATCTGCAATTACAAAAGGGCACTGAAGTGAGGCTGCTGAATATTTAATTTGCTTAATGTACAACTGCCACTGTTAATAGCTTTGACACAACTAAAAGCTTTGCTCATTCAAAAGGCAACAATTAATAAACAAGATTAATTTTTAAATTCATTATTTATTTACCAGAGGAAAATTCTTTTGTTGTTTTAAAAAAATAGGTAGACAATTATCTCCTTGGTGGGTATATGCAGAAGCAAGTGGGCGCCTTCAAAAGGTGTTTGCATATTTATTTCCATTTTTATGAAGTAAAAGTGATTTAATATAAATAGAATTTAGGGAGAATAATTTAGCTTTACATTATTTTCCTATGTGAAAAGACACTTAAGTATTCGTTGGTTCCACTTGCAGGAAGAGTACTGTTGAGGAGGAGAGGGCTGAAAATTCAGCTGGGTTTTTGTTTTGTTTGGTTTGGTTTTTTGGTGGGTTATTTTGTTTTGGCTTTTGTTTTTTTTGGATTTGTTTTTTAATGTTTGAAAAAAACATCATCCGTTGTAACTACTTGTTGTAGGCAGCTCCTTGGGTGATTTTGTTGTTTTATTTCTCCCCCTCCAAAGATGCCTGGGGACCTGTGGCAGGTTGGAGACATCCCACAAAGATGCCATAAAACAGCACCTGGGGGATTTTTGGCCCTTTGCAGGCAGCTTTGTCACAGAGGTGACTCTGATGTCTCTGGGATTTGCCTGTCCTCCCGTGTCATGCTTTTACCAGGTTGCTTTGGAAGTCTCCCCGCTGCTGCAAGTGCAGGATTTTTGCAAATCACTCACTCTGTCCCACGTCTCAGGAAAAAGAAACCTAACAGAAGGGCTTTGTAAATGAAAACTGAATGTTTTTGACATGTGTTAAATATTCTTGCTGAGCAAAGTAACCATCCTTTATGGGGTTCTCCCAGCTGGAATAGGGATGCACGTGGATGTCACAGGTTAGTGCTAACCCAGGACAGGCAACTCTTGGTAACTTCATACATTTTATGATTAACAGAAATAGTTGACCTTTTAAAACAGCACTCTGATGGAACATGTGCTTAACAAAACCAAAAATCGTCTTGTGCCTGGTTGGAGGCACAAAAGAAGAGAACCTTGAACTTGGAGAAACTGCTGATCAGAGACTCATTTCCAGATTTGTTTGAGCTGCGCTTGTCTCGTGACACTTGAGAAGGGGTTGGTTTGTTGGGGTGACTGGAAGTCTGGATGCCTGGTTTATTTAGTAACCACTGAGCCAGTAAACATTCCCAGTAGTCAGATGGAGGGGATGACTCTTCTGGTGCAGCCTGCGTGTGCAGGGGGAGCCTTGTGCCACTGGGGTGGGAACATTTTCTTTGGAGAAGAAGGTGCCTCAGTGCAGTCAGAGGACTTTCCAAGCCTGGAGGAGGTTTTTAGTTTTTTTAATCCTGAAATTACTTAGAGCACCTCTCCTCCTGAAGCTAAGAGTCCTCACAGAATTATCATGGAAGTAGATTTTGAGAAGTTGAGGGTTATTTACTTAGTCCACCAGGATGAGCTTGCCCTGCTAGTGTTGGAAACATTTCCAAGCATTAAGAAACTTGGGTGTAGAAAACCACATCTTTATATGCAGCAGTAGCTGAACAAATGTTACTGGGATCAGTGTCAAGGTGGTTGGTTTTTCACATATTTAATGCCAAGCTCTTAAACCCTCTGGGTCTTCTTAGTCTGGTCTCTACGCCATCATGTGAAATCTCATTTATATTGTAGTACATAATATTTATGTGCAATATTCGTGTTGTAGTACAGACTTTTTTGGTTGATCCAGTTGTTGAGGACCTCAACAACCAGTGAAGTACTTCTGGGGAAGGAGAAGTATTTGTGTGACAGGGTTCCTGGATGGAGATTTTCAGTGTGTGCCATGTGGATCCCACTCCTGGTCCTGCCACCTGCAAACTGCCTGGCTATCAGCTGTTATTTGTTAAGAGCTTTTTTGTGATTTGGACCCTATTTGTTACTAAAATTGGTACATGGCCTGTAAGATTAGTTTTGATGATTTTATAGTACAAATTCCTTCAACATTTATAGAGTTGTGCCTGATTTACTGCAGCGTGGTCAGTCCCCAGATGGTAGGGCATGGTTCCCTAAAGCCCTGAAATTATCTGATTATAATGGTTTTAATGCTGATCATGAGCAGCACTGGTACAAAGTATCCAGCTATACTTTTGAGAGCTTAAAAAGATCTTTCTTAATAGGCTTTCTTACTGGCAGCCTTAAAATCAAATAAAGCAAAAACAATTTCACTGTTCAAAGACGAATGCAGGCTGGGTAATTTTTATCCAGTGGACTTCATTAAATAACTGTGTGCTGTTTGATCATATCAAAAGGGACCTGCCAGGTTTAGGAGCTCTTGCTAGTGGCAGGAGTATTTAGAAGCAATTCTTTCAAGAGAAAAGTTGCTTTGCCCACACTGTTTACCCTACATCAGAGGAAAACTGAGAAGGCAGCAGGATTAAAGTTACAAAAATGAAATGTCTCAAAGATTCTTAGACTTTCCTTGGTACTCTGGTGCATTCCTGTCATTTTGTATAAATAATTCACACAGTATTAGTAAGTGTTGAAACAAATTGTGGCAGAAGAAATTTCCAGGTGTTTTCTACCTGATATTCCTCACATTCTTTTCATGCCTGGTGGGTTCATAAGGAACTGGCTGCCATGGAGTAATTAACAGACCGTAACTCACTTAACAGACATGAGTAGGAACCTTGTACTGCGTTTTCCTCATTATTTTGGTATATTTCATGCTGTTTGCATGTCTTTGTTTTTTAATTCTTGTATTTTTTAAGAAGCCTTTGTAGGCAGAACTCTCCAGGCTTATGTGCAGCATTAAAGCTTTTCCCTGCAGAATTAAATAATAGAATTATTTAGGTTAGGTGGATCTCCAAAGGCCGTCCCCCAAAGCCAAACAGAGCAGGTGCTCAGGGACTTCTCCAGCTGAGTCTGTAACATCTCCAAGGATGGGGATTCCACGACCTCTTTGGGAAACCCATCATTTGATCACACTCATGGTGAGTGAATTAAAAAAAAAAAGTCCTCATTATATGTGTACATGTGATTGTAATTTCATGTTTGAGTTTGTCTCTTGCCTCTCATCATAGTGCTGCGCACTTTGAAAAAGAGTCTGGCTCCATCTACTCCATATCCTCAGTAGTAATGGGTTTTCCTTTAGTTACAAAAGCTATTTTCTCCATCTGGACAAAAGCAGAATTGGTAGTTAAACCCCAGGCTGTATTTCCTTGAAGACCTTTCTGAAGTTATACATCACAAATTCCCAGCTTGATGTTTTGAAGGTGCGGGTTGAAATGTGGGTGGTTTTCCATTCCAGTTACAGCTGATCTGCTTCTGTCCATAAATATTCAACAGTTCCATTCAAGAATATTTTTAAAATGCTCTCCACTTAGCAGCATTGTGTATTTTGTGTTCTCAAACTTTCAATTTGGCAAGTCAGATTCAGACACCTACCCAGAATAGTCGGCAAGGCTGCAGATTAAATTAAGGTGTAATGACCTGGCAGAAGCTCCTGCTGGGGCATCTGCCAGTTGCATTTGGTAACTGATGGGTTCTCTGTGTTGTTCTGCCCCATGGAGACTGGGATTCTGGGATTCTGAAACTGGAAGGTGAGTTGGAGGAAAGTTTCCAAAACTTCACCAAAGATAATGTGCTTTTCAAGAGTGTGCTGTCCTTTTAACCAAACAGAGTTAATTTAACATTTACACCTCAAAGATGAGGTGGAGTTCAGCCCCATGTGCCACCTGACAGTACTGGAATGATAAACTTGATCCAGAAAAACTTGGATGGATGCTTCAGTGCCTCTGTGCAAAGGGAGCACATGGACTTTTCCATCTAGTGCAGTGTTTCTACCACTCTGTATTTTTAAGCTACACACAGTCCATGTAATTCCATACTTGTGAGATACTGTGTGTGCCTTTGTGGGTCGGTCAGGTTTCTAAAGTCTGAGAATTACATGTGTTCAGGATCTTGCTGGATCAAACTAATTGTATGTATTTATGGAAGTGATTGACAGGCTCACTTAGCGTGCTAAAAATAATGAGGCTGCCTCAATTTATTCAGCAGGAAACTTGATATTCCTTTTCAAAAGAAAGGCAATGCTGTTGTTTAAAAAAGAAATGTGATGGCATGTTATTACTTGTGGATGTGCTGTTGTAAGTCTGAGTGGTTTGCAGCAGCTCCCAGCAGATCACGTACCTTCTCGTGCCTGAATAAAGGATGGAGGGTTCTGTGTTGGAATTCCCCCAAACAGATTTCATCTCCTCATTTCAAACAAGTTGTGGTGTCTTCTTTGAATATTGTTTTCCATTGTTAATTGTTAAACCTGCCTTCAAACCCAGGGCCTGTTTCGTCTCGGTGGCAGATTGTCACCTCGGTGTGCCTGGGCCACACATCATTTGGTGGCTGTGATCCTGTGGTAAAGGAGATGGTTTCCTTCCCCACCCTCTGTCTTCTTTGGGGAAGTATTGCATATTTTGGATTTCTGAGCAGTTTTTGGAAACAGTTGTTTTTGAGATGGGGAAGAATATTTTAGTGTGTCTTTTTTTTTAGCCAGGCACATTGTTTCTAGTCCTCAAAGATGAGGAGCAGGCAGAGTTGAATCCTGTACTGAAATAGGCTTCAGGTCTAATAACTTACAATCTCCATGGCCAAAAAATGATCACTTGGTGCTCAGACCTGTCTTCTTTCATGTGCAACTTATTTCTTAGCTAAAGTGCAGTAGCATCTAAATGCAGAGAATGGATAATTTAAGTGTTTGCATATGTGTCTAAATGCCTGGATTTGCCCTGGAGTAAATTCTCAGTGTTCAGGTGTGTTAATAGAGGCTCAGTGTCTGGCCTAATTTAACATTTGAAGAAGAAGGGGAGTAAAATGGGCTGCAAAAAATATAATAGAAAGAGAGGAACTGGGTAACCTTGCCTGTGAGGCAGGCTATTAATGTAGAATAATCTGGATTTTTTTCCCCCACCTTTCCCCTATTCCTGTATAGTAGCCTGATGATAAAGGGCTTTTCCCAGAGTTATTTTCTGTTTGAGTTTAATGTCAGCGTGGAGATTAAAGATGTTTGTTTTCCATTGGCTTAGTAAGTTTAAATCCAGCCTTTGAAGTCAGGTCATTTGAGATTCTTTAGATGAAAAATCAACTCTTTATTTGGTAATCTACCCAACACCCTCAGATTTCAAGCTTAAATAAAATGCTGCCTTTGCTACAAATGATGTCAGTATTGCCTGAGGTTTGTTTAAGCAGAAAGCTGAAGTCAGCTTGAACAAAACTTGGCAAAAGTGGGATGTTTTATTCATGTGGATGATTTGAATAATGTCCCAGAGTTTCCATGGTATAATTTTGTTGCACTTAATGTTTAAAGAGACCCCCATCCCCTTCATTTAGGGAAAGCCCTTTGGTAGGAATTCATGTTTAGGCTTATGGTGAGTGGTGTATTATTGCTGTGTAAATACAGACTTTTTCCATCCCTACAAGCTCTCCTAGCGTTTATGGAGCTCTGCTGAGGGCTGCAGGGCAGTACCTGAGAGACCTGAGTGGTGCTGCCAGCAGGCAGCCTTGGAAGCTGGGAGGCAAATGAAAAAAAAAAACATCCCATGAGTTTCGGGGTTCCCAATTAGCCTTTCTGGCAGTACCTGAGAGACCTGAGTGGTGCTGCCAGCAGGCAGCCTTGGAAGCTGGGAGGCAAATGAAAAAAAAAAAACACATCCCATGAGTTTCAGGGTTCCCAATTAGCCTTTCCCTCCTGCTCCTCCTTTGCCCAATGCCTTTTGAAGCTTCGGAGAAGGAATTTACCCCTCTTCACTGAGCATGTCGAGGAGCTCATGGAAAGGTTATTCTTGAACTGGGGTGTATTAGAGTAGAAAACTGCTCCTGCTTTCACTCTGTGCTTCTCACCTCCTGAAGTCCCAACAACAGACAAACCAAAAAACCCACCTCCAGCCCAGCTGCTGACTGAAATGGGGTCAAGCATCAAGTTCAGAAGAGGAGGTGGGATCGTGCTGGTGCAAGGGCTTTGCCCCTTTGTAGCATTCGTGTGTTCAAGCAGGGCTGTTACCGTGGATTTTTGTAGTTTTGAGGGCTTTTTCTCAGAATCTGCCACTCCATGAATCTATGTGAAGTAGGACGTTTGATTAAGGATGTAGAAGTTGCGGGTCTCTCCGTTAGGGCTGAGTTAATGAATTCCACAAGTTCAAAACAGCAATAGTTAAGATGGAGCACACGTCGGGCAGAGAAAAGCTAATTACTTCCATTGATTGCTTGGAGGCCTGGTGCCGTGTGTCAGAGTCTCTGTTTTACAGAGACTTCTCAGCTTCCTGCAGCAGGAGCTGATGTTACAACCACAGATGGGGATGAAGCTCATTCCTGCAGGGATGCAGCAAGGTGGGGCAGAGGGAGGGAGTGCAGACATGAACTGCAATTCCCTGCCCTCGCCCCTGCCAGAATGGGCGACAGGAGGCTGGTGAGGGTGTGTGAGCGTCTCTGTGCCCACCTGAGAGGCAGATGTGCTCAGGAGAGGCAGAATCTCCCCGTGCATTTCTGGGGAATGCTGGCTGCTGATACTGGATAAAAGCTGCATTTTGCTGTTCCTTGGCCAAGGGAATATTTTAGTTTTAATACCTACAGCTGACTGCAGCCTGTTTGTCACTTGGCGATTGTGATTAGTCCCTTCAGAAACACTCAAAAGGCCATAGCATTAGGAACCAGATAAGTATCCAAAGGCTCATTTGTAATATTGTCCAGAAGTTTAAGCTCCTGAAGACACCGCGGAATTACATTTGAGCGCATTTCCTCCCCGTTTTCCAGCTTTCTGGAATATTTTTTTGGATCCCAACCTAACTCTGAGTGGAGGGAGACAGCTTTTTTTCCTTGTGGAGCCCGTCGAGCTGTGAGCGGGGCACAAAGGGGCGTTTGTTCTGGGCAGGAGCAGCGGGGCTGCGGGAGCCCTGACAAGGGCGCGCAGTGCTCCTCGCGCCGCGTCCCAGGAATGCTGCTGTTTGCCGAGGGGATGGCTGGGCTCACTGTCCAAACACATCCCTGCTTGCCAACTGGGAACATATTGCAGTCTCTGTGAGGCACTCCATCACGGCTTGAATAGCTCCTCTTGTGCTCAGGCTCTCTGAATGCGAGAGAGAGAGAGAGAGAGAAATATTCCTTTCAGCCTTCTGCGATGTCAAAAAAAACCTTTAGTGACCGTATGAGAGCATTGCCTTAATGCAGGGGTTCAGAAGGGGAAGGAAGTTAAGAAGAAGGGATGGGATTTTTACCATTTCTCACTATATTTTTAGATTTAAACTTTTCTTCACATTAAAATGTTGCTGTATCTGCTGTTTCTTGCGGGGAAAAAAATTGTAAATGCACATTTTTAACATACCACTCTGTTTATTTTGAAAAAATGTTTGCTGTCACTAGCAAGTTCATCCCAGCTCTTTTCTAGGAGACTAATATAGAGCTTGTAAAATAATTCTTGTCATCTTCTAAGCCTTCAGCTGTAGTTTGTAAACATACTTGTGTTTTGGAAAATTACCATAGTAAGGCCTGATTCCGCAGCAGCATGTGCATTAATTGATCCATTACCTGTGCGAGCTTATCTGGAGTCAAAGGATTTTATACAAGCTTTGTTCTGTGCTTGTGGTATTTGGTTGTAGATAACTTGGTATGATTTTGGTGAATTGATCTGAAAATTCTAATACATGGTGAAGTAACTTGAGGCTCTTTGCAGCATAAGCAAAATTTCTCCCTTGCTCCCTTCCCTCCCCCAAGCAGCATTCCCCCATTCCTGAACTATATTTGTATCTAACTTAAATAAACATGGATTATAATTCCTTTAAGTGCAGTGCTCATCTATTTTTGTTTTCAGAATGCTTCACAAGCAATTTTGCAATTCCAAAGTGGGGGAGAGCTTTTTACATGGAGGGAAAAGCTGTTGTGAAGACTGGAAATCCCGAGTTTTGCTCAGGACTTGACAGTGTGCACACATTATCTAAGAAATAACAAGAATGTGTTTGTTCCGGGACTTTTGTGTGCAGGAGAGGGAGGAAGGACTTCACTGCTGTCACTGTTTCTATAGTGACAGCTCATTCTCCAGGCAGTATTGACATAAACTATAGTCAATCATTTATAGCGAGAAAATGTAAAGAAAATAAAAAAACCCAACCACTTAGGAGTGTTTATAAGCTCTTCACAGTATATTATAAATTGCATGTGGAAGTTATTCACTCTCTGAGGTTTGTGTAGTTTGCTGTACTATGAGATGCTGATAAAATATCCGGATGTGGTGCACATTTTTATGAAATACCTGTAAATAGCTCTGGCTAATGGATTCAGTATGGTGTGTTGCGCTGTAAAATATCTGCGAGTGCATGATGGTAAGAAATTTATCTTAAAGCAGGCAAAGTTAAATTGCAACAGCAATTCTTACCAGATGTTCCCTTATCTTTTATCATATATGTCTTGATAGGCAGAAGCCAAATTCTAAAGCAGAGCGACCTATAAGGAAGTGTTTAGTTATGGCCACATCCCACCAGAATTTCATTTGGACCTGGCCTTTGTAGGAAGAATGGGCTAAGCCTGAAGCGTGCCAGGGTGGGAATTATCCCCAGAGATGTTGCACCACCAGCAGACACAGGATCAGGCTGGTGGGCTCCAGCTGTGGCTGCTGCCTTGCCTGGCTGTGATACCAGCTGTGAAGACTCTGGTACCACATCCTCTGCCAAGCTGTGAGTTTCTCTTTTTGACATACAAAAGCATAATGTGTTTTTACCAGAAGACTTGAATCTGGGGCAGTGCTAACCAGTGTTAGCCCAGACTAACCCCCAGTTGGCTGCAGGTTTGCTCTAGTAGGTGCAGGAAAATCCTGAAAGCATCTTCAGCTTTTTGGATTCCTGGTGGATAGTGGGAGAGACTCCACGGCTGCCACTTGAAAAGCCTGCCCAGTTCTCACCAGAGTGGCACTGGAGTTCTCCATGAAATGTAGTTTAACTTCGGCAAATTTGTGTTTTCCATAGGAAAAGCTTGGTTGGAGAATGATTTCAGAATGCTTGAAAATTGCTGTGTACTGATCTGACATAGTGATATCCTTGGGTATGGAGGAATGTTGGAAAAGTTGAACATTTTGCTGTGCTTCCAGTCATTGTAAACATTTTTCTAAGTGGATCATTGTGGGGCATTTTTCATTCTCTGTGATTTCACTTAGGAATGGGATAGATGAAAATTACCTATGACCACAAATTTATGGGTTAAATTTCACTGTTCTTAATTTTTTCAGAATTTTTACCTGTGTGACAGCATAAATGTTTACTATAAATTTTCCTGTGATTTTCAGAATTAGTTCATGTATTACAAGTATATGTATAACTGTGCACACATATATAGAAATTAGTGAAAGGGAGGAGGGGAATATCTAAAACAGGTGGTGTGGAACAATATTTCTATTGCACTGACACAGCAAAGTTTTTAGAAAAGATATTTTCCCTAATGCAAACTATATTGATTTAATGTAACTCAGATGCAGGGCAAAATGTGAAGTGACAAACCACATTTTTCAGAGAATTTTTTGTTCTTTTTTTTTTTCACCATGTCTCTGGGTTGTTATGACTTACTGAATCTTAGTTATTGAGGGAGAGTGATTTAGTAGTTAGAAAGCTGAGCCTCACTAAAATTTATTCCTCTCATTCTTTCTCTTGCTGTCTGATAGTTTCTTTTCTTTGCTGTGCTCTCCTATAAAGGGAGTATTAGAGCTTACAAGGTGATGTGTGATGGGATTTACAGGTGCTTTAATGCTGTTTTGTGCCAGGGGTAATTTCTGATGTTCAGCTTTCTCTTGGTGAATAAATGTGACTGATTGTGTTGTGCCAGGCTGTTCTGTCAGCTCGTGTCTGAAGTTCAGCAGAAAATATTTAATGTCTTATGTTAAGTTCTCTGATGGACGGTGTAATTGCCTACAAACCAAAGGCTCATTTGCCTTCCAAGGCTGGGGTAACCTGGACAGAAAATGGAGCAGCAGGAGTGTGCACAGAAAGAAAAGGAGATGAGAAGCTCATGGTCAAAACTTGAACTCCTGGCTTTGGAAAAAATCACCGTATTAGGTCTTTAGGGATGCTGCAAATAAAGACAAGAAGCTTGTTGGAGAAATACATCTCTGTGGCATGAAGTAGTTTTTTCTGAATACATCATCTTTCTTGGCCAGCACCCCATTTCTAGGTCTGAAATAAAAGCACAGCAGACTTAGAAGTAAGACAGAAGTTGCATAAAACTGCTCTGAGTTTAACATAATGAAATGAACCTGTTAAGCACCCCCAGCAAATAAAGCAGCCAGTGCATTGGGTGTGTTTCTCCAAAATGCTTTTTTCTGATATTTTCCAACTCAGTTGCTGAACATCATTGCAATCTTAACATCATAAAGGCTTGTGGTAAACAAGGCAGTCTTTAACCAGAAAGGTTCGTCAGTGTTCATTTCTGAACTTCCAAAGAAAAGGTATGAAATATCATTTACAAAGAAATGATACTTTTTTTTTTTTAATATTTTCCAGTTATACTAGTTTCTCTAATGATTTTCTTCTTAGCCAAACCTTATGGTGCATGCAGATTTCAGTTAACTTCTTGATGGGCAACTGCATGAGCAAATACAGGGGAAAACAGTTGAGTCACGAGCCTGAGCCCCATGAGAATAGATCAGAAGCCAGCATGATGCAGTGTTACAGAAACAGGGCTTTCTTCGAGCCGTGGAGACTCTGAGTCACCAGGACAAATTGTTTTTGTTATTTTATTTTTTTAAATTGTGTGCTGGGAGGGCTAATGCACAAACTTGTATGACCCAGTGAGTTGTTTTGCTGCCTGTTGGATTCTGCTGGATTCTGCTGGATGTGCAGTCCAGGTATTCCTGCCCCTTCATCAGCACTGCAGTGCTGCCTGGTCACTTGAAATGGTTTAGAGACAAATAAATGCTCTTCGCTGTGTGAGTGGAAGTGAGCAGAAAGAAAAGGAAGAATGCACCTGTGGAATCTTCCTTCTTTTGAGAGTGAAGCACTTTGGTTGTGGGTACAATGCTCAAGTTGCACAGTTATACCTGTATGAAGTTTTGGGGACTTAGAAACACCATTCAGACTCAAGAGGTTTTGAACAGAATTTATGGTTTCTACCTACATCAAAGGTGGACAGTTGTTCAGGTGCAGAAATGCTATGAAGGAGGATTTTCTTTAGTTCCTTTAAATTGCTTAAAAATAAATGAACTGAAACAAGGTGGGTGACATTTGTGTTTTATTCTGTCAGTTTATCCCCACCCTGGAAGTCTTCAAAGCCAGGCTAGATGGAGCAACCTGGTCTAGTGGAAGGTGTCCCTGCCCATGGCAGGGGGTGGAACTGGATGAGCTTTAAAGGTCCCTTCCATCCCAAACCATTCTGTGATTCTAAGATTAAATTAAGGCTGCTATGCTCCCCATTTCTGTCAGGGCGCACACTTGTTTGCACGTGCAAAAGATATGTTTTAGAATTCTATCTTTTGAAAATTGTAGCATTTTATTTTAAATAACACAGTGCCCTTGTTTTCTTAGCTGCCACTTCCCCTCCCTTCCCATTGGACTCTTCACTTCCTTTACTCTAACTGAGATGTTAGATCCCTACAATAGAGCTGAAGCAGAAATTCAAACAATTCAGAGGACAGTTTCTCAACCTGAGGTTGTTAGGAGGAAATCAAGAGCATTCCTTGAATAGCTTCGAGGTGGCTAAATCCCTTCTCCCCAGCCCCGCTCCTCTCCGCGAATTCCAGGCCCTGCGGGTGCAGTTGTCATGGCCGGCTCCTCTGCTGTTGGGTAATCCCTCTGCCAGCCCCCTCAGCCTGGGAAGGGCCCCAGAAATGGGATTATTCCGAAAGAATGGTGCCCATGGAGCCTCCTGAGCGGGGGCAGCCCCCGGCAAGGCGCGGCCGTTCCTCCTCTGTGGGGACGGAGACGCCGAAGACCTGGGAATGCTGAAACAAATTCACTAGCAATGTTTGAAAACTTTTTAATAAGCTCTGAAGAGTGATGGCCAGTTGAAATGCTCGCTCCCTGGAGGACAGGGGGCTTTTAATCTCTCTCAAGCTGCAGGATGAATGTTTTGGGTAGTAAATCAGTTTGGCAGTTGCTATAGCCAACGAGAAACTCCCTTTATTGCACCTGAAAATTCAGAGTGTTTCAAAAGTGCTATGGAAAAACTGTCTTAGAACTGTTCTGGGTAGAAGTGTTATTTGAATAATTAGAATAATTTAGTTAATTACATGATATTCGGTTCTCATTGACAATTAATTTATTTAGAAAGGGCAGAGTCTCACTCTCCCACTACATCATGCTGTGTGCTAGGATTTTTTTATCTGGGGACATGGGAAAATAAGAATTTATGGCTTGTTTTGTGAAGGATGCAATGCTGTCAGTAGCCCAGAGGCATGTTTTAAACACAACTCAACTAACGTGCTCTGTGCAGAGGCTCAGCTTAGAAATATGAGAGATGAAGTGAAAACGAGGGGAGGATGACAGGGCCCTTCAAGCACAACCTGGTGACTCACAGCCTTCCTCCTCACCTTGAGTGTTTATAAATGAGAGCAGGATGTGAAAAAAAGAGTTAGAATGACAACATAGTGCCTCTCTGGGACAGCTGAGGAAGAGTCTGCTGGGGTCAGAGCTGTGAGGAGGACCAGCACACCCAGCTTCCCAAGCCTTGCTGGGGTTCAGGTGGCTCTCAGGTGGGATTTGAGCACCTTCCTCTGGGCCTGGCATGGCTGCAGGATGTTCAGGGACCAGCAGCCAAGAGAATCAGGGCTCTGTGAACACAAGCTGTGGGAAAAGCTTGGAAAATGAGGTTTTTTTGGGCTATGGAAGGGCAGGCTAGAAGGAGATGGGGCAGTGAAGGATTTCAGGAAAAGCTGTTGGAATGGAAATAAGAGAAGGCTCCTCTGTTATGAGTGGAGAGTGAAGAATCAAAAGTGTTGAAGTGGAGGTTTGTTTCAATGCAAAGGCCATGGGAGACACAGGTGGGAATTTCATGGAGCTTCAGTCACTGGAGATGCTCAGTCAGTCAGGAGAGGCTCAGGTGGAGCTGGTGCTCCAGCAGCTCCCTGTTTCAGGGAAATCCTTGACTGCTGCACTCTCTGATCCAGGAGAACAATGCTCTCGTTGAGACTTCTCCACTTAAAACACAGCTTCTAATTTTTTAATTCTTAATGGGAATTAAATTGTGAAACTCCTGTGAAGGAAGGAGGAGGTGGCTCTGCCTCTGGTGAGCAAACCTCAGCTGGGAAAGCCCTGGGCTCACCAACAGCATCTCCAAGCCCTGTGCTCAATGTCATACTTTACATTTTAGCTTGTATTTTTTTCTACCTCAGTTCTGGTCTAAGTGCAGTACTGTAATAAAATTCCCAACAGAGGGACAAAGAATATTAATATGTAGTGAAATTTGGTGTTAATACTTACTGAATGTATATGCATGAATGAAAAATATGTATATGTTATGTATGTATCAAATGTGCTTTTACTCCATGGAGATGTTAGTTCACCACAGCCTCACAAAATAGCCCAACATGTACCTGAGAACCACCAGTGTTGATGATTCTCATTCCCTCCCCACCCTCACACAGTAGAGAGTGCTTGTTTGTGACAGGTGGCTATTAATTGCTATGTTTTTGACGAGCGCATTCAAACAGAGTCTTTCAGATGATTCACTGAAGTTCAGGATCCAAACATGTCACAAATAGAGCTCGTCAGCCCTGTGATGGTGATGCCTGGCACTGTGGCAGTGCTGGGTGGGGAGGGAGGTTTGGTTTAGTTCAGTTTGCACTGGCTGGCTGATGTTTCTCCCTGTGGGTGGACAGGTGGAGAATAGCCATCACCTAATTGCTGCCTTGTTTGGGGCAGGTGGAAGAGAATGTTCTGTGTAACTTCATTGTTGGCCAGGTTTGGGTCTGTTGCTGATTGTACAGTCCCTCTGGTGTTGCCATGGGAATGAAATAATTATATTGTGAATAATTGGAGCATTTTCTTCTACTGTTGCAGGAAAGTGGTCTTGTATAATTATTGCTGCCTTTGATGGAGGCTGTGCTCAGAGCTGAGTGTTCAGTATTTGTATAAACCTGTTGCAGAGAACAAAACTTTCTGCATGTGAATGCCCTTTTATAAATGTGGCTGAAGGCTGACACACACACACACACACATTCCCAAAAAGTATTTATATCACTAGAATCGGTTGAAGAGTTTGAATTTTTCAAAATTGAAAAGGGAAAATAACATTTTTAGTGATGTTCTCATGGTTTGTTGTTTGTCTTTCTGGTGAATAGTATCACATTGTATGCAAATGGCAATGCTGCTGAGAACTGGTGCAGAAGTAAAATAATTCTCATTTCAGGGCTTTTGTTTCCCTTGAAACTGAGTTCTGGGTAAAAGTCAGTCCACTGGTTATATAGGTCTGGTGGGAAGCTGATCTGGAGGGTCCTAGTCCTCCTTTGCTGTTCATAGCTTTAGCAGTGTAAAAACTTCATAAATGAGATTTTTTTAATGCCAAAGTGAAGCCTGATGCTGACAGAGATCTCCCATCATTTGTGTGGCTTGGCAGTAGTTACTTGATGGGTTTTCCCCATTTCTGAGTTCAGCTTTGTGGTCTCCTTTTCTCTCTTGCAGCCTCATGCAGGGCTAAGCTTGCAGTTTTCTGTGCAAAGTCTCTTCTCTCTCACATTTCTTGGTAGTGCTGTTATCTCTGTTCCTCCATGGACATTCTGGCATATTTCTATCATAAAACAAAGGCTTATGCAAAGGAAAAAGAAGTTAGTAGATATGAGGAAGACTTACTTTTTTCCAAAACAGAGTATTTTTTCTGCGACACCCTACAATTTTTTTGCAGTCTGAAGTTTTAGTCAGGCTTAAGTATTGCTTTATGACCTAAATCCTATTCTGGGTTTGTGTCCAGTTGCGTTCCCACAAACTTCCTGTGTGACCCTGCATCAGGCATTTCATTACTTTGTCCCACAGTTTCACTTGTGAGGCGAGGGGAATAACAACCCAGCTCCAGCCAGATGTTCTGGGGATGGATTCGTGAGTCCTTGTGGGGTAACGCGGTGCTGGGTCACACAAATGCTTTTGTGCTCCTGCCTCAGATGTCAGGAGCTCATCTTGGGCTAATATTCCTCACGAAATGAGTGTCTCTCCAGTTTCAGGTTATTGTGTTGTGGCTTGTGTGCTAATGGATTAATTTCAGATGTTTTCAAGTAGTTGGTTGTTCTCTTTGTCTCCAAAGTAGTCCTAATTTATTTAACAGTATTTGCCATTCAAGTCAACTGATTTTAGACAGATGTTTGTCTCTTGTGTTTCAGTCTAGACATTTATGATTTACAATCTGTAGCCCATCTGGTGAATTGCCATGGGAATATGCTTATTTTCAATGCTTGAAGTATTGCAACATACTCTTTGCAAGTGTTTTTGCAGTAGCGACTGGTGAGCCAACCATCAGAAAGGGTTTATTTTAGCAAAAGGCTCCAACTTGTTTGTTCAGATTAGGACAGGAAAATCCTCCATTTCTGTTCAAAAAAACAACAACAAAAAATGTTCCACTCCAAAATGTTGCCTGTAAGTTGAAACTCTAGAGTGATAGATATATGGGTCTAGTTTAAAAAAGAAACAAATCCCACCTGAAGAACAGCAAGAGACCTGAAAAATTCCCCATGTCCAGCTCCATTCTCTGTGGCTGAACAAGTTTACTTGTCTAACCTTTCTGAAAGACTTCAATGAGCTTTAGATTGCCCAAGTTTCTCATAGTGTGTAAATTTAAACGTCATCACTGCAGAGTGTGGTCACTGGTGTAGGGTTGCTGTATGCTCTGAGACCAGGTCCTTGTCCCCAGATGCTTTCTCCTTCCCTTCCAGCCCCACAGCAGGAGGAGAAGCTGTGGATGCACCAGGAGAGGATGTGCCAGGCTGCTAAACAGCTTTGTCTGGACTCTTCTCTGCTTGTTGAATTAGTGAAGTGTAGTGAACCCCAAAACCAAGGTGCAGGATGGCTGATGAAGAGCAGGACAGCTCTTTATGCTTCAGGATGAGTATCTCCAAATTCAAACCACTTCATGTTTGAAACAACAAACGTTTGATGCTTGAAAAGTTATTAATTCATAGTTCTGTGGTGGACAGAAGTGAGCATTTCACCTGAGTTCCTCTCAGAATTGAGCTGGAATAGTGCTGCTGTGTGACTGCTGTAGTACTGTGTGGTAGCTTTGGACAGGGCATTTTGGGGCAGCTGATAGCTTTTAGTTAATTTCCTGTTTTTACAGGTTACTGCATTATTTCTAGAATATGCCCCAAACCAGAATACGACATCTGGGAGACACACATTGCAAACCAGCACACTGCTGAGGAGGAATCTTGTGGTTCTGACACGAAAGTTGGGGTGCTGTTGTCTACCTCCAGGTTGGAGGTGCAGCAGGTCAAGCAGCCAGCACCGGCCAGCGGCTTCCAGGAGGCTCCAGTGGAAACAGCAAAGGTGCTGTGCTGTAAATAAGCCAGAAAATGCTCCAGGAGCTGCCTGCTGGGTGCGTTTGGCATGGATTTCTGAGCAGTTTGATTGGATGTTTGGTTGAGTGAGTTTGTCTGCAAAACCTTTGATGTTGAAAGCATCAGTCAAACCCAGACTGGAGCGTGGCTGGTGCTGTCGGGTCTGTGGCTGCAGAGTCCAAGGGCTGAACGTGTCATTCCAGCGTTTGGGGTTTGCAGTTTGGTCTTAATAACAATTCTGTGCTGAAACTCCAGGACACCAATGTGTTTTTTATAACATGCATTGGTTTGGCATCTTATTTTTAATTATATTTACGGCAAATCGACTTGACAGTCTGTGAGAGTGAGTAAAGAGCTGGTATATTTGTAGTCCTGGGATTTAGAAAAAGGCATTAAGTGGTCATACAAGTCACAAGGAGTTCAAGAAGTGTGTGTTACCTACATCTAAAATGCTTCAATCTCCACTGTCAAACAGTGTGTGCACGTAAGGAGGTGACTGTGCTCAGTGGTTAAGCCATGCACCTGCAGGATTTCTCAGGCTGATTTTTCTTTTTCATTTTAGCTGTTCCATTTGCATTTAAACAGTCATTTGTTGCAGGATCCAAGATAATTTGAAATTCATGGAACCATTTCTGTTAAACTTGAGGGTTTTGGTAACGTTTTTGTACTCTTCAAAGGTGAAGGAATCACTTCATACTACTAAACTGTGACCTGAATATAAAATAAGCGGTTGAGGTGCCAGAATGTGAATGGTCATATGGCAGGCATCCTTTTATTCGCATCTTGGTGTGTAGATGAGGTCATCTTAAAATTATTGACAAATCTGTCAGGAGAAGCAGGATAAAACTGCCTGCTGCCTGTCTCAGGCATGAGCTGGTGCCATGGGGATGCCCAAGTGCTGGACACGTTTCTTAGCATTTATCAAAGCACAGGTAACATTATTTTAGCACCTTTCACTACCCTGCCGTTGGCAGGTTGAATGCAGCATGGGATTTTTTTCTGCCATTTCTGACTTCTCCAAAGGTATTTTTTAAAGCTGTCAACCCTTCAAGCACTTAATATTGCTACTCCATTTCTCTGTAATGCAGAGCAGCTTTAATGTACAAATTCACACTGATTTGAGGACAAAGTATTTAGATCTTGATCAGCAGCAGATTTAAGACACTGTGTCCTAGGAACTTGAACAGACACTTGGGAGTTGACTCTGCCTTGTACTGTACATGAGCAGAGTTAAATTATTGGCCAAATTAACTCGTGTCTAGGAGAGAGTGCAGTTCAGAATTGTGGTGATGCTGGTATGTGAAAGCTCTTTACATCCTGTTTTAAAGGTTTTTACCAAATGCTCTGATATGCTCATGTTTGCTGGTGCTAACTAAGAGTTCTAGGCTGTGGCCAAAAGGCTGGGAAGAATGGTCCCCACAGCTCTGCTGCAGAGGAAAGAAGATGAATGGAAGGATCCGGGGTTGTTTTGTTTTGTTTTTTTCTTTTCCTTGTCATCACCTTGTTTAGTCCGTAAGCTGCTTTGAGAATAACCAAGTGTAGGGAGAAGACACGTGTGCCTAACAGGGAGCCTGTTTGTGCTTGTTTCATTGAGGAAATTGTTCCGGAACAGCTGCTCATCCATGTGAAAATGCAAACCCTTGGGTCCCAGCCAAGGTCAGCAAGCCCTGGGTCATTTGTTTTAGCAAAGCAGACCAATTTGCCCTTAATTATCTCTCCTTTTCATTCTGTCACACCTTTTGCTCCATAAATTTACTTCCTGAGAAGTGCCACATGTGAAAGATGTGATACCAGTTTTGTTGAGGATCAGGAAGAGGCAGAATAATTTTTCATGGGTTAATTTTAACTGTTAAGCTTTATAAAATTCAAGGCATTTACCTCCCTGGATTTAATTTTTCACTTAGCTAGTTCAGTAGGTTCTTGTTAAAATGTACAGGATTCTTAACTTTCAAACTTCAATTGCAAAATCCCTAAATTTCATATTGTTTTCTCTCCTAGTGCAGGTATTGTGGTGTGAAATGGTAAATTGGTAGAAGTCTGCTGGAAACAGGGCTGAGAAATTCCTGAACTTCAGGAAACTTCCAGTAACTGCTCTCAGAATGGGAACTTCATAATGAAGCCTGGTAGAGTTGGGTAATTGCAAAACAGTCACTAGAAACTCTGTGTAAAACATATGCCCATGTGCTGGAGCTGGATGTGAAAAATACTCTACAGGGGACATAATAAATAAAAGCAATGCTCTCTAAGCACTCATGATAATGGTGTGATAAAATGACTTCTTTGCCCTATGATGTGGAAGGAGAGAAATGGGAAAGAAGTGTTGCTCTAGCTGGAGGAACTGAAATGCCAGATTCTGGCTTCTATAATTTAAGGAAAGAAAACTGATTAAAGTGATCTTTAATGCATGCATTAAAGGTCACTAGGGAACAAGAAAAAAAACATACTTATTCCAAAACTGGTTTTGTACAAGAATGTTGAAATTGTCATGGATTGCAACCCAGGCTATAATTAGCCTTGAAAATCTTGGGACAGAAGTTTCTCAAGTACATTGTGACATTATTCCAGAAGGAATAAAATGACCTGAAGCACTGTCAGTCTCTGCTTGACAGGAACATCCTCTTGCCAGGGCAAGTGGGAGACAGAGGTGGAAGGGAGCCCTGTTTTGATGTGCAATAAAATCACCCAATAAAACACGGCACAAGAAGGAATAGAATGGTTGTTGTTGTCATTTTTGTTAGATTGAGTGTGCAGGTGTTTTTTTTGAAACTATAATTAGCCTTGAAAATCTTGGGACAGAAGTTTCTCAAGTACATTGTGACATTATTCCAGAAGGAATAAAATGACCTGAAGCACTGTCAGTCTCTGCTTGACAGGAACATCCTCTTGCCAGGGCAAGTGGGAGACAGAGGTGGAAGGGAGCCCTGTTTTGATGTGCAATAAAATCACCCAATAAAACATGGCACAAGAAGGAATAGAATGGTTGTTGTCATTTTTGTTAGACTAAGTGTGCAGGTATTTTTTTTTAAAGGGCAATATTTTTGCAAAACCTTGCTGGTTATTTGAAATGGTTAAAATAGTCAGCTTTAATGCCATCAGAGGGGTTATTTTTGCAAAACCTTGCTGGTTATTTGAAATGGTTAAAATAATCAGATTAAAGCCATCAGAGGGGTGACAGAGCAGCACAAGGAAATAGGTGTTTGGGAAGAGGAGGAGGGGCTCAGGCTGGGGTGTCAGGGTGTTAATTAGTTCTGCCACTGTATAAGACTGAGTTGCTTCTTTTACTTATTCCAGGTTTTAATCTGTTAAGTATTAACGTGTTAGAAAACTGTGCTCTGCCAGCTGGGGACAAGTGGGGTCTGTCCCCTGCCTGCTGAGGTGGACATTGGTGCCTCCAGCCTGGTGCTTCTGCTTTTCTCTTCTTTCAGAGGAGGGAGAATAATTTCCTTGCACCTGCATTTTGGACAGGGCAGCCCTCCAGGAGCCAGAGGAGATGCGCTGTGTTCCCGGGAAAGGAGCTCGGGGTGGAATTTGGCCACTGGCTTTGTCAGCAGAGGTGGCCAAGCACTGCTGGCTGAGTTTCATGAGGAACTCAGCAGACAATCTGCATTTGTTAACAGGTTTGAAAAGTACTCCAGCAAGCTCACTGCAGTGTGCAGTATCTCTGATAGAAAGGAGAAAAGGTCCTTCCATTACTTTCCTTTAAAGGAAACTTTGTATTGAGCCACAAGCTTCAATTAAAACCTGCAAAGTTGTGATTCCCAAGAGTGAGTGTGCAGTATCTCTGATAGAAAGGAGAAAAGGTCCTTCCATTACTTTCCTTTAAAGGAAACTTTGTATTGAGCCACAAGCTTCAATTAAAACCTGTGATTCCCAAGAGTATAAAGTTCTTACATCCAACCTGTGAATACAAGCAGCTGAGAAACATCCTCCTCTAAAGTTCTGCTTTTTAACAGGTCAAAACTATTTGAAATAATCAAAAATACTAAAAAAAAAACCCCAAACCAACCAAACAAAACTCAAGCCAAACAAGATATGGTTTTGTTTTAATGTTAATTAGGGAGTGGTTGGACAACAAGAAGAATCTTGAATAATTGCTGAGACTCACTGAGCTGTGGAGGTGGGGGTCTTTATTTTACTACCACTTGAAGTTGTTTTGATACCATTGATGAGAGGAATGCAATAATGTGTGCTAAAGTCATTTGGCCAACCCTGAAATCAAAGCGGTGGAAACAAAATCTAGCTGCAAATCACCAGGCTGTCAGTCTTTTAAAACCTGTTATCCAAATGACTTTAACAGTTTGTGGGTCATATGCAAGGTTAAGACTCATCTTGCACGGTGCACGTTTTGATGATAAAACACAATATTACTTTTTTTTTTTTTGTTGGAATGGAAGTGTTACAGTCAACAGTATCAGTGTGGGAGTTTGATTTCTTCCTGCAAGTAGATCACTACTCCATATGAGCAGTTGGCACAAGGTTTGGAAGGACAGATATGAGCCATGCCGTGCTGCTTATTTGTTGTATATATCTGCTCTCTGTGTAGAAACTCCAAAACTGTTCCATTTTAGGTTTATTTCCAAGTCAGAGTAGCTATTTTTGAGAACAACTAGCCAATGCACGTGTAAGAAGTTTTGGTGAGGGGCTGAAACACATTATGGATAAAGCTTTATTCTACTGAGCAACATTACATGCAATATTTAAATTATTGTGTGTTTAAATGGTGAACTCAGGATTTTAAAATTTATATCAACAGTTTTTCTTGCAGTTTGAGTTTGAGAAATCACTGACAAGGAATGTGTTGCATAACTGTTAACTGTTCATTTTACATATTTTCAAGCGTGTTCTATCCTGAAAAACTGAGCAGCTCTTGAGATAATCCAATGTGGATTAAATCCCGAAAAAAGAATCATTGCATGTTCACAATATCAGCCTTTACCTTTTATGAACTGTCCAGCTTACTGTGGAGCAAAACTTGGCAGTGTGTGCAGAGCAAAGTGGATTCAGAGAGAAATAAAAAACTCAAAAGAAGTGTGCAGAGATTTTTTTTTTTTGATTGGGAAAACACGTTTATTCAAACAATATTTCTGTTCTGAACCAATTGTCACTTCATATTTTGATGGATTCAAATAAAGCCATTTAGATGGCAGCTCCTTCCCAATAATCATATACTGCTCAGGCTGAATTTTTTCCATTGACACTAAAATTGTTGGCTGTCTGTGAAGACAAATACTGTTGTGAGGGTCACAGGGTAAGAGAGAAATCCATATGAGCTGAATAATAAGTAATAACTTTTTCCCCTTACTGGGCCTGTAGTGTAGGTAAATTTCCACACATAATTAAGTGTAGGAAAGTATGAAGTCCAGCAAAACCAGATCCAAAATGTTTAAGTTTCAGCTCCAGAGTTCCCATTTGCCTTATACACTTGATGTTGGTTTACCATATTTCAAACCTAGATGTGAGTAGTAAAAGTTGTAGGGGCTGGTTAGACTGTAAATAACTGGATAGAGAAAACAAACCAAGATAAGAGGGGGTAAAAATAACTCAGATGGATTCCTGCCTGTAACTTGGATTTTGGGAGGAGGGAAGTTCTGCTGATTGTACCAGAAGCAGCAGGAGTATAAAAATGCAGATGGAGAGGGAATGACTGCTAATTTAATGTGGACTGGTTTTGCTGATATCAGACAACAGACTGTGACTCAGTTTGTTGTTGGAGGTTTCATTAGAGGAGTCTAAATTTTAGGAGCAGTCACTCCTACAGGCCATTGCATCCCATCTGTGCCTGAAGTGCTTCATATGTTTTATTGCTCAGCTTCCTTCCCTAGAATGTGATATGGTTTGGAGATGTTGAATGGCTTCTCCATCAGAGAAGGTGATTGAGTTTCCTTTTGTGTTGTCAGTCAAAGCTGAAATTCAGCTTGCAGTGACAAGGAGCAGGGTCCTGCTGAGCTCCTCTCAAGTGTCTGAGCATGGGGGCAAACGGGCTAATTAACAGTTCAGTGTCAGATTTTAATATGTAATAAGGAAGGAATGAAATTAATTTTTCTTTTCCAAGCAGTAAACTCTGATTGCAAACAGCTGTCTGATGTTTGGGGGGTTCGTTTTACGGACTGCTCCATGTGATGTTCCCAAAGTTAATGGGTGAATCAGTGAGCAGTTGAGAGAACTATTTCCATTTTATCTAGACACTTTCTTTTAGCTGTGAGGCTCCATTTCCAGAAGCACAGTGGTTATGGCACTTGCTTTGTTGTACTTGTACTCGGTGCCTCAAAATGGAACTTGCATGTTCAGGGCTGGATTTCAGAGTGGAAACCATAAGCTTCTTGCTTGTATAACCACATTCCAAGGTTAGTCTGAATAGCTGAGATAATGAATGATGTCTTTGTGCATTCTTAAATAGATAGATAGTTTTTCACATATGTGACTTTTTTTTTTTTTGCTACAATTGGACGCTTTCCTTGGGAGCTGCCTAATTCCAGGCTACACAGTTTCTGCTTTGTTCCCTGCTCCTATGTCTTTGACAAGAATAACTTAAACAGAGTTCAATATAGGAATTGTGGGCTGCTAAAGAACATATTGTGTTACTGCTTAATGCTGTATAAGTTGATCAGTGGGTAATACAAAGTCTATGTTCTAGCTGTTTTATGATGAAAATATTATTTCAGCAGAATGTATGGTAAAGTCATTGAACAATGATCTTATTCTCAGAATGATGGCACAAGGCATTTTCCATATACCAGAAATTAGTGGAGCTGCTCATTTTGTTATTGTAGGCTTCAAAAGTAAAGCTATTTTTAACCTTTTCTAAGCCATTATGCTATTTTTTTAACTGAAAAAACTGATATCTTATTACTCTTTTTCTGTTAGGACCAGCAGAGGTTCCCATGATGTCACCCAATGGATCCATTCCCCCTATTCATGTGCCTCCTGGTTATATCTCACAGGTATGCTTCTTCAAGAATTAACACTTCTATTAATAATAAAAAAGCCAAATTTTAAAATGTAAATGCAAAAACATTGGTCCATATAGAGAAGTCTACTTGGTTGAAGTGTAATTTAGAAGTTTTAATGAAAATGGTGATATACATCTTCATGCCTGGTGCACTTGACTGATAGTACACCCACATTTGCACGAGTGACCAGGGATGTGCAACTTCACACCCTGGTATTTGGAGTAGATTTGGGGTTTGGGCACCTGCAAAAGCTCTGTACACAGACTGAGCCTATAAATGCAGCTTGGATTGTTTGTGAGAGGGGGAGAAGTCCTTGATGTTGGGTAATGCCTCAAGTTCTTGTGTGACAATCAGAAGGAGTAGGAGACCATGGAAGTGGGAGGAGGAGCCCCTGTAGCTATAAAATACGCAGTTGATCCTTGGTATCTTCCCAGCAGAAATCCTGCAGCATAGCAGGAACTGTGGGGTTTGGGTGTGTTTTCAAGAATAAATGTGATTTAACTATCTATTTATGGAAAAAATGGAAAAGGTTTCGCAAAGCTGTTAGGTTTTGGAACTCTTGAACAGCTACTGCTCTTCTGTGTAAATAAACTCAGATTACCAGTCTGTTCCTTCCATCTTCTGCAAAGCTTGGACTCTTCCTGAGGTAAGGAAAACAAAAAAAACCCACCAAACCTAAAAAAGATTGGTATAAGGCATGACAGCTGTGATCAATACAATAAATCCAATAATGTCACCATTTTCCCTGAGACCTGGACCAAAAGCTTCCTTAAAAGTACACGAAGTATTTCAGATATCATTGATGAATAGCATAAGAACTTTTGGTAGATATAGTTTGGCATCTTGTTGAGCAGAAAATAGATTATGTCCTGGAGTCTCTTCCCCTCCCCAGGAAACATGTGAGCTTGTGTAATTCTGAAAAATTGTGGATGGCGTCATACTTAAATCCCACAAAATACAGCAATCACTCTGTGGTATTTTGACTTCTGAACAGAGTGAAAACATGCTTCAAGTAAGAGGGAATTTCTTAGCCAGCCTAGGAGAGAGGGGAGGATGTCAGGGTGGTCCTCCTGCTCCTCAGCCCTCCCAAGGGGAGTGGTTGGAGTTTTGAGGCAGCATTTGCTGCTTTATGCTCCTCATGGGCTCACCTAATTTAACAGACTGGCCCATATCATACAGAGTTTTATCTAAAGATTTATTCTTCCTTTGAAATAACTTTTAACACCTTTTTAATATTAAAATGTTTCTACCTCTCCACCTCTGTGCTGAGATAAGTGGTTGGGTGTAATTGGAATGCTTTCCAAACCAAAGGGGTGAAAGTCTTCCAGCTGTATCTCTGTCTGAGGCCAGTTCTTCTGTAAAGCTTTTTGTGGGGCACCATAATAATTCCACTAAAGAAGCCTTTAAGTAGTTTCTTAACCAGAAAAAAATCCAACCAAAAACCCTCTTCTGAAGCAATTTTTCCAGGGAGCTGGAAATATGTTGTAAAGTTATAGGGGGAAACTCTGTATTCTGCACTTTTCTGCAGCAGAATGTGTGTTCTGTTCTGTGGTGAGTCTCTTGCCATTCAGACTGCTTCATATTAAATAGCAGTTGAAAGTCTGCAGCAATGAAACTAGCTCTTTGTTGTAATAAATGTCTCTGCCTTATTTGCTCTTGCTTTTGTCTATTGCTTCACAGTTAAACCCAGTCTTTTATGATAAACAATTAGAACACAACTTAAATTTAACACGTCAAGGGAAAGGCCATATAGCAAATTAATGCACTCTGGGATATGAATCAAAATATATTTGATTTTTGGGCTTGATTTGTCCCCAAAGTGTACATCTAAGAGTCAGGCAGAAAGCAATGCCCCTGCAGAGAAGCAACAGTGCCTATTAAAAAAAGGCATGAAATCTTATTTCCATTTTGTTGTGCCAAGCCTGTGTGAGCTGTGTTAGCCCTGAATATTACATGAGTTATCGAATGATTGCAACCCTGGATTGATGTGGTGCTTCATCACCTCTTTGGAAAAATTGGCAGGAGGATGTGAGCCCTGCAAGGTCAGCCCCACTGGAGGCAGCACAAACACAGTCTCTCTTTCTAGACTTCAAGGACCACGTTAATAATTGTGACTAGGAGCTGGGTGTGTTGGTGCTAAGGAGATGTTCCCAATGATGAGGCTTAGCCAGGGCAGGAAGTGATCCAGGAAAATAATAGAAAGCAAATACACACCACCAGTTCAAATCTTTCATGCTATGGTTTTGCTCTCAACAGACCAGCTCTTGAAAGAGACAGAAAGAGACATTAAGATAAACCTCTGGCAGAAAGGAGCTATCAGGTCAGGGTTCATGTCCCTGCAGTTCTTTGTGGGCTAAGGGTTAGTTAAATATAGACAAGAGGAGAAGTTCCTTGCTGTGCTCTTGGTGGACAATATCTCTGCTGTAAAAGTTGGTTCTGGAAGGTGACATGGCAGAGAAATCTGCATCAAATGTGTGCAATGTCAACTTTTTTGGCTTTAACTGTTAAGTGAGATCAAGGATTTGGAGGCTAAGGTGTTAAATTTGGGGATATCCTCTTGGATTGTTCCTGTTTTTCAGTGTATGTCTGGGAGGAGAGGAGGAGGGTTTGAAGTGCTCTAATCAGGAGAACTAGAGAAATGAAAATACCAAAAAGCAGGGTCATTAATATGTTTGTTTAGTGCTACTGGCTGAGGACTGCTCTCTCTGAAATAAATCTGGAGCAATTCCTCTTGAATTTGAGAAGTTACATGTCTGTAGTTGGACCAAAAAATTTGGCATGAAACTCCACTTTTGATTTTATTTACAGGTCTGTTAATATGAGCTCTCTGCCAGAGATATTTTAAGACTAAAGGACAAGTTTACTGGTTGGACCATGAGGTGCACATGTGTTGAAGAGCCTCCTTTGGTCATGGGGTTTCTGTGGTCTGAATGTGAGCCATGGTCCTGCAGTTCAATATTCCTGCACCAAGCACATGGCATTTGCAGAACTAAACCATAACTTCTGGGAAGAGGAGTATCTTTAAATGACATTGAAAATGGTAGAAAATGAATCCCATCCTTGAAAATGAGGATTTTGGTCCTCAGCACATCCTGTCCCCTCAGAGAGGTGTTCTTCTCCAAAAAGAGTTTGGCTAGCATCAGGTTTTAGTGACAATCTCCTTGTTTTTGTGTCTTACTGCTCACAGAGCTGCTCTGGGTGTTTTGTAGACTGCAGCCAATCCTTTAACAGGATGATCCTCATTAAAGCTTTGAACAGAAGGAGGGTTGTGCAGATCTCACATGGAGCAAGCCATGAAGTGATGATCCTTTTGAGTTCATGGGCACTGGTCCTGAAGAACTGTATCATTCTAGATTTGAATTACCCCAATGTGCTTGCCAGCATTCTAGATGTTTATCTATTTTCCACATTGAAGGTATAGATTTAATTTGGTGTTTGATTTAATACTGATGGATTCTAAAGATAGTGATGCAAACTTGCCACGACTGGCGTGAACTCGGATTGGCATCTTTAAGAAATTAAATGAATAAATAAAATGTTGACATCCAAGTGCCTCATGGATGAGCTCATTCTGTACTGTTTTTGGGTACAGATTGATTTATGAATGAAGTTTCAAATTAGTTTGTGAAATTTGTGAAGTATTGGTTGTGGTCCACCCAGTGGCCATGCTCCAGACGTCTTTGCTGAATCTACCATATTAAGTTGAAATAAGGGTTCTTTGGATTTTTTTTTTTCTTTAAAATAAGTGGAAATTACTTGCGTATTACCATATAAACCCATACAGTAAAGGTGTGTTACAGAATGAGGGTGGCTCTTTCTTTAACTGGATCTCACAAAACACAGATACAATTTACTTGGGCGCAATTAACATTTCTTTTTCCTTAGAGTGTGATAATAAATTTCAGTGGAGAAAAATGAGACAACGTGGAGCAGTGTGATGTACTTTGAATACGTGAATTATCTCTAGTTACTACAGTGATATCTGCACTGGAAAACAAATAACATTTAAAATGGCATTCCCCAAATGTGGCAACCAATGGGGGAGGCAGTTTTATTATGTATGAGTAATGTCAACCCAGACTGCCCTGAAAGATCATCACCTACTCATGTAGCAATTAAGCTCCCTAAAATATGGGAAAAAAACCCACACAGAACTATGCTATAATAGTATTGTTATTGAGGAGGCTTGCCACTTACACAAGCAAGCTCAAAAAATACCAGCAAAAACCAATTTACCTACTAACTGTTCAAAAAAACCCCCACAAAATAATGGAAATTTATTTCTAGGTGCCAAATGACCAGAGATATTTGTTTTCTCTAAATATAAAGCACTAAGATTAGTAATAGCAATTATTTTTAATATTCCCATTGCATCTAGAGACATCAACAGGGATTAGGATTTTATTGATTCTTAGCACTGAAATAGAGACAGTTTAGCAATTTCCGGATTAATTTATGATCTTTGTGACAAATGGTTTTATACAGATACAAAGAATTGCATATTTCTTCTTAAAATAGCAGAGTTGAGCCTCTCTGCTAAGTTATGTTTTCTTCATTAATGTATCAAAACTGACTTTATCTGTCTTTGATGAACTGAATGTTGTCTCCCAGAATGGCACTACTACAATGTACTCACTGCAGGTTTTACAGATCCAGGGATATCCCCAGTCTTTATAGCTACCTACTGGAAATAACACATAAATCAGATTACCAACTTTGATTTGTTAAGGACTGAATAGTGTACTTAAAGATTGTATATAGAGCTTCAGAAATGTACATATATATCAATAACTCCTAGTTTAAAGAGAAAATGCCCAGTAGGATTGGGAAATAAAGTGGGTTTTGCAAGGTCCCCTGTGTTTTTGTGTTCATTTGTAATGTATGCACGTGGAATAACAAGAATGCTGTCAGCGTTCATGGCCTGGGAGGAAACAAATAAAAGATATTAGTGTCTTGGCTTTTCAACTGAAGTAATTTGGAAGGCTGGCTCATCCTTTGAGTTGGAATAGTTGGTGGTTGTAGGTTCCTCCCAGCTGAAATTTTCCATTCTATCCCCTCATCTCTGGCTTCTCTCCATCCTGTTGATATTTTATAGCTTCATCTAGCAGGGTAATTTCATCAAAAAAGGTCTTTGACAAGACTCTGAGCTTTCCTCCCTGCTTTATAGATGATAGCTCAGGAAGCTGAATCCTAATAATTTAAAATATGGTTTACATTATGTGCCGCTCAGTGTACAAGCTTTCTGTCTAAATCTGTTCCTTAATATATTCATCTTTCACCAGAGCACAAAAGGCACATGTAGCTGGTCTAGATGCAGAGATAAGAGCTTGGAGTTGGCTTTGAGGCTTGGACTAGTTAAAGCCACGATGAAAACCTCTCACATCAGGATGCAGGAACTTGCTCTCTCAATTAAGTTACAGCATAATCCGAGTCTGGGAGTTAAATCCAGCATTTCTGTGCGCAGTCCTAGCTAAGTAGTTCTGTTTTTTGACTATGTGCTAAACGGAAAAGGGTTTCCCTCTTTTCCAGGTTTCTCAGTGCAGGTTTGAGACCTGGCAACAGGATAAGAGATGCTGTGGAGCAGAACCAGTAGCAGAGATGGGAAGCCTGAAAATGCAGCAGTTGAAAGGATGTGATAGTCTGAATCTCTGAGATTCAGCTGTCTTCTGAGGACTCTGTACAGTCTTTGAAATTTAAAGCTGGCAGCTGACAAATTGCTTGTGGAAGTCGTAAATTTTGAGGGTAGAATCAAGTATGTTAAGCCAAACAATTACTATTTTGGTTACTCAGCAAGCGATGTATTTTTAATGTGACATATTACAAGTGACTGAATTAACTTTCTATAGAAAATTGTCTTCTGCAGAGGCCAGCCAAGCCACAGGAATTGTGTCCACGGTCACATCCCATAGCTAACAGGCATAAATGCAGAGAACCTGAGGGCAGACCTGGCCTGGGGGAGGAACTGGGTCAGCCACTCCTAGGTGGATTTTCCCCTGTGATGCCTTGCTCAGCTGGTGCCTGAGGCAGGAGCTGTTTGCTGGAGCAGTTCTGCTCAGGGCTGTGGGCATTGCCCCTGGGCAGGGCTGGTCCTGTGTGGCACAAACAGCCACTGCCTGTGCCATTCCTCTGCTCCAGGGTACAGATTTCCCTTTGTGGTTTAAAGACACTGGGATGTGACGAGAGGAGTGTGGGCAATCCACAGCAGAGTCTCCTCTGCTGCTGTATAACCCCAGCTGGTGGTGTGGGAATCAGTTGAGAGTGGCAGCATCTTGCAGCAGGTGCCTCTTATCACATATGACATATTCCTCACAGATACTGCTCCATCTGTGTGCCATCAGTCAGTTTAGAGAAAATGACGTTCTCAACAACCTGTTTGTTGTATGAAATTAAATGATGCTTCCTTCCTTCATGCTTTTCCACCTCGTGCATGCCAGCATACGGAGTCAAAGGGAGAGTAATGGTTCTTACGTGGTTGTATTTTTTAAATTAAGAAATGGTAGAAGTTTTTTGGATGAGCTTCAAGAAAAGCTTGGTTCCTAAGTCTGGATTGAAATTTGGCTGGTTGACTGTTCTCCAGAAATACAACTCTGGAAAAATTATAACCTGAAAAACATTTTTCAGCCTAAGCACATTTCCACCTTCCTACATCTGTTTTTACATGCTGTGATTATGGCGTTAGGGGCCAAGTTATGCATATCCCAGAGCTGATTTGTGTGGCTGTATAGACCAGCTCTGTAACAGAAACAAACCCTCTGCCCTGGGATTTGTCCTGAGCAGCTACCTGTTATGAACAGAGCAGCTCCTTTGGAGATGTAGGCCAGCAAAGCAGGTTCCTGCAGAGTACATGCCTGTGTGCACACACACATCCTCTCCACCACAGCAGTGCCAGCTGCTTTCCAAAGTGTTACTAACTCCATTCTCAGGGCGCCATCAAAATCCATGATAGAAATTTTATGGGCAGAATGTAAGGTCAGTCCCAATGAGTATGCTTATTTTGGTGCTTTGTGTTCCTTTTTCAATTGTTTTCCTCCCTAAATGCAGGTTATTTATTCTGTCCCTTAACCCACATAGTTATCACTAGCAGCAGTACAGCTCCCAGTGATTAGTGTGGATATCTGAGTCTCCAGGAAAAGCCACGTCGCCACCGCGGTTATTCCTGCTGATATTAATTTTAGAATTGTGTTTATTCGTGAAGCTAAACCCCATGACCAGCTGCTTTGCAGCGGGAGGACAAGCTGTAAACAGTGCTGTTCCAGAGGCGTGCCTGGTTCAGATGCTGCCTGACGTGCTCCTTTCTCTGCAGGTGATCGAGGACAGCACGGGCGTGCGCAGGGTGGTGGTGACGCCGCAGTCCCCGGAGTGTTTCCCTCCCAGCTACCCCTCGGCCATCTCGCCAACCCACCACCTGCCCCCCTACCTGGCACACCATCCCCACTTCATCCACAACTCCCACACAGCCTTCTACCCTCCTGTCACTGGACCTGGGGACATGCCACCACAGTTTTTCCCGCAGCATCATCTTCCCCCAACAATATATGGAGAGCAAGGTGAGCTGGGAGGAAGGGACTGGGAATGGCCTTTGACACCTGTGTTCAGCAAGGGTTAAGGGCTGGGGGAGCCAAGAGTATAGGAATGAGGTGGAGAACTTAAGAGAGTGGCTTTGTTACATGGATGGAGCCTCCTTTAATATCCTGAGTGGGGGCTTTAGCTATGAGTATGTATTTTTAAAGACAGAACTGTTTTGGGCATGATGTTTTCAAGGTTCACACCCGAAGTGAAGCACAAAAAGGAAGACTGAATTATAGAAAAAATCAGGAAATATTGTGATCCCTGCAAGCTGACCCACCTTAGGTTAGGAAAGAGCCATCCATGGAGGGGGAAGTGGGGATTGTATTTAATGAAGTGTATCTGAAGAATGTACATGATATTGATGATAATTCTCAAACTTTTAGAGATAGTTTTAATTCCCAAAGCTTCTACTTCATGCTGCACTTCTCTCCTTGTGGAGCACAACTGACATGATTGTTAAGTCTATTTATACTAAGAAGTTAAGTTGCACGTAATCCAGGGTTGGCAGCTTGGAACCAGCACATCTCAGCTTGTTCTGGCCAGTCAGGCCCTGAGGAAGAAAATGCTAAATTGCTCTGAGCTTATGAAGGCTTTTTCCAAAAGATCAGTTCTGTCTGGATTTTTGCTTGTAATCTGTGTCCCTGAAACACAAAGACTGAAAAGGAAGGGAAAAACATCACCCTAATAGTGGTATTTTACATACTCAGCCAAAGTAAAATTCTGTCATCAAAGGAGCACAGTTAATACAAATTCATTGCAAAAAAGGGTTTTCTTTTAAAAGTCTCCAGGAACAGCTGGTGTAATTTAATTTGGAGATAGCCAGAAATTTGGTTTTCTGGGGAAAAACCCCTCAGCTGTTTTGCTGTTCTGAGTTAACGCGGGTGACCCGTTCCGTTTCAGAGATCATACCACTATATGGGATGTCCAGCTACATCACCAGGGAGGACCAGTACAGCAAACCACAGCACAAAAAACTCAAAGACAGGCAGATCGACCGCCAGAACCGCCTGAACAGCCCTCCCTCCTCCATCTACAAGAGCCATATAGGCAGCTGCACGACGGTGTACAACGGCTACGCCAAGAGCCACAACGGGGCCAGCAGCGGCGGCGGGGCAGCCCCGGCCCTGAAGAAACCAGAGCGCAGGGCAAGGAGCAGCCCAAAGTCAAATGAACAAGACCCACACGGTAAAAAGAGGGGTTTATTTATTTATTTTTAATTCCTTTTTTTATTGCGCCTTTCCGGCTTGTGGCCCTCCCCTGTGTGGGTCCAGTGGCCGTGCCAAGAAACGCTCCCACCCACGCGTTAATGCGGTGTGAACTCAAATCCCAGCGCCGGGCTTGCTGGGCTGTGTTTGTTTTGTAAGGTGAGCCCAGTGCCTCCCCATCTTTTGTGACTGCTCCCTTGGTAGATGCAGCATCGTTCTCTTTTTATCTGTTGGAAGTAGAAGTGTGTTTTATGGGTGAGGTCTTGGTTTTATTTTGTTTTTTGGAGAAGCATCTTGGCACTTTACAGAAAACTTCATGGACAATTAAGCTATAACCAAAATCTGACTACTAGGAACCACTATTTTGCATATCCTAGGTTAACCTGGTAAAGGTATTAGAAAGTTCAGAGGTGATGGCTGAAAAACCAAGGGGTTTCTACATGAAAATTCAGTGAAAGTAAGATTAGTCGAAAACAGAACTGAGAAGAAATTTCTTAATGCTAGTCATTGGAAATAGTGGTCAAATAAATCTGGCTACTTTTGAAATAATTTTCTTCAGCATTTTCAGAGATTTGCCATTTAAAAATTTAAAACTTCAGAGGAACAACCCAATGCTTTACTGTAATCAAATCTCATTTATCACAAGCTAGTCTGTATACAGTTCCACCTAAATTTAGTTTAGTAACTTGTTATAATCCCTTATCCCCACCTGCCTTTCTCCTCTCTACTTGTCTCTTTGCTGATTGCTACAGCAGCAGCTGCCTGAGCAAACCTTGACGTAGCAACCAAACCAGCATGTCCACGATATTCATAATGTAGAGCACTCTGAAATATCTTCAGTTAATTTATGCGTAAAACACAGGTTTTCCATAATCTGTCTATAGTGTATATTGATATGCCTCTGTACTTTTACGTGTGAGACATAACTGAAAGAAATAGTTATGAAAATTAACTGTATCAGTAGCCAAAGAGGGGGAAAAATTGCTGCTGGCATGGTAAGGAATGAGGATTTGCAGACGTGCTTCAGGGTCTTTAGAATCTGCAAGGAGCTATATTGGGGAATGCTGTAATCCAGGAAAATGAAGCACTGCATTAGACTTTATAGTTATTTCTTGCCAATCAGCTTATGTAAACTTTAGTATTCTTGTTTAGGTGTTTATTTGAGGTGGAACACATGAGGTGTTTGAAGCACGTGTGTGAAAGAACTGGAAAAAAGTATAGTGTTAAAATATTAGTTCAGTGGGTACTGAGTCAGCCTGGCTGATCCCTTCTGAAATAATCTAGAAATAATTTAAAAGTATCTTATCTAAGGGTTTCCTGCAACCCTTGTGTCGGTCTAATTCATTGCTTTGGACTGCTCTGCTGTGCTGCAGCTGAAGAGCACGAGGGCTTCTAAAACGCCAAGAAAATCAGTGGAGTCAAGGCTACAGCACATCCAGTCCTGTCAGCCAGAGATTGCCTTCAGACTGGGGACAGCGAGGGATGGAGTCCTCCCCAGCTCTGGAAAAGTCCCTAACAGCAGGATGTGCAAATGAGCATCCCTTGTCCCACCCCCCTGCCTTTTAAAATTAGGTTCTGCACCTGCACCCAGAAGTGGCAGCCCTGGAGTTGCATCAGCATCTGCAGCAAGTTCATGGCCAGAGGAGGAATAGGAGAATTTTTTTCATATTAAAAGAAAAAAAAATAAAAGATACTGTGAGCTTAAATGTGAGGTTTTTTACATCAGTGTATTATTATATTCATACATGTAATCTTACATTCAGATTTCTGCAGAAAAGTTAGAGGTTTCTTCAAGGCTCCCATGAAGCACTCCCTAAAATAAAATAAGTTCCCACTTGGTATTTACAAGCTTCTAATCATATCTGTCGCTTTATATTTACCTTCTCTGTTTCTTCTTTAATAATTTGGGGATTTATTGCTGAATACCTGACTAACCTGGCCACACAGGTAATTAGGGTGAGATTTATCAGCAGTCTGGGCACAGTTGCTAATTTGATTTATGCTGCTAAGATGACAGTTTTTGGAATAGCCAAACAATGAATGTGTCAGAAGCAACAAGTAGCAAAGGGGTTTAAACTTGCAGGTTTTGTGGATGTGTATCTGTTCAGCCTGCTAATAGTTAAAAACTTGATGGTGCTGTGTGGCTGCTTCCAAAATTGCAGAATAGCCTGGAAAACCTATTTTTAGATACATAAATATATAAAAATGTGTATGTATATGTATAAAACTTGTGGATAAGTCTTTATTTAGAAAACCACTTAACCAAAAAACTCTTTAGGAGAGGAGTAGGAATACAGGAATTTGCAGTAAAACTTGGAGTAAGGTGAAGGAGAGCTGGAGCTGAGGGCTTTGTTTGCGTGGATTTTTGAATTGGGATTGTGATATGCTTGATGGCCTGTCATTTCCTATCTGGCTGTGGGGTGTGTGTGCTCCTGCAGTGGAGTTGGCTTCTTTGGGGTGTTTGGATGATGGAGCAGTGCTGGGATCCAGCTGCTGGTGAGGGAGGGGGCTTTAGGAGCCCCAGACACAGCTGGAGCAGGCTCAGCTCTGGCTGCTGCAGAGAGCAGCTTGTGTCAGTACACAGTGCTACAGCCTGACAGGGATTGCTGTCCTGAGGGATTGGGCTGGCTGAAGCAAAATTTAGGAGCTGCCTGAGTGCTGGAAGTGTGGGTGGGAGCTCGCCAGGGGCACCTCTCCCTGCAGTCCCAGCTGCTCCTGGGCTGATGCTCAGAGAGGCAATTGGAGTGTCTGCTTTCATCAGCAGGGAGAGATGATGCACACGGGGGGTTTGTGACAGGGAAGATGGGAGTTTCTGTTCTTGGATCTGCTGCCCCTGTGCTTAAAGTGATGCTTGTCCTGCTCCTTGTTTTTTGGTGGTGATTTCTCTGAGGGGTGTGCTACTCCTTTCCTCAGCACACCCACTCTGCTGGGAATGGGGTTATTACAGGGCTGCAGGAGCAATAGAGGGGATGGAACACCTTCCTAATCAACACAGACTGAGAGGGTTGAGCCCCTCTTAGAGCCCCTAAAGAGGTTACAAGAGAGGTGGAGAGGGGCTTTTGACAGGGCATGGAGTGACAGGACAGGGTAAAAGGCTTTAAAATGAAAGAGGGCAGGGTTAGGTGGGATATTGGGAAGGAATTCTTCCCTGTGAGGGTGAGGAGACCCTTGCAAAGGTTATCCAGAGCAGCTGTGGCTGTCTTATCCCTGGCAGTGTCCAAGGCCAGGCTGTATGGTGCTGGGAGCAGCCTGGGATAGTGGAAGGTGTCCCTGCCTGTGGCAGGGGCTACAACAAGAGGATCTTTCAGGTCCATCCCAAACCATTCTGGGATCATGTGAATAATATTGAAGAAAATGTCCAGCGTACAATGCAAGGACGACTCAACCCTTTTCCCTGAAAAATCACAGTATGCGTGATAGTTAACTTTAAAATGTACTTTTCCCATCGATATCTATTCCCATTTCATGTATTATGCCCATGAAATTGAGTAAGTGCTCAAGGAAAATTCTGCCATGTATCAATAACTTCCAGCTTCCTTCAATATTAAAAGAAGGAAGGGTTCCCCAAAAATCTGCTTCACCACTGGTAGAAGAAATGGGGTTATAAATCATCAATTCTGAATGTGATCAGTACTGAAATTAAGTACATTACTCTGGATTATTGTTAAATTATTGTTCAGTCACCTCTCCAGTTGTGGATCCAGCCTGTGCACCTCGGTACAACATGATGGTACATTAAAAATAAGTTGGTGCTCATATCCCAGGGTGGTTCTATAGCAGCAGCATCCCCTTTTTACTAGGAAATTCATGGTTTCACATTGGGGATATAAGTGCAGTTCTGACCTTTTCCATTGACTGCATCATGCTGTGTTGGGTGGTGCACTTGTAAATAAAAATTTCTAGTTATGTTGGAAACAGGCTGTTTTAAGGCAAAAAAAAAAAAAGAAACTGCTTATAATTGACTGAAAATTTAGCAATTCTTCTGAGTGTTTCTGTTGGGATGATGGATGGTGTTTTGTACAGGTATGATACTGGGATTCTGAATTCTTCTGAGTGTTTCTGTTGGGATGATGGATGGTGTTTTGTACAGGTTGAAGTGGAGGTATGATACTGGGATTCTCATTTAAAATCCATACTGGAGCTTTTCCACAGAGCTGTTTTAAAAACTGAATGGGACAGGAGGGAGCAGGGTTAGGCTTTTTGTGGGCTGGGTTTTTTTTTTGTAAAGGAGCCTTGCCATGTAAAAAGAGCTGTAAGCGGAAATCCTGTCCCATTCATGCTGTCCTTTATGAATTTCAGTCTGAGTCACTTCCTTCTCATGCACTCAGTGGCTCCCTTCTTGGTCATGCAGGGACCTAGTAGTTCAAGAAGTTCTCTGTGTGGCTGCAAGTACTGTGGGAACATAAGCAGTTTTGAGCATTCTGACAATGCTTTTGCCTATTTCCTTATAAAGCATCTTTTTTTTTCCTCTCTTCAAATGAGATAAAATCTTTTTTTTTTTTAAATCCTTTTTGAAGTTTGAAGAGCTTAAGACAGCCAAAAGTAAACCACTTGAAATGGGTAGAAGTGGGAAGTGGGCAATGGATTGTTGTGTGCATCCTGTGCAGGAGCTGGGTGGGAGCTGGGTGCCAGAACAAACAGACCCAGCCTGGGCAGGGAGCTGCCTCCAGGCTGGTCCTTGTGTGCCTTTGTGAAAGTGTTGCTGAACAAGGTTTCGTCCTCATTTGAGAAGATCTGGCTTCAGATGAGCCCTTCTAGCCCAGGAGTGTGATGAAGATGATGCTGAGGAGGAGCACATGCTGCTCCGGCTCCTCCAGCAGCACCCAGACCTGGCAGGCACCAGGGAGGGTCGAGTCCTGCCCAGTCCTTGGTGCCCACTCGCTGCCCTCTTGTCTGTGAACTCATCTAACCCAGGTTTGAAAAGCACATTTGCTTTCCCAGTGAGGAGCACTGAGTCTGGGGTGCACTTCACTGCTCTGTGGCATTGATGTGCTTTACACGTGGAGAAGGGAGGAAAAACCACCAGAATCAATTAATAGTTCAAAGAGCTGTTGAAGGCTATTGACAGATGATCAGCTTCCAGTGTCATATGTGTACAAGCCTCAGAGGTGTTGCTTTCCTGTTGTGGAGGTTTTGTAAATCTGATTCTGTGCACTGAAGGAGCCTCCAGCTACTCTGGAAGCTGAAAATCATGGTTTTCAAATTCCTGCTGCTGGAAGTTTCTCAGGAGATGTGGGAAGCTCCGTGTGCTCATTTCTTTGAGGGCAATGCATTGGAGAATGGGCTTGGCAAGAGCACTTCCTGACAATGGTGGTTTTAATTTGGAAACGTTTTACAGTAAGTACTTAACTTGGCAAAGCAGAAGCTCTGAGGTGAAGAAGTACCCTCAGGTATCCCTGAATGGGGTGGGGCATGCTCTGCAAGGTGCTGGTAAGTGATGCAGAGTGGGTGACACATGAAAAACCAGAGCTGAGGTGTTCTTGGTACAGCCCCATCCTGTTCTTTCCCCATCTTCCGTGTAACATTTAAATATACTTATGAAATAAGTGTGGGTTTTTTTCTGTTTTTGTTTAACTGTATCAAGTTGTTGTTTTAATCCAAAGCCTGTGAACTAAAGGTAAATTGTAGGAGCTGTGATTCAGTGCAGACAGGAACAAGGCGAAGTTCCTCTTCTTACTCATTCTAGATCCTGTCAATTCTTTTCTATTTTGGTCCTGAATCCATTTTGCTTATTGAGTCATACATTTATCTGTGCTTGTATATCCTCTAGATTTAAAAGCTTAGAAGAGTATTTTCATCACTTTTGGTCCATGTAAGCAAAGAGGCTGAGAAACACTGGCAATACATGTAAATTTTATGTTATTTTAGCTGGGAACTGATGATTTGGTACATGCTAATAACATTTATTATACCAATGTAGAAACAGACAAAATTGGTCATAAATGTTTTTTCTGCTGCTGTACAAAATACCCCTATGTTAAATGCAGCTTCTCTGGTGTCCCTAAATGTACTTGCTTCTATAAAATAAGGAGTTTCAATAAGATTGTTTTCAGGAGGCAATCTGTCAAAACTGACACAGTGATTTTATTAATAGCATTGAAAAAACACACAGAAGAGTAAAAGACATCTGTCAGGTTGAGTGAATTTTAGTATTACACCAAATAATGCAACATGAAACATAATATTTAGTGGAACCAGAGACGTGTGGAATCTTGAGAGGATAGATCAGCAACAAACATGAAATCTAAATGGTGTTACTGTTCCTACTGCATTTTTTTAAAGTTTTAGCCATTAATACTACTTGTCTGAATTCTTCAGACTTATATCTCATTAGAAATAGATTTTGTGCTCTGTGCTGTTTTCCTGTAAGTTTTAATGCATGAGAGGAAATAGGATGCATTAATTAGGGCATAGTCTGAACTTGAGAAACCAGTGTTCATTTGCAACACCCAGAATTTCCAGTGTGATATTCTCGTGCCTTGACCTTATCTCCCACATCATGACTGAGCTTGTGCTTTTGTTTGTTTCTATTTGGAAGTATGCCTGCTTCTTCAACAGTCTTTATCTTTGGTATTTTCTCTAAAATAATAGGCTGTGAACTGCTCGTTCAGGCAGTAAACAAAGTGATTATCAGTGTCAGGTACACTGTTGTGTACCAGCTTGAACTCCATTAGCTGGGCCACACAGATTCTCACCAAATAATATTTTTGCCTTATAGTCACGTAAAATAACCACTTAAGTGAGTTTTATACAGACTGATGGCTGTATTAGAAACATATTGCAGGGTTCAGGTAGAGTACAGTCCCAAGTTCTGTGTGCCTGCAAGAATTTATCCAGATCAGGCTTCATTTGTGACTTTTCTTCAGCAAGAATGGCTAAAATGTTTGTCCAGCTTCACCGAAATAAACTCTGTTGAGGGAGAGAAACAAATCTGTTTCCTCTGCTGTCTTGAAGCTTAACTTCAATCGTGGGGGCTTTGATGGAGAAGGGTAAAAGCTGAATATCACAGATGGTGCTGGAAAGCAAGTGATGCCCAGTGCCCTCCCTGCCTCTGCCACAGCTTTGCCCATTTCCAAACCCAGCAATGTTCTGCTTTGAGCTGCCCGTGGATGCTTCCTTCTCAGGCATCTTGACCAACTCTTTCCCAGAAGTTGCCTGTGTGCAGATAATTTCCAGGAATTTGCCAGCCTGTGAAATCTTGTCTGCGTGTGACCTGTCACAGACAGGGAGGTATTCTCTTGCTGTATCCATACTGCAGGAACAAACCCAAAGTTTATGGGAAGCCTGAGTGCCATGGCAGTCCCACTTCTTCCACAGCACGCTGCTTTGTTAGCACAGAGCTCTGCAAGCTGGGAAGGGCTGACACAGGGAGAGAGGAGATACACTCTATTTTTGTGCGCTTATCTTGAAAGACTAAAGAACCAGCTTCACAACTCTGGCACCAGAAGTTGTAGATAAGGGATTCTCTTCATCAGCTAAGTGGGAGCATCTCCTAATTTAATTGCACAATATTCTCCCATCTTCAATGTCAGCTGTTTTTAAAGGCGAATGGAAATGCCTCAAACTTGGTTTTGTTCAGGCTTTTTGTACCTGAAAATGCAAAAGAACACCAGGACAGTGTGGATACAAATGATCCAGCATGGTTATGAGGTGCTCTGAGAACTGCTGGTGTGGGCATCCATGGCTCTGGGCCATCCGTGGGGCAGAATGGGTCATCGCAGTTCTGGTTACATTTTTCAGTCTCATCACAGCAGCTGGGACAAAATAAATCTCATTAGAAGCTCTCTAATCTTCCTAAGTGCGCTAACTACAGGAAACACAGCTCAAAGTCCACTGAGGAACATGTAGGGCATGTCTAGTAAAGAGTGAGGGAATCTGGCTCCAGGGCTCGTGTTTGACCTTATTAAGGCTCATAAACCCTTTTGGCAGTGGCTGGTGTTTTACCTCAAAGCTGTTTTTCCCAATCCTGATCAGTTTCTGTAGGCTCCCATATTTTTATTCCCATCTGCTTTATCCCTCCCTTGCCTCATTTTGCCAGCAGGATCTCCTTGGCAGGGCGAGCTGGCTACACTGTCTGCTCCATCATTTATCAGGAAGTCAGTGCTGAATGATGTAAGGCACAACCTCTTCCCCCAGAGGATCTTCATATTTTCTCAAGAATTTGCAGCTTCTGCTGCAACTGACAGTCAAATCCAGAAGACTGAAATCCGAACCTTTTTCCTAGGAGTTTACATAATTTATGGATGCCCACCCAACAGAAAAAAAATTGAAAATCGCACAAAGTACATTTTCATCCTGCTTAAATGCTCACTGATTAAATGCCTGTGACGGGGAGAAGAGTTACACCAAGATCTGAGAGCTTCAGAGCAAGATAAGCAGTGGATCCTCACCAGCATGGAGGAGATAACAAGGACCACCGACAAAGGAAGGGAACTGTGTTTCCCTTATTTGGCAATATCTGGGACACGGAGCCAAAAAGGAGAGGGTATTTATAGGGAAGAGGTAGAACATTTCCTCCCTCCAGACTATAAAGAACAAAATGTGTTTAAGTCTAATGATTTAATGAACAACACTTATTTGTATAGCCAGATGTTCTGAACAATGTCCGCCTGTGTTTCCAGCTGGATTTGCAAAGGTGGTGAAATGAAATTTCACGTCCCCCTGAAGTTAATGGGATTTGTTTACCGAACTCTCTTAGGCTGTGCTTCAAACCCCATTGGTTACTCCTCCTTTTCTGAGGAAGGGTGGAATTTAATTTCTGAAGTTTTTGCGACCTTCAGTATATTTGCTTTTAAGGGGAGGAGGAATCTTAATGCAGGTTGATGCTTTGAGTGTTGCAGTTAACAGAAGGGTTAAACACTAAAATGAAGCAGCCATTTCAATTTTCTCTGAGGTCTATTATAAAAGATGTTGTCCTGAAGCTTGAGTTTGGTTTTTGTGTTGGCTTTTTTTTCTCCTTGTTTTTCTTTTCCCCTCTAAGGAGCTGTACTTAGAAGCAGCTGCTTTGATTTACTGCAATTCATGTGACTTGTGCCTGAATTTCATCTCAGCAATGAAATCCAGAATGAGCTGAAATTCCTGTAGCTTTGTTGAATCCTCCCCAGCAAACAGTAATCAGGTGGATATTTCTGTGAAATAATTTAAATATTTGGAAGGTTTCTTAGTGGTGAAACTGGTTGTGCCAATATCCAAGATCACATTTTGGCCTCGTCCCATACAGGGCTGCTAATTGCCCATGCACTTCTTTCAGCTCACTAGTAGGAAGTTGGTACAGACATTATAGATCGGGTTTTTTAAACATTCTTGAACTCATTCTTCCCTTCTCAGGCATAAGAGGGCACAGATAAGATTACATCAGCCTTTTTGACTTCTTCATTTTATAAATTTAGCCCCCAGTCTTTATTAAACATTCTGTTTAATATCCTTCTAGCTCATATAGTCATAGTTCATCCTTCAGACATGACTGCAAAACAATTTAGGCTGGGATTGCTTGAGTCAGTTGATTGTCATCTGTCATGAGGAAGATAATTTATTTCTGTTCTGCTGTCAGTCTGGAGGTGTTTGGGTTGATTTAAAGAAGGGAGGGGAAGCTCTTTGCCTTCCCCCATCTCTGAGCCCTGGTGCCTGGGCTGAGTGGAAGGACAAAGATGTTACTTGGTTTCTGGGATTACTGTGATCTCCTCCACCACTCATTGCAATTTCATTGTATCATACTTTTCACCTGCAAAAATAGGTCAGTAATTTACATTGGTGACAGAAGAGCTTAGGCTGGGGTTCATTCAAAGTGTTGTAACTGCAGCCCCCTCACTAGGTTGCCACTGAAAAATCTCAGTGCAGGCTTCGTGAAAAATCTTTGCCTTTCTAGCACCATTATTTGGAATGATTGTATTTTAAAAAAACCCAACAAAACAACAAAAAACAAACCAAACAAAACAACATCAACAAAAAAAAGCCCCAGCTTTTATTCCTGTGGAATCTAACATGATCTCAGTGCAGGCTTCGTGAAAAATCTTTGCCTTTCTAGCACCATGATTTGGAATGGTTGCATCTAAAAAAAAAAAAAAACAACCAACCCCAAAAAAACCAACAAAACAAAACAACATCAACAAAAAAAAAAAACAAACCCAACTTTTATTCCTGTGGAATCTAACATCTTTTAAAGATGTGCAAATAGTGTACATAGTGCACAGAAATAAAATTTCTGCTTTAATGTAAATGCTTAGACAAAAATCAAGAACAATGAAAAGATGACACACTTCCTACTTTTATCATATTTTTGGGCAAGTTTTCCCTGCTTGCTTTCTGTAGAGGCTTGCTTTGCTCTGACTCTGAAATAGTGGTTATTGCTCAAACCCAGCATCCCACATCACTTTGCATTGCCCACCATGAAATCTACAGAAGGCATTTCTTCTTTGATTTAAGCAAGGCTGAGGAGTTGTGACTGAGTGCAAAATTTGGCCTGCAGTTATTTTCTTAAAACTTTTTTAGTCCGTGATGGGTTCTGCTGTGCCTCTGCACTGGGGAAGTGCTGTGCTGCCTTCCTATTGTTGTAGCAAACTCGGTGGCTTTATGAGGTTCACTGCCAAGGAAGATGTTAATTTTGGCTGAGGAGCTCTGTTTAATCCCCAGCAAGTTTGGAACTCCTATGGAGTCTGTTTTGGCTGTGCTGTGTGATTGTTTTTCTGTGCAAATATGCAGTTCTGCAGGTTATTTTGCTAGTTTTGTGTTTGATCAGGAAAATGCTCTTATTGTGTAATAGGCAGATTAGCAAAGGGTTTTGTGGCCAGAATTGCCTATGGTCATATTTCTGAACATCAAGAAGAAGTAAATTTTTTGTGTTCAATACTGGTGCCATTGTCCCCCTACACTGGGGATGGTGTTTCAGAGAAAAATATTTCCTCACTGTCATGGGGCAGCAGACACAGGATTTCAAAAGGCACTTTAAAATGGCACACTGGAGACTTGTCACTCTGTCTTCATCAGGGACTGTGCTTTCCACCTCAGTTCTTGGAGGGAGCAGGACCCACCTCTGCCCCAGTGTGACTGTCCCAGCAGGGACAAACAGGAGTCACAGAGACAAAGCCATGCCTGTGGCTTTGTCTCCACTTTTGGGATGCAGTGGAGCTGTCAGTGACCCAGCTGGGAAGAAAAACTAATCCTTGGTGCTGTCAGACTTGTGCTTTTGTCAGTGCAAGGAGGAGTTGTGAGCCTCCTTTAGTGTGTGTTCATGATGCTCAGGCTCCTGCTCTGCCTGGCTGGGACAGGTGCCAGGACTGCAAGGAACCTTTTCTTTTGGAGAGGAAATCTCTCTGTAAATGCCAGGTGGTGTAGTTTCATGGCTGGTGTCAGACATCCTTTTCAGCCAGTTTCACAGTTTAAGAAGTGTGGGTATCTGAGCCATGCTGCTGTCCATCCCCTGCTCCTGCTTGGAGCTGGGTTGGCCTGTGGAGCTGTTCTGGCCATGTCACCTGGGGCAGCCTGGGCTGCTGCCCTGCAGCTCTGCAGAAGTCGCATCCCTTCCTGAATGACCACTGGGTTCCTCAGCCTGGAGAACAATGAGTGCTGGACAAGCAGTCACAGGGAATGAGGAGAAATAAGAGGGACAAAGCAGGAAGCAGCACAGAAATAAATGGAACGAATTAAGCGTAAGGAAATTCCATGCATCCCAACTATTGTACAGAATTCTGAGGAGTGTGAAGAACATCACTGTTTCTAGGAAAAAGTTAGTGTTTGTTGGCCAAGTTTGTAGTGAGAACAAAACATCTGCCTTCTACCTGGAAAGTGGGAGTCAGGAGCTCCAGGAAAGTTTTAGGAGGGACTTTCAGTCTCTTTGTCAAATACTTGACCAAAAGATAGAGGGGTGGGCACTGCTTGGTTTATCTGCAAAGTTTTTATTGTCTTCCCAACCTCACAGAGCATGCGAGCTGCTGTAACAGAATAGCAAAAGGGAAGCTGCCGAAAATAAAAATAAAAAATATTTTGACAGAGAAAATAAGCTAAAGCAGGTTGAAATGATGAAAAGAGAGCGCTCCAAGAGGAGGTCCTGTGTGTAAGTGGTTTGTTGTTCCAGCAGATTCAGCTTGGGCTTCCTCTGTGTCTGTGGGTTATGTCATTGTTTGGTTTGGTGTTCCTTCAAACCCAGCCAGCTGCAGCCATCCCAGTGCTCTGCCTCTGTTATCTGCTTTGGGAGATGTACAAAGGACTCGCTCGAGATGTCAGGGGGATGTGATGGAGATGGGGGTTGCTGTATTTTACTAAGAAAGCCTTTTCTGCCTTCTAATGGACCAACTGCGTGTTCACAGTAGGAATTCACTCAGATCTCCAGCCAGTAAAGTAGGAGTTGTTTTTGCTGTCTTCCAGCAGTAGCAGCGAAGAAGCAGAGAAAAACAAACCAAACATGTCACTTACCCTCCATTTGTCCCTTGCATCCAGCCTTTTATTTCCCTTGCTAGTTGCTACTAATCTTATTTTCCTTCCTCCATGCCAATGAAAAACAGAGATCCAAACAATAATGGGGGGGCAGGGAGGATTGGATGACCTTACATTTATTTTTAAAACATTTTTTAGCCCAGGTGATTTCATTATGTACATCTGAATGCTCCCACATCTGATCCTGATCCACGTGATAGGAAGTGCCTTTGTTGAGAGAAGGATAAGCTGTGGATTTGCACTCCAGGTATTTTGGAGTATCCTGTGCCATGGACAGTATGATACTGAAGCAGACAAGGTGAAACTAGCAGGTCAATAGATATGGACTGTGGCCAGGACATCTCTGAAATGTGGGATTCAATTCATGCCTAAATCACAGTGGTGTTGAGGCAAAGCACTTCAGTTACCCTTTGCTTTATTAAATCAGTGAATCAGGATGACTAGAGATTTGATTGTTCTGATTTTAGGTCTGAAAATGTGCCTTTTCAACATTGTTTTGGGTCTTTGCCTTTTTTTGGGGTTTTTTTTTTTTGGTTTTTTTTTTTTTTTTGCTATCTATATGTGATTTGGTCTTTAAGGATAAATAACGGAGCATAAGCTCCTAGACATTAATTAAGGTATGTTAGGAGGAGAAATCAGATAACAACACTGGGAAGCCACTTAGAAATGGAAAAGTTGTGATACACTCATGCATGGCAATTTTAAAAGAATTAGAACATGTTCTAAATGTTCTAACAATCATATCTAAAGTTGGATAACATCAATCTCTCTACCTTTGTCAGGGGAGCTATAGTTGTGTTTTATCACTGATGTTTTTTATTAGCTTTCATGTAGTGAAAAGAAATTTGAAATACTTAACATTTAGAAATCTTGTCCAGTCTTAATTAATAATCCTCCTTGGTGTATTACAGGTTCACGTGGTGTGACTGACTGTTTTGAATAGAAATTTTTTTTTTCACAAGTTTTTTATTCTGAAGGGCTCCCTGTTCTGTCCATCTGGGAAGAGCTTTTTTAAAGCCCTGTGTGCTCAGTGTGGCACTGGGTTTGCCCTTCCCAGTGTCACATCTGTAGCCTGGCAGTTTATCCCTGACCCTGCCCTGTCCTGGGCTGCCTTCCTGACAGACTGGAGAGCTGCATCAAACTGGATTAGGCAGGAATTTGTCCTAGCTCTAATTTTATTCCATATTTTCATTAAGGGCTTGAAGGATGCAATAAAGATTGAGGCTTATTAAATTATAGTCCATATCAGGCCTGTCATAGGGTTGAGAGTGCTTGATGGGTCAGGGATGATGAGCAGACAGGAGGAGAGCTCTGTAATGCTCAGCAAAGAAGAAGTTTGATCAAGGCAAGAGCCATGTACTGCACTACAGCTAGTTGTTCTCAGACCTGCTGTTTTATTAATTACATGGTGGCTTTGGGAGGAATAGGAGATTACAAACCCCAAGAGTCAAGTTATTCTGTAGTCAAAGAGAAGAATAAACTTCTAAGCAAGTAAATGGTCCTTCATTCTGGTACTGCCAGGACCTCAGCTGACACATGGTGGGCAGGGCTGTGTCGTGTCCTCGGAAGGATGGAGACTTAATTTAAAAAGCAGAGGACAGCAGCAGGTGGGGTCTCTTACAGACAGGTATGGAGGAGTGAGCTTGTTTTTTTGAAGGAAGAAATTCCTGCAAATGAAAGGTGGCAACAAAGGAAGGGGTGATGAGCTCACCTGGGGCAGATGTGCAGGGAAGAAGGAATAAATTTCAGATGCAGCAGAGAGAGTTGAGATGATCTTTCCTGAGATGAAGTTAGATGCTGTATCTGAGAAGTTTGGAGATGACCATGATCATGGGGCAGGAGGTCATTTATTGAATTGTCATTTATTTCGGAAAAATGGGCCGGGAGCTGTGTCAGAGCAGGGGTTTGGGTGCAGATGATCGTGTCTCAGTGTAGGAGGATGGACTCTGGCTGTGTCACATCCCCTCTGGCCCTGTGACTCAGCTGCTGCGTGACATCTGCGGCTTTAGGTTTGCTCTTGTACAAGGAGCTTATTAACTTACATTTCTGCCATTCCCTGAAAGTCTGTATGTGTTCTCCTTGGTGCCTTAAGCTTTGACACGGGCAGGCAGCTCACAAAGGAGCTGGGCTGTGTTTGAAGAGCTCATTTTCTCGGGGGCTGTAGGTTGTGCTGTACGTGACTGATGAAAGATCTTTCCCAGCACTAAAGCCGGTCACAGCCCCGATAAATCTGGAACAAATTCTGAGAAAGCATGTCATGTTATGACTGGCATATCTGTGAGCATGGAGCCCTGCTTGAGAATTAGGCTCAGGGTTTGCAAAGTGCTGGTGCTGATGTCATTCCCTTGGAATGGAAAGGCTGTTGAAACAGTAAATACTTTCTGTGGCCAGAAGCTAAGTCTTGAGCTGGACCTTTTCCTCTCTTCGAAGGAAAGAATGCAGAACAAACCTAAAATGTGTATTTGCAATGGGAAAATGTTAATTAGTTTAGAGCTTTTAGCTATTGCAAACCATTTACATACACAGCTGCTGTTCATGCAAACATGTAAACTATTGATGGAAACTTCAAACTTACCTTGAACTGACTTTTTTTTCCCCTGTTTTTTAAAGCTGTGCTTGGTGTTTAAAAGTATGGTTGGAAAGGTCTGAAAATTATATTTGTGCTGTACGTGCAGAAAGGAACATAGACACAGGCTAGCAGAAGCATAGAATAAAAGGCTTTAGTTCAGCAAGGCTTGACACTGGAACCCTGTTAGCAGCAAACAGCTGCTGAGAAAGTGTTCAGCTTTTAGGGGCATTTACTCCTGGTTGTATCTATAGAGTTTTGTTTATGATTCAAAACTCCGGAAAAAAAAAAAAAAGAGGACTTGATGTGGTCCAGCTCTTTCAGCTGGCTTTTCTGCAATAGAAGATTAGTCTGAAACACTGGATCCAGAGAACCCACAGCCTGGGAATTAGAACCTAAAGCTGGGAGTGCTACAATGCCTCTCAAACAGTGAGATTAGCAGGGTAACTCAGATTTTTTGTACTGTCCCTCAGAGGACCCCATGGAGCATTCACAAGGAATTCATCCCCACCCCCAGCTTCCTCCTAGGAGGAAGAGTCTTGCCGTGCCAGATGTGGGGAACAGATGTTGAGAGGAAGAGTTAAAATGGGACAGTGACCTGAAGTGTTGGTTGGGCTGTTCCTTGACGTGACTGAGCTCCTGTTCCTGGTGGCAAGGGGGGAAATCAGCTCCTGCCCCAGCCTTTGGGGGTTTGACATACACATTTTCTGTCTTCCTGTCAGATACTCAGTGCTCAGTCAGCTGAGGGAGAGGAAGGGACAAAGATTGAAATGCAAATCAACTGGCTGTTACTCAGGGACAATTAGTCCCAGGTAGGTGAGTCATGCTCAGCCACCCACCACCTTTCCTGAGCAGTTCTTGGTAGGTTTTTTTGAACCTGAATCAACTGTTTTACATCCAGATTTGCCCGTTTCTTGCCGCTGTTCTTGCCCACTTTCCACCACTGCATCTGGGATGTCCAGCAGATGCTCATGCTCCTTGTCCCTAAATGCTCCCTAAATGAGCTAATTTGGAATATAGTCCTTGGTGGCTGCTGAGTGGCAACAGAGAGCCAGGAGGAAAGGCTTTCCAGCAGCTCTGTGTTATCAGATATGCATGTCAGATGGTTTCTTTCCTTCCCTATTGTCTTCTGTTTCAGAGGGCTTTCTGCTCTTTGCTGGCTTGGAAGATGTTGAGCTTAATACTCAGAGATTGGCAGGTCAGAGCAACTTCCCTACTGAGGGAGGGATTTGGGACAGGTCTCTCTTCTCCTTAGCTTAGTCTAGCTCAGGAGACTGTGAATAATCATGTTTCTTACAGAAAGGAAGTCAGCCATCCACAGAAGCCTGAGATTTTTTTTCTTTTAATGGCTCTTGAAATGGGAAACTAAGTATTCAAAACACTGTAAATACTGTAATTCTTGATAACCACTCCTGAGGTCCCCTTTCAACCTGTGCAATTCTCTGACGCTATTACAGACATCACTTGTGGATGTTTATTGCTTTCTGCCTTTAGTATTTGCTTTATTTTCCCAGGGCATTATTTGTCATATGTATCCCATTCCCTCTCTCCCTCTGCCCAAAGCCTTTGAAGAAGAATTGTCTTCTTGCACCTCCAGTTTGTCTGTATAAACACTTGGTGACATAAATGTCCATATTGCCCTCCTAAATGTCCACATGTCTGTAATAACCCTGTTCCTCTGTATCTGGTACCTAGAGCCTTCTCTGTGTGAACAAGATGCATAATTGCATCTAATATAAAAAATTCCTTGAGTGGGACACTTCATTGAGAAGTGTGATTGAAGTAATTAAATTTTTATTTATTTGCTGGGCATACCCGCCTCCCTTAAGTTCTTGGAGTCAGTTCCTGTGCCTGGAGCAGTTTGAACCCTCAGCCCTGACCTGCAGAGGGTTGGAGTTACTGTACAAAGCAATCACCTTTCATGGCAGAGGGAAATGAGATTTCTTGGGGCTTCAGGGTTTGTTTTCCTCTCCTGCTCAGTGTGACAGAGCATCCTTGCTAGAAAGCAGAGGGAGGGAAGAAAATGCAGTCCACATGTTTGGGATTTAGGGTTGAGAGTGATTCACGCTCAGCTTCTGGGGGTTGTAATTAGGGGTGACATAATAACCAGAAACTTTTGATAAAATAGTAGCAGCTTTTTTGTTACACTCAGAGCTGCAGAAGCTGCTTCTGATTAACATCCCTTCGAGATAAGCCTGCAGGATCTCCACGCTGTGCAGATCTGCCTCCAGGCTTTTGTGGCACAGTTGAACTTTTTTACTGATGCTGAAAGGAACCCTGCATTCTGAAACACCCCAAATTTTGACATTTTGCTGGTGATTTCACTTGGATCAGCAGCTCAGCCTTTTCCTTAGCCATTTTAGTCCATCTGTGAAATTTTGAAATCAATATTATCATATTCTGGCTCAATCCTGCCAGTTTATGCTCTTTATAATACACACTGAGGGTTATCTGCTATGGAAAAACAACAATCTTGCTATCCTCAACTTCTCCTGAAATATTATTACTCCTTTCTTTTCCAAGTGGCTGAGACTAAAAGGAATCCAGGAATGTGTGCAGCAGGAGATCTGTCATTCCCAGTCCACACCAAGGTGCATTCTTGTAGGGAGAGATGGGCATTTACACTGGAATTTTGCCATCAGCATTCAGCCAATTCTATTTTTTGGCAGTCGAGCACATGGAATTTTTAAAAAGAAGATCTACTTTTTTAAAGCAGGTCACAGACAAAAATAAAGACACATTCTTGGGCTACGAGAAGTAGGTCAGGTTTTGGGGGAATCATTAGTGAAAGCTGTTGATCTGATCCCACCTGTTTATTAATGTTTTTTGCTTCCTACGCCAAGTACCTCTGGCTCATTTTGCTTTAGTTGAGATAAGTTCTTCTGCTTTGGTGAGCAAACTTTTTTGCATTAACATTTTTAAAAAGAAAAACCAAAAAAAAAAAAAACCCCAGGAAAATATGTTCCTAGTTTTCCATTAGAGAATACTGTAGTGGAAAGTGAGGCCTCTGTGTGCTCTGCTCCAAAAGGAATAAAGCTGCTTTGTGTCACCTCATTACTCTGAGCTGATGTTTCACCTCAAGATTGTTTTGAGGGGGGAGGATGAGGGAAAGGCTGATTCCACTGCTCAGAGGATGGCCTCTTCTGCACAATCATCCCTCTAATTTAGGGGGAGCATTTCTGTGGGTGCCTCTGTGCAGCTGCTGCATCAGGCAGGGAGGATGGATTGCTGCTGCTCCGACTCTGGAATTTGCCTGGCATCACTTCACTGCCTCCAGGTGGAAAGTGGCTGTAGAGGAGCTTTGGGCATTGCCCAGTTCAAGGCCAGGTGGTGAAGGGTGTGTGCTGGGGCTCAGGGCAGCTCCTGTGTGGCTCCCCTGGGTTTTCTGGACACTTGTCCTCTCCAGAGCCCTGGGGACAGGGGACAGCCCAGTCTGCAGCTGCTGGAGTGAGGGGGGTTTGGGGAACAAACCAGAGCTAGCTTCAGCAGGAACTCCTGGGCTTCCTTCACAGCTGGGTTCTGCAGACAGCACCCTGGTTTTACTCTCTGAATGCAGGTCACAATTGATAGCACTGTTTGTGGAGGACACCTCTACAAATAGTCTCAGATTTCTGAATATCTGCAATTACTGGAAGTTTCATTCCCTCCTCTTTTTTAAATGTTTGTTGTACTATTAATCCATGTAACTGCATGCCTTAAATTCACAAGGCAACTGATGGTACTCATGTTGTAATGTCTGTTTGTCTCCCTCCCTTATTTTTATTTATGTAACTGAATTTTAAAAAAAAAATTGGTAATTTATTTCTCTTCCTCTTTCCACATTCTCTCTTTTACAGAATTTGATTCAGAAACAAAAAGGGTTCAAGACATTCTTTCTGGAATGGAGAAACCACAGGTAAGTGATCCCAAATTGCCACACAAAAGTACAATAGCAAATGTGAAAAGTAGATTGTGTCACAACATGCTGGTGATTTCACAGGGGAGCACCTCTGATTTTTTCCTTTAGCAGATTGCTGCCACTAACTCATTTTACTGGGATATGAATCTGCAGGATCTTTTGTGCTCATGGGTGTTTGAGGGCTCTGCCCACTCCAGGAATTGCACCAGTTGTCTGTTTCCAGAGGACAATTCCCAGTACTCACACTGTAATGGGGAGCTCAATGCACTGGGGTAACTTGCATAGCTCTTACCCCCCATTTTGGGTTTAATTTGTCATGAGCAATTTATGTCTTTAATCATGATTACATTAAGCTAATTCTATTATTCAATGGCAAATTGCTATAGTCTGTGTTTGTCTGAGCCATAAAAGCCTGTAAATTATGATGGAATTGAATCACCCTGTTAATAACCCTAATGCTGAGTGTGACTGCAGTCAGGTGAGGTTATTAATAAATCTGGTTGTAAGCCCTTGTCTAGTTTGGTGTGTCAGATAAAAGCCAGAGGAGCACTGTGGGTCTGAATGAATGCTCCAAGCCAGCCCTGGGAGAAGCAGCCATGGGGCAGAGGGAGGCAGAAATCCCAAAGCAGAGCCCATCTCCTGTGCTCTCCAGAGTCTTTCTCTGTCCAGCTGGAGAGATAGGGCACAAATGAGCAAATAAATAAAAAATACTGGTGGAAAGCTCATGGGAAGACTTGGTTCAGCTGATGGAGGCTGACCCAGAGCCATTCTGCAGTGGGAGCCTGGGCTGCAGAGTGGCAGAGCTCAGGGAGAGCCAGGCTGAGGTTTTGGACTCTCTTCAGGTGGATGCTTTTGTCCTGAAGAAATACAAAAGGTGTTGGTGTTCAGTTGCTCCATCAGTAGGTGCTGGTGTCCTGGAATGGGCAGGAGCTGGTTCTAAGCCACAAGCTAAGCCAGGCCTGCAGAGATGACAAACCAGCCTGAGCTCTGGCCACAAGGAGGAAGACACTTCACTGGGTGTGGAAACAAGTGACAATACTGAGCTGAAGAGTTCCAGGGTGCTCAGGAGGGAAGAAAGTGCACTCAGCACAGAGCTGGTGTACAGGGGGAGCCAGTGTCAGTATTTTTGTATCAAGGACCACCTGAGTGTTACTCATTTGGTCAGTAGCCAGAGCCAGGTGCTTTACAAAAATCCAGAGAGCTGACAAGAAAAATGTGCTGTTTCATACTTTTATCCTTAGAAGTAGGGAGTGAAGCTATTAGAGCAATTTGCAGGATTCTGAGATCTGGACAATTAAATTTATGGTAACCAGAGCCTTTAAAGCAGAAGTGAACAAAAAAAAAAAGAAAAATAGACAAAAATAATTTTCCTTTAATCATGCCAAAATTGGGATTAAAAAAAAATCCAAACCATGGCAAATGCTGGTTCAATAATAATGACATTTACTGAGGTGAAGTTGGAGATTATCTATTATTCTCTCTCTGTAACTTTGACATTTTTGAGTAATTAAACTCACAGGGCTCTCACAAATCATGAATTGCTGTGAATGGTTCTGTGTGTGTATAGTCAATATAACATCTGATAGAAATATATCATATTATACAGAAATAGTCATCTTGGTTATGTTTCTTGGCAAATCTTATGCATATACAAGTGAAAAATAAAACAATGTAAAGGAAAAGAGCACTGTGGTGAGTCAGTGACACGAGGGTGATGCTGTGTCTGCAGCACATGGATTTGATTTGTCCAAGTGGGCAGCTCGTTCCATCCATGAGGAAATTAAGCCCTCCAAAGGGTTTAGCCTGGTGAGCAGCTCCTGCAGGAGAGCTGTCACTGGGTGGTGTCTGGATCATACAGGTACCTCTCTGAGTACAAAATATGCACAATTTAAAAATTATTACTTCATGAAAGGTCTTTTTTTTCAATAATAGATATTGTTACCTGTTTGAGAGGTGTGCAGCCAAGCTGTAAATTTAATCAGAGCTTTGTCCCTCTAACAGCCAGAATTTTAAAAAGCACCTTTTGCTTTCAATCCCCCATGTTTTTTTTTGCCAGCTGAAGTATGTTTTTAATTCACGTTATCACAGACAAAGGAATCATTCTCTGAAACAAATACCTTGGTGAGGGGAGGGAAACTTGACTCTGGGTTTGTGAAATGGCTGCATCTGACAGCCAAGGGGCTCAGGGGGACATCCCCCCGTGGGGAATCACCAGGGCTCTGTCAAACCCCAGCTCAAACATCAGCCTGGCCTTCCAAAAAGCATCCTGCTCCTGCTGGCTCGCTCTGCAGCGAAACTCATATTTAATCACTGGGGTTTTTGCCTAAAATTGCAGGATTAGAGCCATAATTTAAAAGCAGAATCTCAACCCAGTAATAAGTGTGAATTCATTTGACCCCCAAGCCTTTCAAGCCGTGCCCTCGAGGGAGTAAATGAATGTTGCTTGCAGTGTAGTTCTCACACACACAATGAGCCCCCGAACCACACGATGCCTGTGAATGCTAACCCGGAATTTGAAAGATAATGAAAGTTGTACAGAAACATTTTTCATTACCTGAAAGACGGGAAGGGCCGATACTCATCAGTCTTGTAACCCTTATTGAAGTGGTGCAGGAGTTGGATTCTTTCCCAGGGGCTTTTATGGAATAATTATTTACACCACCGAGTTTTGATAGAGCAGAAAGGAGGCATTTACTGTGTAAACTGAGAAGTTTTCAGAAACTAATTAACTCTGCTTTTCACCAGACGTACAGAACTCCTTGTGGGAGAATCTTTTGTTAGGTCTCAGCTAAAAGGCCAAGCCAGCCCTCTTCAAAGCAAGCACAGTGATTTTGGGGACAGATGAGACAGGCTGGGGGAACTCAGAGCCACCACAAAGGTTTACCTGCCCAGCCTGGGAAGAGATGCTCTGGCTGCTTATGTTTTGTCTGATGGAATTAGTGCACTGTTATAATGAGCAATGAGCTGGTTATAAATGATGGTGAAGTATTTCTGCCTGCAAGTTCTGAAGGGCCATTAAGCCCACCATCGTGGTGGTAGCTGGGCTGCTCCTTCCAGCCTGGAGAGGGCTGGTGCAGGTCTGTACCTTTGCAAAGGTTTTTGTGTAAGTTAGAAAAGTTGGAGGCAAAGATACTGAACTGTTCTACAAGTACCTGCTTGTTATTCTCAATATATCAAAACCCCATTTATTTAACTTAGCTTTTTTTCACAGCAAAGCTAGTGCTTCCAGCTGCAGGTAGGAGTTCCTTGGTAAACTAAGTGGTGGCTTTGGCCATGAAAGGAGGTTTTGGCAGGTGACTGTGATATGGTATCAGCCTGTTGGTCAGGGAGCAGCAGATAGGTTTATCTCCAGCCACACAACTAAATCCATTCCCAGCTGACATGCACAGCCCAGGGAGGGAGTAGATTTGCCTTTTCTGACTTATCTTGCAGACAGTGACCCCTCACTTGCTTTCCCGCACTTGCTGTGTGTGCTCAGTGCAGCTAAGACTGGTATTTAACCATTTCTGGTGTTTATTTTTAAACCTGCAGCAGCAGTTGCTGTGTACCTACGAGCTCCAAGGCAGCCAGCAGCAGCTCTGGTGCTCCTTCCCTCTGAAATTAATGCTGCAGCAGCTTAGCAACTGGGTTTGGACTTTCATCCTCTGCTGGCTTCAGAATAATAGTCTGACAGTTTCTAGCAGTTAGCCCACAAGATACTTTCTCTTATTTTGAGAAACCCAAGACCTAACTTTTTACAGATTGCTGAAGTTCGTGGAGGGCCAGAGTTTCGCCGTATGTGGAATATATACGTGTGTCCTTGGGAGTAGTCATAGAGAAAAACATTTCAATAGAACATTGGCAGCATGTCGTGCCTCCAGCTCCAAGTCTGTCTGAATTTATGAAAAACAATTATGCAAGCATATTTCCATAATAAAAGGAACTGCATGTTGATGGGCTGAGCTGGCATAGTAGTAATGTCTGTGAAAAAAACCTAAAATCTATTTGGATCTTGTTAATCAGCTTTTTGATCAAAATATTATTTTAAATGCAGATTTTTAGCCCTTACGTATCTTTGCTCCAATTTCATTTACATATGTGTGTATACATACACGTGTTTATCTCAAAAAAATTAACTTATTTTTCTTATTTGAATAATTCGAGATTCTTATAAAGTATCTTATCCAGTACCAGGGTTAACTGCTCCAAGATTTTAAAATAAACACCGATTTCATAGCATCAGAAAAATACGATAAGAAAATGCCATGAAAGCAAGAAATGCCATGAAAATTCATAAAACATCTTATCCAGTACCAGGGTTAACTGCTCCAAGATTTTAAAATAAACACTGATTTCGTAGCATCAGAAAAATATGATAAGAAAATGCCATGAAAATTCATAAAATAATTTGCACGTCCACGTTTTTTACAGAGAAAGCTTGATGCTGCTTAAGCCTTCTTGCCTCAAAACTTATTTTTCACATTAGCTTGAACAAAGGTTTTCTTATTTTGGCAAGACTTAAATGTGCTGCTATAAATTAAAATCTCTAACTTTTGAGATCATGGCGTTTATGATGAGACATTTCATGGTGTCACCTACTTGTCAGGCTGTTAAAAATGGATTTATGACTTGCTCAGAAAGAATCTGGTTGATATATGGGTATCAGACACAACAGTTGCAGTGCTCATCAGCTGGAAGCAATGTGTTTGCACATGAGAAGGTAAATATTCTCCATTATATAAAGACACCCAGAAGCTGGATTTGTAAACAAGCAGTCCCTGAAAGCTGGTGGCTGATACTTCATTCCCAAGTAATTTGTGGGTAAGGGGTTTCACTTGTCTCAACATAAGTTTGGAAATGTGTAACTGAGCACCTGCAGCATTCATGTTACACCTTCTGAAATAACAACATCTTGCTCTTTGTGTTGCAAAAATCTGTCAAAATTACAGATGCAGTGAAATTTGTTGCATAGGAAAAATAAAGAATATAAACCCTCAGTCTTTAATTCCTCCATATGGAGGATAACTAAAATAATATTCTTTGTATATTCACAACAGTTAAGAGGGAAAACCACCATTATTTTCATGATGAAAAGTGGAGAGTTGGTGGCAGAGCATTTGAGGCTCTGAAGGCTTTGGAGACTTTGAGGCTTCCTGGGATATTTCAGCAGGCTAGTGTGAAAATGTGCTGCCTTTCCCAGATAACCAGTGCAGCTATTGCTTTTTATTTATTTTTCTTCTGAGACAGTGGCAGGGGGGATTTTTTATTCTTCTTTCTTGGCCTGATAACAAAGGCTGCTCTCTGGGAAGCTGCTGCTGGCTGTGTGCAGCTGATCTGCCAGTGGCTCTCCTGGTCAGCAAGGTGATGCTGGTTCTGCAAGCTGCATGAACCTGGCTCTCCAGAAGAATACAGTGGCACTGATGGGGTAATAAAATTGTTTTGGTGCAGGAGTTTGAGGTACTTTTCCCATGTTTTATTAAAAGCAATTCCTTACCCCTCTGCCGTGGAGCTATTGCATGCAGTGATGACTGCAGATCACACACAGTCCTTCTGTCAAGGCACAAAGTGATTGATTTACAATGTAGATTTTAATTGGACATCTACTATGATTTTCCCTTGTGCTTTTGAGCCAGCATAAATTTTCAGGTTGAATTGGGTTTTTCTACTTACTTGCTGTTGAGTTATTGGGGTTTCAAGTGGCAAGAAGGAACAGGATGACTGAAAAAGCCATTAGAGTTTAATTTAATAAGCTCCCCAACCAAAACTTCAGAAAAATAATTGTGGATAAAACAATCTATAATTTAAAGTATTTTTTCCACTTAGTTCCAGGTCCCATTTGGGAATGGCCACAGCAGCAGCAGGTACCTGCAGAGGCATCCTTTGCTGGATGCTCAGACAGTGACGAGCCACTTCCCTGCAGGGGAACCTGTCTCTGTATTCCTCATCTGTCAGAGATCACTTTTTGCCATGAAATCTGTGTTTTTATTTGTGTTGTTGATCATTTCTGACCCTTTACTTTTCAACCCTAGCTCGGAAATTTCCATTTTGCAGGAAATTGATTGTGAAGATGCAAGAAAAAGCGAATGCTTACAGAACAGTGTTTTTTCCTCAGATTTCAGATTAACTGATGGTTCTTTTATAGGTTACAAATATTCAAGCAAGAACAGTTTTGCTTTCCTGGTCACCTCCCACTGGCCTTCTCAATGCAGATAGACACAACAACGGTTTGCCTTACACCTGTACCTACGAGGTTGCCTTATCAGATAAAGGGAGGGATGGAAAATACAAGGTCATTTACAGGTAAAAACCAGCATTTTTACACTTTTTTGTTTCATTAGGAGTAAATATTCTGAGCTTTTCAGGGTGTATCCTGGCATGGCCATCAGTCACAGAAGGAAGGCTCATGTTTCCTCACCAGAGGAGCTTGCAGGGTTCTGGTGGAGTGCATGTCACAAGGTCCCTAATTGCCACCCCATCCCACCTCCCTGGCCCGTGGCACATCCTGCCTGCAATGCCATCACTCCCATTGCCAGTGAAAAGGTTACTTTTTATTTTATGCTAAATGTCAGAACCTTTCGTGTACACCATGCAGGCAGGAGAGCTGCCTTCCTAATGGGCTAATTTTGTGTGGACTTGCAGAATTTAGAACAGTAAAATCTTGTTATTTCAGCTAACGAGAAAAATGTGAGGGCTTTGTTGCTTTGTGGTGCCTTAGATGAGCAGAGGAGGCAGTGGAGCAGTCAGTAGGTTACAGAGGCTCCCCAGAAGAACCCAAATGCTTGGCTCTTAGCAGGCTTCAGTAAAAATTCTGAGGGATTTCTCTGTGTCTCCTTGCAGTGATCCTCTGAGCTCATTCTGTGATCAAGTACATATGGTGTTATGCCTTTCTTTTTCCCCACTAATGACGTCTAGGAAAGAGAATTTGGAGATGTGACCTTGGCTATTGTGAAATAGCTAATCCTTCCCAAGTCTCATTAAATAAAGTCCAGGTGATAGAGCATTTGAGGAATTACCTCTTGAGACCAAGCCATCCCCTTTCTTAAGATGTCCCGTGAATTAGGGTATTCCTCTTGGTATGCTGAAGGCAGCTCTTGGATAATACAAAAAGGGTGTATTAACCAGGGAAAGGCTGCCTGATTTTACTCTTTTTTTTCTGGCATTTACAGCAGCTGTTTGTGAGCCAATGTGAGCATCTCCATAGTCAAGTGTGTGCTGCTGAGCTTTTAAAGTGGGAAGGACACTTTCTAGTACTTCTTGTGCTTGGTGGCTGCACATTCTCCCCTGGTTATGAAATGTTGTGCATCTGTTTTAAAGCTGCTGGTGGTGATGTGTCTCCTGCTGCTGGCCAGAGTGCAGCCTTTAGCTTGATGTGGTATGTTCCATCAGGAGCAGCAGTAATTGTTATTACTACAGGCAAAAGAGAGTCTGCAATATGTTGAATACATTGTCTTTGGGAGGAGGTGCACTTATTTCAGAGGGGGAAAAACTGGATTTGCAGAGCATTGTATTATATGAAATAAAAACTAGAAGGCTTGCTGGTGGATTCCTGGCGACCCAGCAGGCATGTGCTTTCTGGTGGATTTTGTTCTGTTGATTTTCAGACATCTCCCTGTATTTGTCCAGCTAGCTATGAAATATTTCTTTATGCTAAATTGAGAGCTTTCTTCTTTCCCATATTTTAATAAAATCATGAATAAGCCAAGCTCTTACATGAGATGGCTATTACTTATTAAGCACTGACCCGTACCTTAATCTTCACAGATTTGGCAACACATGACTGAGCCCAGTGTTCATTTACCAGCAAACAAGCCAGAAGGAAAAAGAATAGCCCTAACTATGTTGGCTGCTTTTGAAATTAATAGATTGTGTGCTGGTTATTTCTTAAAATGTCCAAACCACTTTGCTTTAAGTTTTCATGGTATTGAAAGAGAGCTGGGTCCAGCTGTTTGGGTGTTAATTAAATGTCTCCTTGCTGTGGTCCTCACAGGGAGTGTGGTTCTGGAGGAGGGAGCAATAAGTGAAACAGTTGTGCACGAAACTCTGCTTCTTCCTCTGAAGTTCAGTGGGTCACTGTGTGTGAAGTATTTTGAATAAGGAATATGCAGAAACTACAACAATAATGTTTGGGTTTTGCTCTTTTCGGCTCTGGGAGGGTTGAAAACCACAATGAGCTTTATACAAATATCAGCAAAATATGTGGTAGCATTGAAATGAACCCATATATTTAGTTTACTGAATAAATTGGTGTGATAAATTCTTTTCTTCCATGCATATGGAGCTTTATGAAGTTTTCAGGAAACATGAAGTGTGTTGACAAATTATCGGTATATGGTTTGCTACTGTTTCTCTTTGGAAGGATTCTTTTTCTTCTTTTAAATTATATCACTAGAAAATCACTGGCTGTGATGAGTGTGATACTGCTTTTCATAATTTATTGATTGGTTTGGTTTCGATTTCTTTCCTACAGTGGAGAAGAATTAGAATATCACCTGAAGGACCTTAGGCCAGCAACAGATTATCATGTCAGGTGAGTTAGCATGATTTGAATGTCACTTAAATATAAACCCTTAAATTATATGAGAATAAATATGAAAGACTTTGAAGTAAATATACAGTGTAATTCAACAATTTCATTGTCACCTCTGTAGTTGTGTTTTTCAGGGGTTTCTAAATATTTTATCATAGATTTTATCTTGGACTATGAGAGTACTTTTTGAACAGTATCTTTTGTTGTGTTGTTGTCATTGCTGTAGTAAGAGACAAATATAGGATCTGTGTTTCTGTACCTGGAAGTGCTTATGTATGAAAGTAGGATATCTGAGGTAATTTAAAAATTTGACACAGGCAACTGCTGTTTCTTCAGTTCCTGTAAGATGAACACTGGAGGTACTCCACACTTTTTTCATGAGTAGGCCATGCTTTGGGAAGTAAAGCTGCTGCATACAGATCCATCTGACCATAGACACTTCAGCATTTATTCCAAGAAAAAAATGGATTCTCACTGAACTGTGTTGATGTTTTCATAACATATTTCTCTTTGATTCTGAAGATGTGTTTTACACATTTATTAACTATTAACACATTCTAGTTTTGTTCTCTGATGGTTTTAACACTGTGTTACCTGCTCTTGTTGCTTTTTAAAAAAGACTTTATGAACCAAGGCTTTGAATTTACATCCTGTTCATTTACCCTCAATATCCTTTAAAAAAAAATCCTTTCACTCTTGTCTATTGTTCCCTTCTGTTTTTCCAGACAAGGGCTAGGCACAGTGTTTCACATCAAGGTTGTTCCTGTTTGTAAAACTTTAAAGAACAAACACCTTGCTTCTGAGCTCTAAAAAAACCCAAAAAAACCAAAACCCAACATCAAAATGTGTCCATCTATTTCTGCTACTGTAGATTATTTATATTTTTAAGGATTGTTTCTAGAGGAGCCCTAAAATGAACTTTTCAAGTAGAAGCAGCACAAGACCAGAAGGAACTTGTCATAAATGAGGAAAAGATGCAGCTCCTGAATGGGGCAGGAGTCTTGGCCTTAGCAGCAAAGGAATGGTAACAAGGAGAATGTTGTAAAACACTACTGAGCTTCCTTCTGAGCATTGAACATCTCTTTTGAAGCCAGATTCAAACACCAGAGAGGTCACCATGCACAGCTGGGCTGAGGTCTCAGTCATTTTTAGGGGTGTTGTGGGTATTTGCCCCAGGTCCTGGCTGACTTCTTCCTCCCTGCCTACACTTCCCTCCACCTTCTTGCAGGTTTGCCAAAGTACAGGTTGGTTATGAGAAGTTAGCAATAACTTCTGTTTAAAAAGGAGTGACTAAACACAGAAGTCAGACTTGGAAAGCAGCAGTGTTTGTAGTGGAGCGAGCTGTCACTGAAACAGTGGCTGTTTGCTTTCCACCATAGTTTTGGGGTTATTTTTTTCTTTCATTATTTCTGAAGAAATAAATCTGTTGAGTAAAGGAATTTATGGGGCCAGCAGTCACTGGGCAGATTGCCTTGGGTCTCCTTGACCTTGGCAGCATCTCTCAGGGCTTTGTCTCTGCTGGACAAGGTGCTCGTGCTCCTCGCTGCCCTGCTGGGCCCTGGCACAACCTGGAGCAGCCTGGATTGCTCTGAGCCACCTCCTGCTTCCCTTCAGGTGTATTGTTGTGGTGCCCTCACTATGCTCAGGGTTTCAGTGGCTTGCAGGAGATGCCCCTTGAGCTCGTTTTCACACGGATTTATTTCCCTTGTGGTGTGTGTTGGATGCCACGCTCATTTACAGCACACACATGTGCCACTTGCCAGATGCAGACTCAGTTAATTAATTGCATTTCTTGTTGCTCCTGCCTGCTAACAGGTGATGTGTAAAGCAGCACCAGATCTCGTCTACCTCCCCCAGAAGGTTTGATTCTATGTAGGTGGTCATTGTGCAAAAATTACTCTTATCTACTGAAAACAAATTTAGAAATTGCCCTTTCTTTAGCTCTGCATTCAAGCGCACAATAGCTGCAGCCAACTCAGAGGTCATTGTCTGGTCATGGCCTGAACTTTTCTTTGAGTAGAGGACTCCCAGTTTGCACTTTCTTTTGCTGCATGGAAAATGTGAAGGGGAAGAATAACATCATCACTTTTTCAGAGAAAAGCACCTTGTGAGGAAGTGCTCAACTACATCCCGTTTGCTTTCCCGTATTATTTGTTATTGCATGTGCTATGCTGACATGTAGAGGATTTGCCTGAAATCAAATTTGCTTTGAAGATTTTTAGTTTATCACAGCAGTATTGCTGGCCTGTGTTAGTTCTGGTCCATGGAGGCCCACTAATTGTTGATGCCTGAGTTATGTAGAAGATTGTACCCATGGGAGGAGACCAGCAGATAGCTGCACTCAACATGGTACACGTGGATCAAGTGTAAACCAGGCATTAAAGCTGATACCTTTTTCTCTGTTGCATTTCGAGGAGGATTTTACCACAAGTGTGTGGAAGCCTGGCAACAGGCAAGGAAATATTGGTGGAAAGAACAGATAATGAAGATAACTCAGTGGGAATATTTGCACAAAACACTGTTCCTCTCCTGCTGTAATTCTGTTGCATTCTTGTATAAGTGAAGTAAAGCTGGGATTGCACTGGGCTGTGATAGGTCTGTCATTAGTGGATGGTGTTGGGAGTGCTTTGGTGGTCAGTGCCACTGTACCTGTCAGCACATTTGTAACCCATTTCAACATTGTTCCAGGGTATGTGCAACGTACAACTCAGTCAAAGGATCCTGCTCAGAGCCAGTAAGCTTCACCACTCCAAGCTCAGCACCAGAGAGTCCCTTCCCACCCAAAACCTCACACAGGACCAAAAGCTCCTTAACCTTACAGTGGAAGGTAGGTAACACTTGGTTCAGGCAAAGCAAGGGGAAAGTACTGACAGTGAGCATAAACGTTGGAAATAATTGAAAACTGAGACAGTCATTTTGCTGTAAGGGACTTGAACTTGCTCTACTCTGACAAATCCCTTCCTGTGCACCGACTTGACTTTTAAAATGTATGTGTTTCATTATGTCCAGCTTCTTCCCAGCATTCGTTAAGAGGTTGCCAAGCCATGTGCAAAGCTTTGGTTTCACTTGGAACTGTACTCATTTGCCTGGGGGAGGTGAAGCCGTTTTCTGTTACTCCCCAAATCACTTTTTGTTTATTTTTGTTCGTAGGCACCCATTGATAATGGTTCAAAAATCACCAGCTACCTTCTGGAGTGGGATGAGGTAAGTAGTAACTAGTTGAAATAAATACACAAATAAATGGCACTCAGACTTTACAAGGATTTGCTGAGTAAAGAAAAGTAATTAAATACAGGAGAAAGTAGAAATGGGAAAATGAAATCCTGATGGCATTAGGTAAAGAGTTGGAAAGGTGAAAGAGGCAGTGGGGGGAAAACTTTCCATTCAGTGTATTTTATATAGGCCTGTGATGTCCTGTTTCTGTACCCTTGAAATCTTTTATCATTCATTTGGTGTACTTTATTTGTTAATTAGCATTACTTACTATTTAATTACTTGTGATGTATCTTACAGCTCTGTTCATGATCTCTTTCTTTTGCTGCTGAGTGCAGAATAAACACTTGTTCCTGCCTTAGAGGAGAAGAGGCATGATCTTGCAGAGAATGTACTCAGAATCAAAATGAGTGTCCTTTTGGACAATTAGCCCCCTTCCAGACACCAAAGGAGATCAGTTTTCTCCTAAATATCTTCTGTGGTTAGTGAGCACTGTTTGGAGAATGCCCTGACAGATGATGTGCAGGATTTGTTGGGGGTGTGTTCTTGTGGGTCCTCCCTCTGTCCCCTTATTTCTGCCCCCTTTCCTTTGTACAAGCCATATTTCTGCAGAAAGCATGAGTCAGGGAGCATTATCTCTGAAGGAAAATAATAAATACTGGGTGACAGAAAGGGCTTGGACAACATGTAAATAAAAGTCATGAGCTGGGAAGTGAAGGGTGTGAAAGGATGTTTGGTTGTAAAGTCTGAGAAACATCTCTTGAGGTCTTTTGTAGTCTAAAAATATTCTAAAGGGAGTATTTTGTTGTGAATAGTTTTCCACCATGGCATTAGTAACACATTCCCTGCTCGTTCTGCTGCATGTTGTGTGTTTGGAGCCACTCACTGTGCAGGCATTCGTTGTGTGCACTGTCACAGCTCGTGGGGTCTGCGTGATGGGAAACCCTGAGAACCTGAGCTAAAGTTGAGCAATAACTTCAGAATTACTTGCTGTCCCTCTGCACATAATGGAAAGCCAAAGGTTGTCACTGAAAAAGGGGAGTGTGAAGTCTGGGAAAGGAGATAAGGAGAGATTTCTCCAAAAGCTTGGGCCAGGATGGTCCTGTTAGACCTGTGACACCTTGATTGTGCACTTGTGATTTCTTCCAAAGCTTCCAGTAACTTGGAGCTGAAGGAACAGAGCAGCACAGAGCAGTGGAAAGACAGATGATTCCAGCCTGCCAAGGAAAGGGAAGCAACAGAAGGTCCTGTCAGAAGGACCATCAGCAGATAATTAATACAGTGCAAATACTGTAATGTGAATTTTGACTACATGGAGCATAGGCATACTTTTGGATATATATAGGGCAATCCTAAAATCCTTCTGTCCTTCAAACTCTTTAGTAAGAGTTTTGTTGTCAGAAAGAATGCTTATGACACTCATTTTTCACAGAGCAAAAGCAGTTTGGTTGAGGGTAGTTCAGCTACTAATGGGAAAAAATTGAGGCATCCAGATTCCCTTAGTCTACCTGTTTTAATTATCTTGTTTTTTCAGTAATAGCCCTGAAATCTGAGATTGTAATGGATAGCTAGCCAGCACAGATGGAAGAATAATGGCCCTGCACAAATTAATTTGGTGCATCTCCAATGGTTTGACAGGACTCCTGGCTGAAATGTAGCTGTCAGGTTCTGAGACAGATAATGCCACAGGTGAAGCTTCTCTAAAAAATTTTTAGAAAAATAAGAGATAAGAGATTTCTGTCTCTTCTCTCTCTGATAAGAGACAGAAATGCAACTTTAAGCCGCTGAAATTAAAGCCTGCTATTAAAGCTTGTGGAAGGAAAAGTCTGATGATGCAGGCTGGGTGTGCAGGAGCCTCATCACGTGCAGTGGTGGGCTGGCAGGCTGCTGCAGTCACTTTTCCATGTGCCATGGCAGGCTGTGCCTCTGAGGTGAAGTGCACTCAGCTGCTGGAATTCTGGCACCCAGGTACAAAAGGGAATTCACTTGCAGTGCCCTGCAGCCCCGAGCTTGGTTCTGTAAACTCCACATCAGCAAAAGCACTGCAGTCTCCACAAGGCCACACTGTGTCCTGGTGAAATCAAGGAATACATACATCAAGGCACAGGGGAGGGCTTGCCAGGCAGCAGTGAGCACGCTGCCAGATCTCAGCTAGAGCAGCATTCATTAGCTGTGAGGCACAGGGTGAAATACAAACACGGGAAAATCAGCCATCAGAAGGAAATTAAATCGCGGCTGCGAAGCAGAGAGGGCTTCGCAGGAGCAGAGAGCAAGAAATCTGTCAGATGATAAAGGTGGAAAAACACCCTAAAGTGGCAGCCTGCCTAGGAAGTTGAGCCCCTTCCTAGGAAAGAATGGTGTGGAGAGCCCTCACCACACTCATGGCACACAGGTCTCGTGCAAAGGCTGCAGCTCAGACTGGAAACAAAGCTGGCATCGGGCACGGGAGGTGTGGAGAGGGCTGGAGGCATCCAGGCAAACACTCCAGCTGTGTCCCAGTCACACCAGTGTGTTCTGCAGCTCAAGCAGAGTTACCCCTCCAAAGGAGGGGCTCCTGGCTGGGGTGGGGGGGGGTCAGCTGTCTGTCTGTCTGTAGGACAGCCCAGATCTCAGAGTGTGCCAGATGCTCATCTGTCTGTCTGTAGGACAGCCCAGATCTCAGTGTGTCAGATGCTCGGCAGTATCTCACCTGGTTCCTCCTGTTTTTGTGGGGCAGAGGTGCAGTTTGTAGCATCCAAAGTGCCTCCAGGAGTGTAGGTGGCATCACTTGTGTGTGCAGAAAATGAACTGTGGCTGTAAAGCAGCAGCAGAAGCATTAGGTGAGGTGGGAAATTCTGGAAGATTATACTGCTTAATAGTTACTGTGCCACCCTATCCAGCTGCTGCTTCAGTTTAGTTCTGAGGTTTGGGGTTTTTCCTGACCTGCAGACTCTGAAAGGTCATTAGTACATAAAGATATTCCAGTTATCCTACATTTTTCTATCCCAGTTTGGATTAAATGGTTTGTAATACAACTGGTGCTACATGCTTAGTTAAAAAATACAAATGCTTTCCCTTTACTGATCCGATCGTTTGAATTAGAGTTGTCATACCTTGCTAATAAACTGTTATCTCTTAAAATGCCTGAAGAACTATGAAGGAAACTCAATTTTTTAATAGGAGAGTAAAAAATCAGTTCAGCAAATGGTCACTCAGATACACTGGATGTACCCTAGGAAAATTTCCACTGACTCTAAAGAACTAAGGATCAGCCCCTGTCTCAGGTATTCTGGATTTCGTTGGGATTGGAACATGCTTGCACCACAGGTGCATTAGTTGTCTGGCAATAAAACCAATTCAAATTAGTAATTAAGGAAAACTTCACCTTTTGACTCTTTTGCTGTGAACTTTGAAATTAAAAACCCGAACTAATCAATTGATGACTTGATGCCAGGATTGATTATTCAGGGTAAGCAAAAAGCTAATCGGGGAAAAAATAGCATTAAAAATATACCACACATAAAACATGACTGTAAAGGAGGTGATGCTTTCCCTGATGCCAGCATTCATCAAAATCACTAAACTGTAACTGCACTGAAAAATGCTGCTGGCACTGCTGTAAGAACCAGGCCTTTGTTACTAATTAGATGTGAAATGCTTGTTGTGTGATTAAGTGGTAGTAAATAAATGTTTCTCTTGTGTATATGGATAGCCAGAGTATCCTATTCATTCTCGATGGGAAAGGGCAGGAATGTTCCTGAGCCACAGACAAGGACATCCCTCTCATGTACTGTGTGTCTCTGTTCCTTGTAGAGCTCAAAGCAGCTTTAATTCTTACCCAGTAAGCAGCTCATTTTAATTTACTCCAGAGGGAGACTGATACAATACCACACTATTTAATGATTTGATGATAGATAGTTAATAATGAAGTTTACATAGAAATAAATGGGGATAATTTTGTTCTGCCACAAAGTTTTAAATTCCAGGAGGTAGCAGAGATGTGCTTGTTTATACCAGCTGATAATCAGAGCCAGGCATCTAGGTGGTGATCCACCAGAGTTGGGTACAGGGAGCTCCACGTTTTTGTTCAATTACCTGCCCTGTGAGTTTGTTCTGTGGCTGTGCCACTCTTGTGAGACATGCAGGAGGAGAGCCTTGCATAAAATTGGGGTTTTGTGCATAATTTAGGGATGTTTTGTAGGTCCTTTTCTGCCTTCTGAGTGTTTGTGTGTAGAGAAAACTCAGTAACTTGCATAACTGGCACAGTAAATGCTCTGCAGAGATCTGAGGGTGTGTTGCACTAATTGTTGACAGTTTGCTCCACAGCTCTGTGTCAGACTGAATTTCAGTCTGTTCCTTTTTGTTGCCAGCACGACCCAAACCCAGAAGGCAGTGCTGGTGTGGCCACAGCAGATGTCAGCCCTGCATCCTGGTCCCAGATGTGGTGCTGAGCTTTGCTTCAGTCGTGTGCAGGGCTGTGCTCCCTTCCTGCCCTGCTGTACCTGCAGCAGCCCCTTCCTCCTCTTGTGTTTATTTACTGCTGGGTCTGCTGCAGGGAGCTCAGTCAACAAAACCCATTTCAAATCCCTTCTTCAGTAAATACACTCTCCAAAGAAAATCAAGCAGCCTGTGCTGAGTGAGTGTGCAGCTTGAAATATTGCAGAAATAGCAGGCAGAGCTCTGAATTGTGTTTAAAGGCTGTGCTGGAGCGTTGTGCAATGCAGGATGGATTTGTGGAGCTGAATTGTCCTTGTTTCACACAGGGTGCTGATGGTCCTTCACAGGGTGGGCTGTCCTGGAGGAGAAAAGGGAACCCAGTCTGGAGGAGGCAGGAGAAGACTTCCCCAGGCTGGGGAAATCAGACAGCGCTCTCCCTCTGCAATCTGGGGATTACAAATCCTCGCAGAAATGATACAGTGTATTTTAAGCGACTTACGAAACATTATTTGAAGGATTAAAAACTTGGATGCCGAGTGTACAAAGAACAGGAGAAGGATTCTGGGAAAGCTGTAAGACTCTTGGGTGGCAGCCAGTACCAGCCTGCCAGTTGTTCCTGTCTATAATTATGCCAGCATTAGTGCTTTCATAAATCTTGGGAGAGAAGGAGTGGAGAGGCTATTTCCAGGCTATTAATGCCAGGATAATTAGAAATATCGGCCAGCCTCTCCAATTAGTGCCAATAGAATCCAAAATACCAGCCAGTCTGAGTAATCTGAATACCAGTTGGTCTCTGAGTGAGTCTGGGGAATGTACAATACCAGTTCTGGAAGAGAAATATGTACAATATCAGGGTTTGTACTGTTATAAAGTTAAGGATACCTTAAATGTTTGGCAATCGTGGCAAAATTTTAACCAGCCAGGCTGACAAATGAGAGTTTGCTTGGCCCATTGCTCTCAGTTCAGGCATAGAGATTTTCCATGATTTCCCCTTTTTTTTCCAGCATTGTTTCATTGACCATATGCTTAGCAATTGGTCACTTTGTTCTCTTGGACAAAAAGCATAGGAAAATTATTTTTAAAATGGCATTCTTAAACAGAAATCCAAAATAAATTAAATGTTTTCAATTATTTATAAGCAGTGAAGTCATTAAAGAGTTGAGGAAAAATTAATTTAAGGCAACTCAACCTGTAAAAGAGTTTGCATGGGGAAAAAAAATCTATTTTTAGTCGTGCTGAACTGATGAATGGATATTTTACTGAAACATAAGATTTCTAATTAGGTTTTGTATAGTCTGCATTTTAAATATATTACTGCTGAGCTGAGAAGTATGCTCACCTGTTATTTTTTGTGCTAAAGAAATTCTCTCCTAGAACTCTGTAGCTAGGAATTCTATCACAGCACTCTGTGGCTAGGGATTTTAGATCTGAAAAGATTTTTCTCATTTACAAAATGTTTTTGCTTTGGATTTTGTGGTTCTTTTCCAATTCCCCTCCTAAATTTACCTGAGCTGTGCAGTAATGCTACAGCTGGAGCAGGTGGGTGAAGCTGAAGGAGATTGTGTGTGAAGGAGTTCTAGAACAAGTGTAGGCTCTCACTGTGTAAATAAAAGTTCTGGCTCTTTGCCAGCGTGCTAAACGTCCCTTCAGTGCCTCCACACTGCTGTGCTGTGCTGGAAATCTGTGTGGCTGTTTCTGGCCTGATAAACTGGAGGTTCACTGCAAACCTTTCTGGGAGTTTTTCCCTCTGTGTCACAGTCCGAGGGAGAAGAAGTAGAAATTGGCAGGGGCCAGTGCAAAATGCGTGTCCCACTGAGGCATTTTTGAGCTCTCTAGTGGTGATGTTCTGGGCATGGAGGAGGAGCAGCGTGTGGGAGGGCAGAGTGAGCCCAAGGAGGCACAGCAGGTGAGGCTGCTGGCCTCAGGGGGGTGCCCGTGTAAATAGTACAGTTAAAATTAAAAACGGTACAGACACGTGCCAGAAGTAGTAAATGGCTCAGCAGAGCTTTTCAGTCAGGAGAAGTTGCAGAGATGGACATAGCACATCGGTGTGCTTTGTCAGGCTTCCATTCTGGTGGGCTTTTTGGGTACTTCATAAAGTAATTGTCCAATAATTTTGTATTTGAGTACTGAAATTAAAACCCCTTTCAGCTGTTCCAGTTCTGTGGATATTATTTAATTATTTATTATCCATGCCCTTTCTCCTGAAAGATTTCAAGCTGCCTGTTTTCCTTGTGTGGCCTAGAATGAGTCCAGATATTCCCTGCTAATTTAGGGTGTCTGTCCTGCAAACAGCTGGGCTTTATTCCTGCCCCAGGGTGTTCCAAGCTGGGCTGCACTGATAGTGATTTAGTTTTGTTTTAAATGTGGTGGGGTCAGGGAGAGAACTTCTGAGTGTCCTTGTGCTTGGTGCTGAGGCACAAACCAGTGCCTGAGGAAGTGTTTGGGAGCTGGAGAAGTGTCTCCATCCCCTCTGGGCTGCTGCCTCGTGCTGTCTTTACCAGGATGGATCATTGCTCCTGGTCACAGTGATGTGAAACTCCCAAAAACCATCCCTCTGGCAAAAAACTCCCTTAACAAAGTTACAAACTTCCCCAAAAAACGCTGTTCACTCATCACACGCCGTGTGCTCCGGGCAGTGGGGTGGGTGCAGAGCCTGGCACGCTGGATTTTCCTCTGGGATGAGGAAATTTTGCCCGGAGAGCAGGGGAAGGTCCCACCCAGCTGGCTCTGGCTGTGCTGGACCGTGGGGAGCGAGAGCCCTCTTGTGGGACTGGGAATTGCTGAGACAATCCCAGCGAGGGATGCACGGGGAAGGACAGTGCTGGCAAAGTGTTGGCTGCGCCTTTCCCCTGCTCCTGTGGCCGAGGAGACTCAGAGATTCATTTCATTCATCATTTCCCCACTTTTTTGTTTGTGGGTGGGGTAAATTGCATTTCAGGCTGCGGCTGTAGACACATCTCACCACTCCCAGAAGGTGAGAAGGGATGTGACAGCAGGCAGACTGTGCTGAGCTGTGTGATTTTCAGAGCACAGCTTCCTTTATGAGAACATCTAATTTTGATATCACTTAACAGCTCCTGACACGAGCGTGGTGTGGTTTTGTTTCGTGGCGATCCAATTACAGATTCCTCTCTTTCTAGGGAAAGAGGAACAGTGGTTTCAGAGAATGTTACTTTGGGAGCCAGAAGCATTGCAAGCTGACCAAGCTGTGCCCAGCTCTGGGTTACACCTTCCGCCTGGCAGCCCAGAATGACATCGGTACTAGGTGAGTCCCTCAGAGAGATTGGGAGCATTCCTGAGAAAAAGTGCTGGTTGAAAAGTTCACCCATCAATGCCAGCATAAAGAGGAATTTCTGGGGGGCTTTTGTTTCTTTTCTCTTCATGGTTTCGAGCTAAATATCTGACATTTGCTCTGTTGTTAATGCTTCAAGGTAAGTCAGGCTTTCCTTGGTGATGCCCTTCACCTCCCCGGGAATTGCTGTGTACCTTCAGCATGATGAGATCAGCCTGAGCAGATAGGCTCCTTTTGAGGTGTTAAATGGCGTTTTGTGGTCTGTTCCTAATACGAAAAGAATACATCTGTTATGTAAAATTCCCACTAGGGACCTCTGTGAACCAAGAAAAACAAGCAAGGGGAAGTTGAGTTACAGATTTTGAAAGGAATCTTGATATATTTATTTTTCTGGTTTAAAGCAAAGCCCTTCTGTCTCTTTTCAGCAGCACAGTCCCTTCCTTCTTCAGGACTGGCAGGGCTGGCTGATGGGGTGGGAAAGAAGGGAGAGACAGGCAGGGCTGAGAGAGGACAGGCACATCCAAGGCACTGAAAGATGGGGTTTAGCTTCTGCTTTTCCTTGCACACAAACTGATGCACTCACCTGAAGATGGGTGAGAAATCAGACTTAGTTCAGTCCTCTGGGAGCTGCAGGGGAGCATGGGGATGAAATTTCGTGTATTCTGCAGCTGAGGGGCAGAGTGTGCCCAGAGAGATGTTGTGCTGCATGGGCAGGCTGTGCTCCTGGGCTCAGGCAAGCAGGGCAGGCCAGGAAAGGTTTAGCTGTGAAGAAGCCAAACATCCAGAGCCCTTGTGCACTCCTGTATTGTCCTCCTTAGCTAAACAGGATCTAATCATTATTACAAGGACACAGAAGAAACACCAGTGGTATAGAGAACAATGTGTTTTGTGGAGGGAGACTCCTGCATTGTTCTCTCTTCTCAAGCACAAGCCTCTCAGTAATTTATATCTTTAGAAAGCTTCTTTATTCCTGTTCCTGTGTTTTCCCTGACATGGACTGAGACCACTCATGTGTGCACAGAGTCCCTTTTCCCAACTTCTTGCAAGATAATTCCCTCCCCATTGAAATAATACTCAGTGTGGAGGGAGAGGGGGGCTGAGCTGGAGCTGCTGAGTGGAAGTGGAAGGGAATTGGGTTTGTGCAGAGTTCCCAGTTCTGGCATCTCTTTTCTTTGCCAGGTTCCAGATTTTTAAAATATCTTAGTGCACGTTTCAACACTCCTCCCCCCTTTTTTTTTTTTTTTAGTTTGTTCTCTTTCTCCCTTTATTCTCTCCCCTCAGGCTGTTGAGGAAGGAGTGAGCTAAAAACTATTTATGGTCAGCTGTTCTGTGCTAATCTGTGAGATAAGCACCAGCAACACATGCCTTATTTTTATAGACAGCACTCAAAATTAAGGCATGATAATGTCATCTAACACTTCATGAGATTGTTTTGGTTTGTTGTAATGCTTGTGGACTTACCATGTATGATGATTTTTGTCCTGTTTGGGTTTTAGTTATAGGTGCTTTATTTAAATATAAGTGTATTTCAACAAATAGGTTATTTTTGAGAAAGAAGATTCGGAATAAGGAGATTTGGCTTTTTTTGTGGGTGAAGTTCATCGTGTGACTTTAATGCAGAAAATATGTTTTTTACTTTGGAAACAGATTTGAAAATTACAAGAATGTCACCTTCCTTTGAGAGCTTGATCAGATTTTACAGAATTTGTATTCTGAACATCTTGGGTTCAACATCCAAAAGTTGAACACTTGAGGCTTTATGTCCTGTACTCTAGTTCCCCTTTGTTAAATGAGATTTTCCTCAGAGTTAATACCAAGTTAATATTTTCAGGCATTCAGATATTTTTTTCCAGTGTTATTATGGTGAGATCTGTAAAAATGACTGTGAGGACACATTATCCTGCTTTTTTTTTCGGTTCTTATTTCTGGCATTTCCTAACTGGGTGTTCATCTTTTCCACCTGAGAAATTTGAGCTTTGTCCAAATTTTTTGAAAATGTGAAATATTTCTCTAAGTACATTGAGGTTTAGGTTTCTTTAGCTTGGTGTTTTTGTGGTGGTGGGGTGGGTTTATTTGGGGTTTATTTGGGTTATTTTTTGGTTGTTGTTGTTTTGTTTTTTGGGTTTTTTTGTTTGTTTCGTTGTCGGGGACGATTTGGAGGTTTGTTTTCCTGTATGTAATATTCCTCTCTCTCTCTGCTCTGTCTCTGAGCAGTGGGTACAGCCAGGAGGTGGTTTGCTACACTGCAGGCAATATTCCTCAGACCCCTTCTGCACCACGGCTCATCCGAGCCGGTGTGACGTGGATCTCATTGCAGTGGAACAAAGTAGAGGGATGCACACCAGAGGAAGTGATTTCCTACACCCTGGAAATTCAGGAAGAAGATAATGTAAGTGCTGTGCAGCCATAAAGCGCACGACTTAAACTGAGTTTTGATTTATTAACTGGGGATCACAGGGAAGCAGCATGCACTGCTCCTTTGGAGGGCCTTCCAGGAGTACTGGGAACTTGGCAGGGTGGAGCTCTGTGATTTGCTCTGCTGCACAGCAGAATTAGCAATCCTTATAGCTGAAAATCTCTGCTGTCATCTGTGATTACTTACAAAGCCACAGAGGATTCTGTGAGGTGCAGGGCAGCTTGTCCTTAGCCAGGTCAGTGTGCCATGTCCTCCTGGCTGCTGCTCGGTGTGCTTGTGTTCTGTCATCTGTCACTTCCAGTTCTGTAGCAGGTCAAACTGCCACGATTGGTTTTGTGCTTATTTTGCAGCAAAATTACCTTATTCAGGGCAGCTGCAATGTGTTTTTTCTTTAAAAAAAAAGTATTGTGGCCTTGCAGTTTAAAACCAGTGGTAGTAATAATAATTAATATTGTTATAGATGTTTGGGGGGGTTTTTAGTTTTGTTTTTTTTTTGTTGTTGTTTTTTGTTTCTTTTTTTAAAAGCACTCGGCTATAAAGCCCTTTTGCTGTAACTTGTTGTAGGTACAGACTAACAACTAACAACAGGGAACACTTTCTCAGACTCCTCAGTTATGGGAATTTGTTTGGTTTTGTATTTTTTTAGGACAGCGTGTTTCACCCAAAGTACACTGGAGAGGAGCAAGCCTGTACTGTGAAGAATCTCAGAAGAAGCACACAGTATAAATTCAGGGTAATGTCTTTTTCCTCTTGTCATTGTGTTGTGTTTTCTGTTCATTTGGGCATTCACAGCTTCTCTGAGCAGCCTATGCCAGGGCCTCAGCACCCTCACAGGGAATTCACTTTTCCTTCTCAGTGGGACAGAAAACCTTGTGAAGTTGCCTGAACCACCCAAAGGATTGGGAAGTTTTTGTGCTGTCAGTCTGAGATGATGCCTTTAGCTTAGCATCATAAAGGCTGCTGTGGCTGGTGAGAGGAGAGAACCCTTAGTGCTTCTTTGCAGCCCTGCTTTCAAATTAAACATGGGTTTCACAAAACTGCATTGATATCAGAACAAATTTGTAGCCTGGTGTCACTGGCTACAGGCACAACTTTGATCTGACTTTTAATTGTGTGATTATTGATACTCTGAATTACTTTGTAAAGAGCAGCTAGAAATACCTCCGAAACAAAAATACCAAAGTTGTTGTTATAGTACTCTTATCTTGTTATTATTATAGTTCTTGTTATAGTTCTCTTATTTTTCTTTTATGAGAAAACTATTTGTTGCAAGTTGACCACTTCTTATTTTTAAAAAGTGACTTTTCTTTTTCTTTAAAGGGAAAACCAGCACTGCTTTTGTCTTAAACATGTCATGATCTATTGCTGATGGAGGGAGGGGAAGAAATCAGTGCAGTTTGTAAAGAAACATTATGACAATCTAGTATCTGTGACTACAATCCCACACACTTTGGGATGTGACATTTGTGCAGTTACTGAAAGAAGCCTGATGCAGAACTGCCAGAAGAGCAGTTGCAGTGAGCAAGGACAAACTCGTTCTGTTTTTGTTTCAGCTGTTTGCTTCCAACGTGGAAGGGAAGAGTTCTCCCAGCGAGGTGTTGGTCTGCACAACCAGCCCAGACAGGCCAGGACCTCCCACCAGACCCGTGATCAAGGGGCCAATAACATCTCATGGCTTTAGTGTGAAGTGGGGTAAGCCAGCTCAGACTGATGTAGCAGAGCTTTCTGGGGTCGTAAGAAATTCAGATAAAATTGTGCAAATATGGGTTAGAACTTGGATTATTTCATGCTCCTTCTCAGCCCAAAGTTGAATGTGTTTGGAGAACTTGACAACTTATTTTTTTTTCATATTCTGAAAGGTGTGGAGAGAGTCTTGTGTGTTCAGAAGCAAAAATGTTTTGGGTTTGATTAACTCGCACTCAAGCGCATCTTCAGACTTTTCACTCCCCATTTCATGTCCCAGTGCAGCTCCATTCCAGCTGCTTCCTTTATTAATGGGGCAAACCTCCACACAGCTTCCCTTTCAGGGCTTTTTCCATACATTTTGTTTGGATCATTATTATCCAGCAGCCTTAGTCTAATTCATGCTGAAAACAAATTTCTGTTACCCATTTCTGCTGCACATAACCTGGTGTAGTTCCTGTGGAGGAGTTTGTGGAGAAGGAGCTGGATCAGAAACAGGTTTGGTAATTGTTTTGTTATCTTTCACTTCTATCTTGTCTGATTTTTTCAGATCCTCCACAGGATAATGGTGGTTCAGAAATCCTAAAGTATCTGCTGGAGATTTCTCAAGGAAGTCCAGAAGGTAAACTTGAGACAAGTTGTCTCAATTTCAAAACACTGTGGCTACTATATGGAAGTCCTGATTCTTTGGATTATTATAATTAATGTCCTAATAATGTGATTAAAACAGTTATGTATTTTCAGGATTCCTGGGTGAGCTGGGGTTGGATTTTGGGAAGGTTTTGTAGTGGGTTTTTAGGTATCCTCTTTTTGCTAACAATGACAGAACTTTACATTATATGGCTAGAAATATTTTTCTTTATATTTTTGTACATATATTTGCACACTTATACATTACATATAATACTCATATTTATTTGTAAGTATATGTATTTGCATGTATGTCTATGTCTTATGTCTTCAAGTGGAAAGTAACATTCATAGTAGTACTAATGATTTTCCTGAAATACATAATTTGTGGATGATTTTCTGTTCTCCTATTCACTCCTAAATGTGTTGCTTTCCACCTCTTTAAACTTGGATATATCTTATTTTCAGCAAACCAGTGGGAAGTGGCTTATAGTGGCTCAGCTACAGAATACACCTGTACTCACTTGAAACCAGGCACTTTGTATAAACTCCGGGCGTGCTGTATCAGCACTGGTGGACACAGTCAGGTGGGTATTACCTAACAATAAGGGCTATTGGGTTTTTATTTTTCAGAGATTTATCTACTAATTTTGGTAAAATACTTCAGCTTCCAAAAGAAGGGAAATGTTTTCCCTGTGTTACAGTAAAACTGTCTACTAATTTTGGTAAAATACTTCAGCTTCCAAAAAAAAGGGAACTGTTTTCCCTGTACCACAGTGAAACTACACTGATTGCTGTTAATCTCATGCTTCAAGTTGCTGAAATCTACATTTATGTGTGTACATAATTTTCTTTTCAGCAAGCTGCAATTTAGTGAGATTTGGTTTGTTCAAAACCAATCTGTAGTTGTTTATATTTACATTAGAAAATACCATCATGTTTATCTGATGTGGCCACTTATTTGAAAAAGGCCACAGACTGTCATGTGCTTGACCCTGTATTGATTGGAGGATGCAGAAAGAGGTGGTTTTTGTAACAATTATCTTTCATATGGCTGAATCCTTTAAGTTTTTGGGTTCCTTTCTCAGACCCCAATTCCTGTAATTCCCCTCTTTGATTTATATTCAGTACCTATACACTTATTCCTCCTGCTTTGATAAGTTTTTTTCTCATTTCAGATTGAGTACTTTAGGCCTTGACATTATTTTCAAACTGAAGAAAATTAAAACAGAGAGCCCAGTATTGAGAATGCTAATGAAGGAGCTCTATTAATTGCATTTGTACTAACGTGCTTGATAGCATCTCCTCTCCTTTACTGTTTATATAAATTTCCATGAAGTGGTGGGTGTAGAAGACAATTTCTTGTCTGCTCTGTAGCTTTGAAGGTGGTGGCCATGGCAGAGGTGACTGAGCTGTGCAGGTGTAGAGCAGGGTGTAACTGGGCTGTGTAGTTGTACAACAGGGTGTAACTGAGCTGTGCAGGTGTATGACAGGGTGTAACTGGGCTGTGTGGCTGTACAGCAGGGTGTAACTGGGCTGTGTAGCTGTACAGCAGGGTGTGACTGGGCTGTGTAGGTGTAACTGAGCTGTGTAGGTACAAAGCAGGGTGTAACTGGGCTGTGTAGCTGTACAGCAGGGTGTAACTGGGCTGTGTAGGTATAACTGAGCTGTGCAGGTGTACAGAAGGGTGTAACTGGGCTGTGTAGCTGTACAGCAGGGTGTGACTGGGCTGTGTAGGTGTAACTGAGCTGTGTAGGTACAAAGCAGGGTGTAACTGGGCTGTGTAGCTGTACAGCAGGGTGTAACTGGGCTGTGTGGCTGTAGAGCAGGGTGTAACTGGGCTGGGTAGCTGTACAGCAGGGTGTGACTGAGCTGTGCAGGTGTACACCAGGGTGTAACTGGGCTGTGTGGCTGTAGAGCAGGGTGTAACTGGGCTGGGTAGCTGTACAGCAGGGTGTGACTGAGCTGTGCAGGTGTACACCAGGGTGTAACTGGGCTGTGTGGCTGTAGAGCAGGGTGTAACTGGGCTGGGTAGCTGTACAGCAGGGTGTGACTGAGCTGTGCAGGTGTACACCAGGGTGTAACTGGGCTGTGTGGCTGTAGAGCAGGGTGTAACTGGGCTGGGTAGCTGTACAGCAGGGTGTGACTGAGCTGTGCAGGTGTACACCAGGGTGTAACTGGGCTGTGTGGCTGTAGAGCAGGGTGTAACTGGGCTGGGTAGCTGTACAGCAGGGTGTAACTGGGCTGTGTTCTCCCGCAGTGCTCCGAGAGTTTACCTGTCCGCACGCTGAGCGTCGCGCCGGGGCCCTGCCGCCCGCCCAGGCTGCTGGGCAAGCCGAGGCACAGGGAGGTGCAGCTGCAGTGGGGTAAGCCAGTGCAGCATCCTGCTGCTCCAAAGCTTTGGTTCTGCTGCTGAGCTTCAGCCTTTGTTTCTGCTGCTTGTGTCCTGTTCCCTGGGAAGTGCACAGCAGAGTCCGCTGGAGTCTGAGCAAATCAGAAGTGCAGCTTCCCATCAGGTGTGGTGGCTCAGGGTTGGATTTCTGAGCTGACCTTTAGGTCTTACACTCTGCTCCCATTTTATTTTTTTAGCCCTGTCCCTCTCGGGGCTATTAAGTATCAGCTTCATTAGAATATCTATCCTTTTAGTTCAAAACCACAGTGTGACTCAAAATCTTTTTTTTATTCCTTTGCAATATTGGCTTGACAGAAGCGTTTTGGTACCTCTAATGTATATTTTTTTCAAAAATTTGAGTTAGAACATATTGAGGGTTTGGGTGGCATTTAAATCCTGATCCACAGTATAACACATAATCTATTGGACCCCTGTTACTTTGCAAAGATGTTGGACTACACTCATGGCACTAAGTTGTCAAAAAAAAGAACAGTTTTCAGAATGCAAGACACATGCCAGTCTCCAACAGTGTTTTCTTTACAGTGATAATCTTGCAGCATCCTAGTATTTTTCTGGCATCATTTGTTAAGCCAAATTCTGGATAAGTACAATTTCTAACTGTCAAATATGTTTCAACACCAGTGTAAAAATCCACCAAATGCTTCCTGGAAGCATTTTGGTGGGTGCTGTTTTTCTGATCCCCAGGCAGTTTGATTCCGTGCTACTGGCTTGTAACATAACGTGTAGGTATTATCAAATACATTGTTTTCATGGGCAAAAACAAAGGTGCCCTCAACAAAAATGAGATATTTGTGTCTATATCTATATAGATAGAAGATATCTGTGAGATATCTTCTGTCTATACACAGAAGCAGAAATACACATTTCAGTGGTATATGAAGTAAAAAATGTCTGTTCTGGCGCACACCCTGATGCTATTAATGAATTCCATGATTTCTTCTAGATGTCCCTGAGTCAGAAAGTGGCTGCCCTGTCTCTGAGTACAGCGTGGAGATGACAGCCCCTGAAGCAGTGGTTTCTGAGGTGTACCACGGGGCTGAGCTGGAGTGCACCGTGGGCAGCCTCCTGCCCGGGGCCACCTACGCGTTCCGGGTGCGCGCCCTGAACGACGGCGGGGTACGTGAGCTGCCCCAGCCCCTCTGGGGTGCTGCTCCTCAGCTGGGGCGGGGAGGTGGGCAAAGGAAAAACCGTGTGGTAAATGCTCCAAAGGAACGTGGGAGGAGGAGCTGCAGTTTTAGACCTGGGTCTCTTCTAAAAGGAGATTTCGGGTACCGGTACGGTTTGGCCAGAATCAGCTGCTCCCAAATGTGCCAAATCCCTGCTAAAACTCATGGCTGCTTGCAGGGAGGATTCTTTTCATCCTCATTCTGTTGCATTTCCTTCTTTTTTGTTTTAAATCTAAAGTATGTAAAAACAAAAGTGCAATTTCACCCAGGTGGTGTGTTTGAGGGAAACTCACACCCCTGGTGACTTTTTTGTTTTAATTTCAAAAAAATGTGTGCTTTATAGATTCAATGAGATTTTTCTATTAAATTATTTCCTTGGAAGAAGTGCCTTCCCAAATACATCAGAAATTCTGTCTGATGTCCATGGAGATCTGCAGAAAGATCTTTTTCATTGAGGTCTGGGTTGATTATGCTTGCCTTTGTGTTATTCCAGTGGTGTTTAATACAAAGTCCCAACTAAACTACATGCATTGTCATGTTTCTCCCCAGGAAACCTTGATGACAAACATAACACAAAGGTTTGAAGTTATTCACTCATAGGGAGATGTTCTGTTAACACTTGGGCATTAGAAATATTTGCAAGACTCTTAAACTGTTTTGGTCTAAAAACACCCACTGTTTTGTTTTTGTGAAAAATTAATTAAATGCACATGGAAAGATTAGATTTGCTTGCTGGAGTGAAAGCCATTGCCTACCTGGAAGCTTTGAATATGTGATGCTTTGCCTTTTTTTTTTTTTTTGTCAGAGCAGTTGCAAAACATTTCTGGTTCCACCTTTGTTAAATGAGGGGACTGCTTCCAGTTTGGCTGTGTTTTTCTACCAGGTGCAAAATAGAGGAGGATGTCCTTTACCAGATTCCTTCTCCAAAACAGCCAAAGTCAATGAATGACATTTTTGACATGTACATTCTTTGTAAGACAACGCAATCAGTGTTGGCCTTTCTTCGATGGCAGATACTGACGCGTCTGCTGAGAAGTTTTCTGGGGTTCATAATTTCTCTGTTTGGCCTTTTTGTAGTGGCTCATTTTATTTCATGCTCACTAATACTGCATTACAAAATAAGTAAATACCAGTGTTTTTCCTCTAATTGCTTCCAAGTGAAGCTGCTTTGTTCTGGAGAACGATTTCTAATTAACTCGGGGATGTACTGAGCAAACTTCACTCTTCCACTCAGGAGGCCTCAGAAAGGCTGTTTCAGTGCTATCTCCTGTCCTCGCACTGCTGGATGAAGCCAGGTTCCCAGATTGCTGAAAATTGGCTTTTCTTTTGCTAATCTGCATTTAAATTATTCTCCTTCCACGGGCTCAGAAGCTGTCTGAGCTGAGCTGCCCGTGCACGGCGTGTGCGCAGCGTATCCCCGCATGTTGTACCAGCCTGGGGCTCCAGCACATCCTGTCCTCTTACAAGGGACTTGGGGCAGGCATTCTGTGTAAAAGGAACTGGAAATGGACTCCAGTATGTGCTTTGGTCTTTGTGCTCCTCTTTGTATCCATGGGAAGCTGGTTATGATACGTGAACACACTGTGCTAAGGTAAGGCAGAGGGACACAAGCTGTTCCTCAGTCACTGTGTGCTCATTCTCACTTTTGGGCAAATTGGAGGTGGCTTCTGCTTTCATGAGCACTTGCTGCCACACAGGAGGATGCACAAAGGATGTACATGCTCTCTGCTTGTTCCTGAGCTTGCCTCACACTTCAACTCTGAGTCATTTGTGAGGGCTCATCCTGAGTGCTGGTGTTTGGTGCCGGGTGTTGGAAGCCCAGTCTGCCTTTGAGAAGGTTTAGTGTGCTGAAAAGTTCATGTGCTGTTCTTGGAAAGCTCTCGAGGGCTTTGAGGTGAGTGTACACCTGTATAATAATAATAATAATAATAATGATGATGATGATGATGATGCCTTGTTCCCCTGTAGTACGGGCCGTATTCGGAGGCGACAGAGGTCACCACAGCAGCAGGACCACCAGGCCAGTGCAGAGCACCTTCCCTGTCCTTCCTGTCTGACACACGAGTCCTGGTCAGCTGGGAGGTGAGTCAGGTCCCTGCCTGTTTGATTCCACCTTGCTTACCCAAACAGTACAATCACCACAGAACTCAAAAGTGAGCTTGAGAGATGTTCACTGGTCCAGTGCTATCCTTTTATGCAAGGAAACCCTACATAGAAACTATTCTAATGCAGAAAATAATCTTTTCTGCTTTGCTCTGAAGAATTATACAAAGTTGGTCACTGGTCTTCCAGACCAGGATTCAGACACAAGGCCTCCTGCACTGGCATCAGATGATAGAAGTGCTCTCTGCAAGCATTTTTTTTTAGCACATCAGCATGTTCTCAGTTGGAATTAAAATACAAATATTTGATTTTGGCTGAAACTGGAGTCTCTGATACAGAATTAACTCTCCATAAATGCTTATGGTGCAGAGCTTTTTCCCCCTCCAAAGTTGTTTGTCTTTTCCCCAAATATTTACTTTTATTTTAGTTTGTGTGCATTCCTCCTCAGTTCTCCAGCATCTTAGGCATTGGACTCAAGATAAGTGTTAGCTGAATTGCTAAGGGGATGATTGCTGCTATTAAAGAAAAAATGTTGTGTAATTAGGGCAGAAAAAAAAAGGATTTTACCATAAATAATAATTGTGATGTGGTTCAGTAGGGCTGTAGTTCTGCCACAGACTTTCAGTGAAAATCTAGCAGCCATCCCAGCCCTGCTTCTATTGAGCTCCTCCCCAAAACAATGCTCTGTTGAGAAAGAAGTCACTGACATTCTCAAGATGCTCAAATAAATTGTGCCAATAACATATCTAGATACAAACATGATCTGCATTTAATTTGATAACACACAGGTGTGTTTGGTGCAGTTTTGGTCTATTAATATTTTTTTGCAACTGGAAATCGCATTGAACTTTCAAATGTTGCCTTTTAATAGTCAGGGATTTGCTCTCCCCAGCCATGAAGCAGTGGTTCTGGTAGGTTCTCTATTTATTTGAAGGATATATTTGTTTACTCTAGCTAAAAATGAAGCTGTGGTTTGCAGTGGTTATGTTTTCTTAAAGAGTGTCATTTTTTGGCTGATATGAATTAGAAAGAAAAACAGTGAAGCACTGTTGAGTGTGGCTAGAGAGCACACTGTGGTGCCCATTGTGATGCTTTTTTTTTTCAAATCTTGTTCTGAAATCTGGCTTAGGAGCTCTGAATGTTCCTACTCAAGCAGCTGGAAGCTCTGAGGCAGAGCCAGAGGAGCCCCTGTGCCTGTGCAGGGTGGTCGCTGTGGTGTGCAGCAGGGCTCTGCATCCTTGCACTGCAAATTACATCTTGCCTGTCAAAATCACAGAGTCCTTGTAGGCCACTCTTCTGCAGGCAGAGCAGTGCTTCTCTGAGCTGCTCCAGGCCACACAGTACAGCTCTACGTAGTTCTTCTGAAAACACTAAATATTTTGGTTTGGGAACTGTGCCTGTATTGGCTCATATCCAGCACATTCAGGCATTGAATGTTCCCCTAAATAAAGGTATTGCTGGGCATATGGGGAATGGGACAGGTTTAGATCAGATATTGGGAAGAAATTTTGTATTGTGAAGTTGGTGAGACACTAAAGCAGTTTGTCCAGAGCAGCTGTGGCTGCCCCATCCCTGGAAGTGTTCAAGGCCAGGTTGGATGTGGCTTGGAGCAGCCTGGTCTGATGAAGGTGTCCTGCCCATGGCAGGGGTTGGAATGAGGAGATCTTGAAGGTCCCTTTCAATCCAAACCTTTTGATGATTCTGTGATCCCATGGGAGTCTCATTGTGGGTGTGGATGTGCCAGGATCCATGTGGATGTGGATGTCCCAGCTCCTGTTCTGGCACTGATGGGTGACTCCCACGGGAACCTCAGGCCAGCTCCTCCCTTGCTGGGGTGGTTCTTTCCTCAGCACATGAGTGACTGCTTCAGGCTCTGAAGCCAGTGCTTCCAGAGCTGTGTTTTGATCTCTCAGCTAGGCTGCACTAGATTGATGCTTTTTTTATGTTCTCCACGGTTGAGCTTCTGCCAAGCCAGTGGAGAGACAATTTATTCCTGAGTGTCCTGATGGAAGGCAAAGTAGCTGTGTACACTCATTTCTCTGAATTTCAATCAGGTAATTTTTGTGCAGAATTGTCCTGTTTCAGTAACCTCTTAGGGAACATTAACTCAGTACATTTCTATTTGCAGCAGTAATGGTGTATTAATTTAAAAATAAGGGTGGTTGTTGGGCTTTTTTTCCATGTACTTCATTCCTTCCCCAGTGAAACACAGCAATCCAAAGTGCTCATTTCTGAACTGAACCACATAAATATTTGTGTTGCAGAGTCCTGAATGTTCTGGTACTGACATCTCTGAATACAGATTAGAGTGGGGAGAAGAGGAGGAATCTCTACAGCTTGCATATAGTGGCACAGAAACCTGCTTTGAAATCAGTGACTTGTCAGCAGCAACGCATTACTGCTGCAGGCTACAGGTATGGCAGGGCTGCATGCATTGCCCTCTGAGAGCCAAACAGTTTCCTTCCACTGCTGTTCTTATTTTTATCTTTAGTCCCCTCTGAAATTACGTGCTCTGTAAGGCAGGAGGAATGCACATTTATTTTAAGCAATACAGACTGATGTGCTGCTTAAAAATTGCTCTTGTGTTTTATTACTTTTAGTGACTAATGTTTGTAAGGGCCACCTTGCCCTCTGATACCAAAACAAAATGGTAATGGTTTAGAAAATTAAAAAAAAAATTATTTTCTTCATGGTAAAGAGAGGTAAATAATATCCACCTCCCAAGGGAGACTGATGTGCTGCTTAAAAATTGCTCTTGTGTTTTATTACTTTTGGTGACTAATGCTTGTAAGGGCCACCTTGCCCTCTGATACCAAAACAAAATGGTAATGGTTTAGAAAATTAAAAAAAAATAATTTTCTTCATGGTAAGGAGAGGTAAATAGTATCCACCTCCCAAGGAGATATTGAAGATTTCCCTGGCTTAAATAATGAATTCCAGCATCTGTTTAATTTATCAAGTAAGGCAATGATTGCTGAGTAAATTCCTGTGTGTAGAGGAGATGGAGATGGTACCTGCAAGAAAGTGAGTTCTCATCTTTGCCATTTTGTTTCTTAGATGAGTGAGACTGAATCTCATCTAGAGTCTTTACATTATTTCTTTTTCTTTGATCTCTTTATCTCCTATATTTTCAGTAAAAAGTAGCAGTTAAAAAACATTTTGTGTATCTGTATGAAAGTAAAAAACCAAGACATTTCATCCTTTATGTCTACTGATAAATAAATGGAAGGTAAAGCTACTGGGTGTGAAGTAAAAATATTTTACCTAAGATACTCTTCCACAAGATACATTTGTATGTGAAGACAGAACACCCCCACTAATCCAAATGCCCACCCAGCTGGTAACATGTGGACCACCCAGGGTAATTTCTTTGATCTGGGACAACATGCTTCTGTTGAGTGTTTCCTTCTTAGAGGTGCTTTTTTATTTAAACCAGGATATTGAATTTTTTTCATTTTTTAGGGAAGAAGGTTTGGAGGAGCTGGCCAGCAGCCCAAGAGCTCAGGCCCCACAACTCAAATGTATTTTGTGTCTTGGCCAGAGCTGGTGTGTGCCTTGCTCTGGCACTGTGGGGGAAGGAGAAGGAGGGAATGTGTGAGAGGCTGGGAGGTGTGAGCCAGAAAGTGCCTCTTGTTTCTGCAAGAGGGAGAGCATTCAGCATCTGCTGGGCAGGGAGGAGGCTCTGAGACCGCTGCTGTGGGGAGCCCAAGGAAAATTTCGTGTTAAAAATGGAAACAACCAGCTGTATGGCATCTTTGCTTTCCAGTGGGTGCTTATTTCAAACTACCTGCCACAAAAATGTTGCACAAATCTACTCAGTTTTTAAAGCAGCCAGTAAAATTTAATCCATAGGCAGAAGTTACTGGAAAGGCACAACAGCAAGAAGATATTTTATTGAAGTCCATCAGTGACTCAGGTATTACTTTCTGGAGAGCTTCATCCTGTGGATCTGATCCTCTGTGTTATGTGAAGAAGAATTTCTTACAAGATACACAGTAATCTTCAAACAGTTACACAAAAATTTCCCTGCAAAGTAGATATACCAGACAAAGATAGTTAAATAGTGTCAGAAATGTTAGTTTATCTGTTACCAGATTTAACAGAAAAATTTCCTTTTTAAAAAGAAAGATCCCCCTAACCACATTTATTCAGCCTTCTAATAAACACACAGTATTGCTATCTCAATCTAAGTAATTCAATAAAGAGGAGAATTGAGGAATCAGGCATATCTAACTGCAGGGCAGACAATTGTCTTTACTGTTGCTCAACTTTTTTCCTGTAATGAATATTCCTGAAAACAATAGTGGCTTCTGCAGAGGGAAATATTGTGTCATTTGGGGGTGGCAGGGGAAAGCAGCTAGGCAGCAAAGCCCCATCAGTTATGGTGATGAGATTGTCCAATAAAGCAGTTAAAAAACACCACTGACAATAAATTGCTTGGAGCGAGATACAAATGGCCAAACACTGGTTTAGAGGCAAGACAAATCATATCATTGGCAGAGCACAAAACAGGGCTCACTTCTAACAGCTCCAGGAGCGCTGCATTAAATAGAAGATTTCCCCGGAGCAGGATTTGTTTTGAAGGGCTTTTTAAAGGCTGACAAATGTAACTTTATTATCTCTTTCTTCAATTGAACAAAACGTCTCCTGGAAAAACAGAACATGGCTTTGTGTTTGTATTATGCAGAGCAGAAATAAGTTATTCACTGCAGTTAAGCATAGATTAGAAATCAGACAATTGTTTGATGTGTCCTGTCATTGCCTTCAGAGTCCTGCTGGCAACATTGTAAACCTGGATTTTTCAATTAATTGTAACCTGGTGGGAGACTCTGGGCTAACTTTTCCAAACGTAAAGGAAATGTGGAGGGTGTGGCAGCACTGAAGGTGCTTTGTGGAGGTCTGTGCCTTCTGGACTTGTGTAGTTTCTCCTGTACCATGAGCTGTGAGCTCTCTCTGTGCTGGCAGGTTGCTGGGCTGTGTCAGGAGGAGCCCAGCAGGCAGATCCAGGGAAGGTGGGGTTGCCCCTTACATGCCATTCCTGACAACCTGGAATGCTGCATCCAGCGTGGCTCCAGCTTGAAATAGGGATGTTCAGATGAGATACAAAGGAAAAAATATCACTGTGCAGGTAATTAAGGGTCTAACAGTGGTCCAGAGGGGCTGTGCAATCTACATACCTGGAAATTTTGAAGACCCAACTGGAAAAAAAGCCTGAGCAATCTGGTCTGCATTGTCTGACCCTGGCTGGAGTAGCAGCTTGGACAAGATGAGTCCCACAGTCCCTTCAGCCCTCATGGTTCTGTGATTGAGTTGATGATAATCCTGAGGAGGCAACATCACATCAGTCATTCCCTAGGCAATTCCAGTGCAATGGGTACAGCTTTTGCCACTGGCTGAGCATCAGCTGATAAAACCCCAGGCCTGTACAGCTGTGCAATGTTGGGCTTGCTAAGACAACAGCCTCAAAGTAATGAGCAGAAAGGGACCAGGTTTTGCATCTTGGTTTCCTCTGGGATTCAGGATCTGTGATTTAGGATGAAAAGCTTGATAAATTGTTGCTCTCCTCTTTTGTGGGAGATACTGAGCTGTGTGCTTTGGTTGTGGTTTGGTGGTGAATTATGACTTTTCCAACTGTAATGATTCTGTGATTCTGGGGAAATGTTGAGTCATAGGCTTAATGCCGTGCTGAGGTCCTATATTCTTATTTCAGAAGCTTTTCAGCATTAAATTAGTTATCCATTTTCCAGATTAGGAACCAAGGTAGTTTTTAACCAGCCAAATATCCCCCATCTTTAGGGATATTTTCCTTGCATAAAGCATCTGTTGGACCACCCTGCAGTATGCTGGGGACTTTGTACTGGGTGGCTCAGTAATTTTGGGTAGCCAGTTTGCTGATGTCACCTGTCACTGGCAGCATAACGATGACATCTTCCCTTACCCACCAAAGTTTGCCACTGATAAAAAGGGAAAGAAAAATATTATTTTGGGGAAAAGAAATATTCTCCAGTTTTTTGAGACGTTCCTGAGTGACCAAGGAAGATACTAATTCCCTAGGATAGCAGAGGTATGAGTCACACTTTAGAGGAAGCCAGCAGTGCACATCCTCTGAAGAATTCATGCACCTCTTCCAGGCTGCACAGCTGATCATTATGAACTTGACACACATGTGAAGGAGAGCACTGGTAAATGTTCCTTGTTTTCCCACCCAGGCCATTAACCAGGCTGGAGCTGGGCCCTGCAGCGAGCTGGTGACCTGCAGAACCCCTGCGTCCGTGCCTGACGCCGTCTCCACCCTGTCCGTGCTGGAGGATGAGCACGTGGGTGCCTGCCAGCCCTCACCCTCCGTGTGCCTTGTGCTGAGCTGGGAAGAGCCCAGCAACAATGGGGCTGAGATCACATCCTACAACATCGACCTGGGAGACGTCAGCATCCCCGTGGGGAACGTGACCAGTCACGTCATCGAGGGCTTGCTGCCCGAGACCTCGTACCGGTGAGTGTGGAGATCACACAGCTCTGCTTCACTCAGGGACTGCTCCTGGCATGGAGAAGGGCTGAAAATGCAAACCAGCAACCCAAACAGCCAGCCTAGGGGCACAGGAATCTGCAGTCATTCCTTGGTGGGATGGATTGTGGTAGTTCGTGTTCAAATGTTGTTTTCTCCCGCCTTTTTTCCTCTCTTCTCCTCTCCTTGCGTTATCTCTGGCCTCATCTCCTTTTTATTTGCTCTGCTGAGGTAAGAGTTACACTGGTAATAATAAATTTTAAAATAAATAAATTTTTTAAATAAGAAATAATTAAAATTACAGTGTTGCATCTCATGTTTTTTTCAGCTGCTTTGAAGTACTGTTCCAAGGGATTAAATCATTAAGTTATTGATCCCTGAGCAGAGTTAGCAATTTTCACACAATGAACTTTTATTTGTATAGCTACAGTTATTTTTTGTCTCTGCTATATGGAGAGTAATGAAAACATGATCTGAATTTAAAACCAATTTATATTGCTTCAGATTCTAAATTGGTAAGTAGCATTGCCAAAATTTTATTAGTTTAATGTTCAGGCTTATATGTTTTCTCCCTAATTGCTAATTAAGAAAGAAAAATGGTTCCATGAAGGCAATGAACAGCAATTCAACAGAATATGTGACAAAAGAAATGCTATTTTAAGTACTGTTCTATTAAAGACCAAAATTTGATCACAGAGTTGTAAAATTAGATGTCACAGACTTCCTGTAACATTTTTCTTTTTTTTTTTACTTTGTATTCAAGGTCACAGTCCTACAGGTCTTGTAAATTATAAGTTCATAATTCAAATTTTATCCCGTTCCCAAGAAAAGAGAACTTGTTGAAGCAAGGATACCAATACATACAGTAGAAGTTATTTAAAGTGAGGAGCACACATTGCTTGCTCACAGATCATTCATATAAAGTTGAAGAGTTTGTTTATGGATTGATCACCCAGCTGTGGAAATGCATCATCTTTGGGCAGTTTCGTATTCCCTGGCTTCTCCTCAAATGTTTGTTCAACCAAGACCCAAAAAAGCTGAAAAGAGAACTTTGAGCAACTCACTCAAGACAGAATGTGCCATTTAAATTCTTCACCAAAGTCTTATTTCAGTCTCTTTTTTTGCTGGCTCTTGATTGTCTACAGCTTCCTTAAGGGAAATGTCTTCTTCAAGGCTTAGAAACAGAGATTGAATGATATTTTTTGCATTCTTGTTCATTATTTTGAAAAAAGCACCATATTAAATCACATAGTTTCAGTCAAGGATTCGTTCTGTTGCTGGTCCAAATGAAACAGCCAAAGCCACAAGCATTAACTGTTCTAAATATTGTTGTAAGACTAAGTTCTACTAAAAAAACCCCCCCACTTTAAGAACACAGAGCTGTGCATGGCTGATCAGAAGTAATAATACAGGAAAGCTCTTTTGTTGAACAAGATCAGATAAAGAAACCCCAAATCTTGCATCTCATTCCTGTAAGGGAAGACAAGTGACTGCAGTTGGATTGCAAACGCACCTCATCAATAGTTTGAAGTATTTTGCTAATCAAAAACAGGTTTGTCAAAGTATAGTGATCATTAACTTGTTCGCCGATATTTCTTCTTCAAGCATATCTTGACACCTGTCTTTGATCAGGGAGTGTCTGCCCTGATAAATCCTTAAGGATTATCAGGCTCTGTGCTAAACGTTGGTGCATTTTCTGCCCTCCCTGGCTGAATCAGAAGAATGTTTCAGAACATCACTGATATAATTCTCTACATTTCTCCACTGATGAGTCTTCTTTTTGTGTCAGTTTTGTTCAACACAACTTACTCTTCTCCTTCTCAAGTGTTTATTCCCTGCTGTGTTTCAAAACACACTGAACATATTTTTCCTAGACTAAACAAGCCAAGTACTACTGGCTTTGAGGCTCTGAATTCCCTTGCCAAAGTTTCAGCAGAATTTGAAGTAAATCAGCAAAGGGTTTATATGTTTTAGTTGAGTTGGAATTCCACTATCAAAGATTTTGTTGTGGGAAACCAAAATTGAAAGCCAGTCTTGGTTATTATGAATCCAGCAAGTCCAAAATTAGAAATTTAAGTTGTTTTGGATAGAGGGTGATTGTGAAAGCCTGGCCACGTGGGCCCACCCTGTTAGCTTGGGTCTGGCACTGCTTTGCTTCCAGCTTTCTGTGGGAATGGCCACAACAGGAGCAGCCCAGGATGCTTTGTGTCTTAGCAGCAAATCCAACCAGCACCCCATGAGAAGGATTTCCATCCCAAAATGCATTTAAGGCAGGAGGAGGTGGAAGATGCCTCTGTCACACAGCGAGTGGCCATGGTAGGGCTGAGTCAAGAGAATTCCTGCTCAGACACAGCCCAGCTCAGCTGCTGCACAGAGCAGATGCCTCCCCAAAGCACTGTGTAAACATCCTGGCTGGTGAGCAGCTGCAGAAATATGTCTGAGTTCTGCAGGCTCTGCTTTATTGACACAGCCACGAAGTTCTGGAAACTCAGATTATAGGGTAATATACTTGGCCTGGTTTTCTGTGAACTGATGTAACTAGGAGTGAGTTAATAAATATTCCACAATAAATAAGCATTCAACAGTCACAGAAACACCAATTTTCTGTTACAGTCTGTTCCCAAGCTTCGCTTAACACATTCCATAGATAATTGTGTTCTGCTGTTGAGATACTTCACTGCAAAACAACTTCCAATTTTTTAGAATGTTTCTTCTCTGAAGCTACACAGTGGACAGAAATATATAGTAGCATTATAAAATTTCAATAGCAACACTTAATTTGGTTTAGGAATGAAAATTCTATAAATATTTTGGATTTTTAAACTGTATCAAGTGAAAGTTGGGTTGGAGTCCATGATCTTGAAAGTCTCTTCCAACCTAGTCATTCTGTGAATTCTGAAAGATCATCCAAGACGGAGGAAAAAATTCATGTGGATGCTCAAATTAGCAAAGTTTAAGCAGGCTATAAAATATATTTCAGGGTGTCAAACTAAGTCTTCTTCCAGGAGTCTTGAGTGGGGATTTGTGGGGCAGTGTGTGATTGCTCTTCATCGTGTCCAGGCTGCTGCTGCTGGTGGAGGATGCTGCTTCCCCTCCCCTTTGGAAGTCCATGGCATTTTAACTCCCACAGGTTTCCACAGGCACATGTATTGCAACTGGTGGCATTCCTCTTATGGGAACGAGGGAATCAAAGTCTTCTCATGTCAGACTCTAAAATTAATTCAAAAGTTGATTTTCCAGTTTGTTGGAATACTATACAAAGGATTTTGTGACCAATCTGAAAATAGCATCCTGTTTGGTGTGTTTATTTTCCTGGGTCAAGAATCTCCTAAGAGAGAATGGTCTGTTAAAGATCATTTTGTGGTTTCTAAATTTGCCTAGTCTGATTTATGATTTTTCTTTCTAAATGTTTAAAAGTTGTAGTGGGAAAATGTGAGAATGAATACAAATATTATTGGTCCAGGGTCTGCAGAATTAGGCAGTATTCTTAAATACAGTCTTTACATTTTCAAAAAACTTGTTGTCAGATTGTGATTGTCAGATTGTTAAACCATCTTACTTTCCAAGAGGATGTTTGGGGTATTTTCACTTAGAAACCATTAGTGGAAAAGTTGAAAGGAATTCAGGAAGTGCTTTTGCTGCAGATATTTCTTCTTGTCTGTACTGTACTTTTACATGGAAATAGAGTTGATTTTTCCCAGTACCAGTTGTGTAAACAGGAATTGGTTTCCAGTTCACTGTGGATGTTCTCTTGCCTACCCTGGCTGTGCCACCCAGCTGGAAAAGCTCACTGTCACAGGCTGGGGCAGGGACACTGAAAAGCAGGAGCAGAGATGGTGCAGTACAAGGTGCTCTCCCACTGCCATCTGCTCTTCCCTCTTCTCCTTTCTGCCTTTTCTGTTTCCCTTCTTCCTTCTCCCCCTTCCCTTTGGAGTTTCTGATCCCCATTGAGCAGGCACTGCTGGGGTTCAGAGGGAGGTGACACCAGGGTTTGGGTTGCACTGCCATGTGCACAGGAAACACAAAATTTATTGTTTGTATGTGTCTGGTGAAGCTCAGGCCCTGGGAATGATGGTGGCAATTTACAGAGCTTTATGGTGGTGCAATCAGCAGCAAAGAGTGGCCACATCAGCCATCTTAGACTCAAATAAATCAATTCCTGCTTTCCCAGTGTCATCACTCATTTGTAAAGATGCCTGTCTCTATTTTAAGGCTTAAGAGTTTCCATCAGTCTTACAGTGCTCCAGAGTCAGGAGGGGAGTGTGTGTGTGCATATTTGTGTGTGTCAGAAGGGGGGAGCAAGAACTCTGTGCAGCAGAGGAAAGCAAGGGAAAAAATGAATGAGGAGACACATTTTTGCCTTGTGCAAATACCTGACAAAAGCAAGACAAGGAAGTGCAGGTTTCTGTGCTTGCATATATCTAAAAAGTGTGATATTGGAGAGAGATTCATTTCACTGCTTGTTTTCAGGTGTGGTAGCTGCAGTTGGAAACGTCTTGAGGTTACAATGCTTGAGGAGAGGAGAGGCTTTGTTGTTACTGGGACTTTAATACCAAACAAAACAAAACAATGTATACTCTAGAGCATGCTGCTGTAATTAATCTACAAAAGCAGTAGTAACATTTAGTAATAGAACTGCTACTGTTACTGCACATGCTAATGGTGAGCTTGCTAGAATCCAGTGAAAATATAGGCAGGCTTGTTTTTTAAATTGGAAATACCATTAAATATTGATGTAATGACTCTTAAATGTAAAGCAAAAAACGTAGCATAATATGAAGTAAGATCAATGCTTATATTAATTGCACTTCTTCAGGTACTAGAAAAGCCTGTTGTTGTTTCTTTGCTTGCAAGCAGCAGTTGAAGAGGAGGCTCCCACTAGATCTTGGTGCCATCCACCCTTAGGGAGGAAGAGGAGGAATGTAATGTTATAAGGTGGTCAGGATGCATTTCCTGAAGCCAGAAGGAAGGTTAAAGGGAAAATGCAGCTCCACACCAATCACTATGTTGCCCCTGTTGGTGGCTGGGTCAATAAGCAGAGATTTAAGCACACATTTGCACATGACTGTATACACACTGCATTCTCTGTGTGCAGTGGCTTTAGCTGACTAACAGTCTAAGCAGGATGATCCCTGTTGTGCTGACAGAACCTTCCAGTGTGCCACCAAGAGCCCTGGGAGCTGGGCAGGGATGGGGCTGCTTGCAAGCAGCAGTTGAAGAGGAGGCTCCCACTAGATCTTGGTGCCATCCACCCTTAGGGAGGAAGAGGAGGAATGTAATGTTATAAGGTGGTCAGGATACATTTCCTGAAGGTTAAAGGGAAAATGCAGCTCCACACCAATCACTATGTTGCCCCTGTTGGTGGCTGGGTCAATAAGCAGAGATTTAAGCACACATTTGCACATGACTGTATACACACTGCATTCTCTGTGTGCAGTGGCTTTAGCTGACTAACAGTCTAAGCAGGATGACACTGCATTCTCTGTGTGCAGTGGCTTTAGCTGACTAACAATAGATCAGACTTCATTATTTTGCTATATGTTTATTAACAATGTAAATTTTTTTGTTCTTGAAAGGCAGAAAATAACAGTTTTGGGGCTTTTTTCCAATGGGGAATACTCTGGAGAATGTTTTCCCCCTATCCCTTTAACATGCTCTTTTCCTGATGGTAGAGCTGAAAATTTGCTGTTAAAAGCAAAGTAATTTTTCATACATTGTTTGTGTGAACTTGCATCACTTTATGTTCTTCAGTCAAAATGAGTAGCTTTGCCAAGCAAAGACAGTTCTTGTAAAAGTCTTTACCCACGAGAAGATACAAGGCTGCTGTGCACAGGATTTCCAAAGTAAATGGCATCTTTCCAGCTAACTAAACTAGGCTGAACTATCTTAATTAGTTTTCTCCATCCTGATTTTTCATATTTAGTCTTTGATTAACAAACTTTTGAAACCTTTCAGGCTCATCTGTACCAATATTTCTATTTACAAAGTCCTCAAAACTGTTGAGAAATGCAAATTTTCACTTTTGTATTGGTGCTGTTGATGTTACCATAGTCAGAGACTGCTACTCCTCACTCATCTCAGTGTTAGACTAAGCTGCAGACAGGTAAGAGAAAACTAACAAAGCAGAAAGCAGGAGTCATTATCTTAAGAAAGAAATAGAATTTAGAGGACCGGCTCAGTCTTAAGAACATTTCCATATTCAGGCTGCTGTGACCAGGCAAGTGGTCTGCTTTTCTTCTTGATGTCCTCAAATGGCTCAAGAGCCTTTGTGCATCTTGTGAGGGTGACTTGGGTCCAGCATTTATTTGATCTAATGGATAGTTCACTGGCATTTAACATTTCTGCAGTTTGTGGCAGAGTGTAGGAGGTTTGTGGATTTAACCTCCTTCATTATTCCTCCCAGCAGAGTTTCCTGTGCTTAAATAGTGTGCTTTGTGAGACTGAGAGAACACTGCTTTGGGTTTTCAGGGTGTTTGCCAGCATGGGGATGGGTTTCGTGGCAGTGACACCAGTGCTTTCCCTGAATGATCTCACCTAAATTAGTCTATGATGTCTTTTGCATTTTATTACTCGTGGTTGGACACTTCATGTTTTCCAGGCTGTGCTTGTCCTGTGCTGCTGCCCCTTGTCCCCACGGCTAAAGGGGGCTGTCACCAGGTCCTGAGACCCAAACCTTCCCCTCTGCCTCTGCATTTCTGACATCCTCACTGCACCTCTTACAGTCTAAGCAGGATAATCCCTGTTGTGCTGACAGAACCTTCCAGTGTGCCACCAAGAGCCCTGGGAGCTGGGCAGGGATGGGGCAGGCAGCCCCAGACGGCTCTCTTGCCCCTTGGGGTCTGTTCATATCAAGAACCTCATGAAAGCACTTCATTTAACATTCCTCTTCTTGCTGTTTTTTTTTTAGGATCAGGATCCAGGCTGTCAATGAAATTGGAGCTGGACCTTTTAGCCACTTTATTAAAGCAAAAACCAGGCCATTGCCACCCTTACCTCCACGGCTGGAGTGTGCTGCAGCAGGGCCTCAGAGCCTGAAGCTGAAGTGGGGAGACAGCAGCTCCAAGCTTCACTCTGCTGATGACATGGTCTACATCTTGCAGATAGAGGACAGAAATAAAGGGTAAGAGAGATGAATCTTTTCCTTGTGCTAATGAAAATGAATTCTGGTTCATCATAACACAGTTGTGAGTGAAAGAAAAATTCTGTTTTCCTGATTGCTTTGTGCCTACCAGTATGTATAAAACACTGTTTTAATAGGCATTCTGTGCCTGTAGTCTGAGCAAGTTATGCAGTAAAGCTGTGAGTAATAAAGAGTCATGGAATCATTAAGATTGGAAAAAACCTCTAAATTGTTGAGTCCAACCATTAACCTAACACTTCCAGGTCCAACAGAAATCAATCCTGTACTGGTGACATTTCAGCAAAATCCTTGCCTCTCTGCCATTAAATTTAAAATCAAGTTTCATGGCCACAGTGCTTTACCTTTTGGAATATATGAAATAAAGATACAGCACCCAGCTTGCTGTGTATATTCATAAAGCCAAGGGTTACAAATCACATGTCTAGGTAAGGTAAAACTGAGCAGAACAATGTTTTTTGGGCAACCTGGTGGTCTTGATTTTATAGCTGTAATGTTTTACAGCATTAGAAAATACAAGCTTGGCATCAGCTTGGTATTTGGTATTCAATAATTTTGAAATAAGATGTGCAAGAAACAAATACCTAAGTTTAAATTAAACAGTCAGTGCTAAGCAAAAACTTATCTTTCTATGTGAGCTTTGTATGGGAAAATTTGCTGATGTAGATCCAAAGTTGTGATGAGATATATTCAGTTTTAAAAGGGAAGGAAAGAAAGACAATATGCAAGTAATGCCTAACAGTCTGAGCTCTTCAATGAATAAATATCATAGATAGTTCATAATTTACTAAGAAACACTCTCAACTACTCCAATTAGCTAAAATAAGTGACTTATCGAGTAGATAATCCTTAGAGACCTTCAGCACAGATCATAATTTGATGTAAATTAGCACAATTCCTTTAATTTAAATAGAGTTATGCTGAGTTTATGCCAGCTGAAGATCTGGCCCAAAAGCTCTAATTTTAAGTAATAAACCCACCATGAATAATGCCTTAATACCTCCCAGTATCTCAACTGTACTGATGCAGAGAGGGTACACTGTATTAATCCTGAGAGGTGTCCAATGAATATAAATACCCATTTGAAAGTCTGACTGGTGAAAACTGTTCCCTCAGAGTGCAGTGATGCTTGGCAGGAGCCCATCACCTGCAGCACCCTGGGATTCAGTCAGCTCTAAAGACACATCCAGCAGGCTGCTTTGCTTTGCTTTCATGTAGCACTGCAGGTAGGGTGGTGAAGAGCTGTAAATTGTTTTTAACCTGTCTTTATCGTGGGGAAAATAGGAAGTTTCCCTGTAAGAATAAAATGTTACCTCGCAGCAGGCAAGGAAGGGATTTTTCTCCCTTGCTTTGGCATACAGCTTTAGCATGATTCTTTGCTTTTCCACAAGCTTTTCCCAGTGCAAATGGTCTCTTATGAGCTTTTAATTGGGAGCCATTTGGACTTGATACTCTGCTGGATCTTCTTAGCTGTGAATTTGACTTAGAGTCCACACGAGCTCCCAGAGATGCAGAGAAGCTGCTCCTCTGCATTGTGCTGTCTCCCCCTGCCTGAACTGAGCCATTCCATGAAATGCTCCCTTTGGTGGTTGGGCTTGGAGCAACTAGCCCAGATAATTCCTGAAATGAGCCAGAGCTGGGGCTCATGGATCCATCCTGGCGTGGGCATGGCAGAGGAGTGGGGTGGGTGCACTGCTCTTTGAGCATCACTGGCCTCTCCAATTGCACAGTAAACTGTGCACATATGAGGGAGCAATCAAATAGGATATTTTAGCTGGAAGGGACCTGCAGTGTGACTGCCTGGCCAGTTCAGTGCTGGCCAAGTTAAAGAGTGTTGTTAAGAGCATTGTCCAAATATCTCTGTATCACTGTCAGGCCTGGGACTGACCAGCCCTCTAGGAAGCCAGTCTCTGGTGAAAAAATGACACAAAATAAATTATCTTGAAGGATGTACTGGTGTATTTTCTGGTCTGAAAGAGTCGTAGGAAGGTGCCATGGTATCCCTTCTGTTGGGAGAAGAGATAGTCCTTGATTCAGGGAAAGAGGTTGTGGTTTAAAACATGGATAACTGAGAAATTACCTCTGTCATATTCCTGGTCTTTCAGAGAACATTGTGACTGTGAGACAGCTGAAACTACTGATAACAGCTTTATATTGAAATCCCTCAATTTAATATTATTATTGTTCCTTCTTTGGTTTAAAATGGAAGTTACCTTTAAAGTGCTGTTGAAGTGTTTTCACAAGCAGAATTATAAAGATGAGCGAGTTCTTTTAAGAAAAGGAAATAATCAGTAAGTCCCATCCTGACCCAACAGCTTTAATGGCCTTTTGGTAAAGACTCATCTCTGGCTTTATGTAATGACAGCCAGTGCTCTCCAGTGTGTCCTGGTCATTAAGGAGTGTTTTCAACTTTTCCTTTCTGTAATGAGGTGTAACAGGCCAGTTGTTGGAGACCAAATGTTTCATTGATTGCAAGACCTGTGAAGCAAAATACTTGGAAATCTTGTGGCACTGATTAGTGTAAGGGCTTGAGGAGGTGTGCACATCAGAGCTGTACCTGCGTTAGCTCCCATTAGCTCTTCGGGGTGTGACATTTAGGAAGATGAAATTAGCATCACTTGTCCTTTCAATTATGGCTAGCACTGAGTGGAAATGAAGAAAAATCTGTTTCTGGAAAGCTCAGTACATAGAAACGTTAGTTGAGAGTAAGTGACCTTTATGTAAGGAGGACTATGAAATTCCTTTCTTTTTTAAATCAACTATCAGTTGTGACTTCATTTTCTAATTGTGGTAATGTGAAGAAATTTATTTTAATGAAATTTCACTACTTTCCAGAATACTATGGATTTTTTCCTCTGTGGAACAAATGAACCTAATTAATGTTGGTGGTCTTTTTCCTGCTGTACTGGTAATTAGTCTTTAGTTGTTCCCACAATTAGTTGCACCTCTTAGTGTCTTAAAATGCTCACAATATCCAGTCTGAAAGGGAGAATTAGCAAGTAAATTAAGAGTGGGTCATTTATCAGTTGCTGGTGTTTATTTTAGATGATTCTATGTTGCAGCTGAGGTAAGTTGTGTGATTTTTATGTGTGTAGAGAATCACAATCAATATACACACGTGTAATTACATTTTAAGGGAGGGCCATTGGTAAAGGTGACTAAAAAACATCCTCAATATATTCTTTAAAAACATAATGTTAGGATCATTGACAGTTGCCTCACACTTCTGTTGTGTTCAGTTGGTGGTAGCAGGGAGTGGTTGAATATATGAGCCTCAACCTGGGTGTTTGCTCTGCCTTAACTTGGAGGCAGAATAGAAACACAGAGGGATGAGTTGCTGAATGTGCTGCCCTTGCCTGATGACTTTTGCATAATCATCCCCTGGTTACTGCAAGTTTCAAGCAGTCTAATTAAAAAATTGTTTACACTCCTGATTTGATCAAGACAATTTACACCCATTTTAACAGCAATTACTGTTATGTATCAGTCCTACTGGCTTGTGAAATTCTATTAAGATACAAAATCAGATAAGTTAACATATCCTTGCAAAAACCTGCAGGAAAAAATAATTTTCGTATTGGGTAAAACAGTGATAAAAGGAAATTAAGCATGAGCACCAAGACAGATGGCATGCTACAGTTTGTACTGCAGGCCTGGCTAGATAGAAAGTTGATGTTCAGGAAAGTTTTCAAGCTAACCCGTGTTCATATTGCTGCATTGTGTAGATGAGTATTGCTTTTAATAATAGTGATATTTATATTAGCAGCATTCTGATCAGATACCTGGGGCTTTGCAAATGAAAAAGAAGAGGGAGAACTGTTCCCAAGTGTGAGAGTTAACTTGTTAATGCATTTTATCTTTCTTCCTGGAAGCAGGAGTAAACCAACATTTGTAGTAGGTGTGAGTTAACTGTATATATGTCATTATTTGGAACAAAGTGAAGCCTCAAAAAAACACATTAAATGTGTGAGATGAGGTGTTTCAGCTGTGAGGAAGCTGGCAAGACACAAAAGAAGATGCTACTCCACAAGTATATTCAAAAAATCCCTGCTTTGGTAAGAAATAAATTTTTCTCTTTTATTTGGATCTGTGCACATCTCTGCAGGTACTTCAGACTTCATGGGTAACTGAATATTCCAGACAACAGATCATAAATAAGAGCAGCATCTAGACCCAAGATTGTCACTGTAATAAAACTATTTTCTGCACATCTGTAACAACCTTATAAGAAAAATAACGCCTTGATTAGAGTAATGTCTCTCGTATTTAATCTCTAAAGTGTGATGGAGGCTCAGTTTAGTGCAGCAGGATCACATTGGCCAGTTTTTCAAGGGCACATTTTTAGGTTCCAGCTTCCCTTTGCTGCTGTTGGTGAAGCAGAGACTGAGCTTGGCTCCCTTCTCAGCTCTGACCATGTTCCTGGGGCTGTCACAGCAGCAGCTTGGGCACTGTGTGCTCAGTGAGCATCATTTGAAGGCCATAAACTCTGTTAAAACTCTGGGAAAGTGGCTCTAATGCTGCACAGGGAAGATAAACACATGTAGGGCTGTAAGCATACTGGTTTGCTGCTCTGAACTCTGTTCTCTTCTGGTTTTAGCTTTAAGTTCACTTTTATTTATTATTGTTGGTTACCGACAAGGTCTTGTAGCTGCCTCATCATCTACTTCTTCCTGACTGTGTAATTTCAAGAGGCCATTGGGTGCTCTCCCTGATTCCTTCCACATCTTCCATTCAAATGTTGTTAATTCCCATTTAAGCTGTGCTCAGTATTGCCCTCCCTGCTTGTTCCTTTCCCCCCAGATGTGGCTGCACACAGGAATCCTCAGTCAGGCACTTGGCTGCTCTGTCTTCCATTCCTGTTGGATGTGCCCAGATGCTTCTTGCAAAAAAATCATTATTTCATGTTGTGGAGGAGCTTCTGTAGGCTGAAATACTTTAACTCTTAATAATTCCAGATGTCTGACAAGTGATTGTCTGTTGTGAATATGGGTTACAAACTCAAATTCAGCAGCAGAAGACAGATAATCTAGTAGAAACTAAAAATCAATTTTTGGCAGCAAGTACCCTTTGTCTAGCCTGCAGATATGCTAGATAATTCAGGGGAGAAAACCAAACTCTTCCTATCTGACTCTGTTATCACTTCTCTTCCTGCAGTAAATATGTAGATAATGTGATGTAGCATTAATAATATTAAAAGAACTGTTGGTTTGTGAAGTTCTTGTCATTTAGTTTCTAATTAGGCAGTTGCCTTTGTGTGCTGGTGTGAAGCCTCAGGTCACCAGGTTGGACTGTGTGTTAATGATGCTGTGTTAATGATTCCTCTCCAGCCAAAATCCTGACATCTGACCACTTATTTTGAGAGGCAATAACAGAATCATTCAAGGCTCACTCAGCCTTTGTGCCTTCCCCCAAGATTTCCATCTTACTTAGTGCTGTACAGTAGAATTTCTGTCAAATTAACTTCTTGCAAAAACCAACAGGTTACCAAAATATAAACAAAACCCAAGAGTTTGAAAGGGAGCCTGCTGCTCAAAATGTGCTGGGAATTAATGAGCAGAGGTAGAGCAAGTACATTCATATTCTTCTGCCTGACTGGAAGTGACTGAAGTGGAGGAAACAAAATAGCTGCGAGATGCAAAATACTTCCAAGAGGATCTTCACTGGGAATAAAAGGGTATTGATTAAAAACTAACAGCAGTGGTGTCTCCCTAACAATTGCTGTAGGACATGATGTTCTCTCTCCTCTGCTGTGTGCAGGTAAATGAATAATCTGTGGCTGATGTGAGAATGTCTGGGAAGGGAGAATTGGGATGACTCTGTGAGATGAAGGACAAGTAACCTCTGGGGAGTGCCTCCATCTCTGGAGAAAGTTGCATTCTTTTTGGTCTCTGCTGTTAATTTAATGGATAGGAGAGGCAACACTGCAGCCTGGAAATTAGAATAATCAGGTTTAATTCTGGATGGTGCAAACTTTGAAAAAAAAAATACAGCTGTAACTGAGAATTCCAATAACCACAGAGGCTGAATGTTTTCAAAGGCATGGTGCCAGTTGAGGTATGGAACCTTTTGTATTTTGAATTCGACTGAGATTTGAAAACATCTTGTTTTGAAGAAGGTGAGAGGAGGTATTTTGGAGTTAGCTTTTCATCTTCATTACATGACTTACATCACAATCTGCATCTTCAAACACAATTACAAAGCATTAGTGTCACAATAAAGCCCAACAAAAGCTGAATTTAACTGGCTTGGCCATCAGCCTTTCTTCTTTCAAAATTGGAAGCTCTCTTTCTTCAGAGGTGGCCGAATCTCAGAAGTTTTAAATGAGCTTCCATTGCAGTCCTGTGGTGCAAGCTTCTCTGTAACAGTTCTTGCTTTCCTGACAGATGTTTTTAGAGACAGAGAAGTAGAAATGAGTGGAGATGGGAACTGGATGGGAGTACTGGTATTAAATGAACTGGGAGTATTAGTCCAGTTCCCAAATGACAGAAGGAGCTCAAATGTTTTTCCAGATCAGTTCCTCAGTGTTAGGAAGTGTTAGTGACCTTAGTCATATCCAAAAGGTGAAGATGCCATTTGAGTCATTGCTAGTGGCCATATGAATGACTGTAAATGTGTAAATGTACCTTAGGCCCAGCCTGGGGTGAGGTTGTGCTTTTCTGTTAGCTGGGAAGATAGATTTATTGTTCACCTAAGTCCACAAATGATTGCAAAGAGGTCATTAGTCTAAAACAGGCATTGGCTGTTTTTTGCTCTCTGTTGCCCTTGCACCAGGGTCAGAGCCAAATCTCCACACTCCTGTGAGTAGTGCAGTGGTTTCTGAGCCAGCTGCCTGATTGAGCTGCAGGAAGTGCAGAGGGAGAGTGTCTTGTCTCTTGAGTCTTAATGCTGTCCTGAGTATGTGTTCTTTGCTCATCACTCAGTGGATCTCAAGAAATTTTATTCCTTGAGCACGGGTTTGTGTCAGACTTGAAACGTGCTGTAGCTGCTTACGTGAGCCTCAGAAATGTGGGATAGCAGGGAGTTCTTAAACTGGGTGAGCATAAGGTTAGGAAAACAATTCTTTGGAAATTGGCTCTAAACTCTCCTCTTAAAAACTTGTGGGCACAGATCTTTAGTTTCCTATCAAGGTGTGAGTCTCACTAAAACTCAGTAGTAAGTCACATTAGTCCTCAGAGTACATTTCCAGCAATTTGAATTACCTGAATATTTCCTTTTATTACAGATAATTCTTGATCTCTGTTTGTACTTACATGGATTGCAAGCATAAAGTAATACAAATTGATTTCTGTCCCTGAGAGCTAATGACAGACCCAGTTTCTTTGAAATGCTCAAATTGGTTGTACTCTGTATCTCCTGCAAAGCCTAAGGATAAAGCTAGCACCTAGACAGGGAGGTCAAAGGAAAATTTCTCTTGGCTTCCTGCTGATTTAAAACCTTCTGAAATGGTTAAGATACTTGAATTAGGGTACTAAATAATAAAATAATAGTATATGATCCTACGCAGCAAATTTTCTGTTCTCCAAGGCCAGGACTATTGCGTGCAAGATGTTCCCTGGTGGAGGCTGAGTGGATGGATGCACAGTCTGGGTGCTTCCTCTCATCCCCACTGTGCTCAGCTCCTGGAGGTCAGGGGCTTAGCTACTGCTGGCTGACATACAAGTGTTAGTGAAAAACATTTATCTGAGCAGAGCAATAGAAAGTAGAAGTCAGGTTCTCTTTAGCAGCTGTATACTTTTTTTTTAAAAGGACATTGATTTTGTTCAGTATTACATTGTTGGACAAGTTTGTGTGTACTCTTGTTTAGTCTTGTCAATGGAGGTGTTTTGGAAGGTGACACAGACGAGTGCAAGACATGGCCTTTGTGTCTTAATGTGCAAATGAAGTCCAAATCCATTAAGGAGTCAACATATTAATTGTGTTTTCATCATGCTTGTAAACCAGTGGCACACATGGTTTACATGCAGGACACAGGCTGAATCCATTTTGATTCCATGGTGTTGGGGAACCCACTGACAGATATTCTTCCTGTTAATTCATGCAATCATTTTGCAAAGTAAAATAGTTTCAAAAGGGACAATGAACTTCTGCTTTCCCTGACTTCCTCATCATCATCAGTGTATTATTCATGGGACATTTTTATAAGTGTGTTTAACAGCCCTGCAGGGCACGTGGTGCCAGTTTTCACAAGGTGGATACTCCAAGCTGGTAAGTGCAATAACCAGAAATGTCAGTGCCACTCCAGTGTAACTACATACTCTCATTTTTATTGTTTCAGGTTTATCCCAATTTATAGGGGACCAAGTCACACGTACAAGATACAGAGGCTGACAGAATCCACCTGTTACTCGTTCAGAATACAGGCAGTCAATGATGCTGGGGAGGGACCTTTCTCAGAAATCTGTACCTTCTGCACAACTAAGTCACTCCCACCTGCAATCAAAGGTATGTAGTATGGTTTTTTACACGTAAGTAACTTGTAAATATTTATGTGATTGCTAAGTATGAGGAGAGGTTGTAAAGGTTACCATAAATATGTAATAACACTTGTGAAGATCCAGTTTGTGCTGACTGTAGGCTTCTCTTGAGCTGTGCAGTTACTTAATGGTGGGAAGCTAAATTACGACCCAAAAAAGTCACACAAGCAACATAAAGGTTATGTCAGCCACTGTTGTAATAAAAAACTGTTCAAATGCTGTTGCTATCAATAATGTTTACCAGGGGATTGCTCTGGATTATCACAGCATTTATACAAGAGATCTAACAGCTGTAGGTGTGTATGTACCTACCAACTTAAGCTTTAGTAAAGTTTAATTTTTTTTGTTGTGTATTTGATGTCCAGTGTAGGCCTTCAGAGTTTATTTTTCCTTTAATGTATAAAATTAATTATGATATATTACATATAGAGCATTAGACTTAGAACTCAGCATGTGTTCCACTAGGAGAAATAAATGGCCTAATTAAATGAAGTTTTGTAATAAAATGTCTTTTACCGTGTGTAAATTTTGTCCTAAGTAATTATGCTCCTGAGGGAGGAGGAGGAGAAAGGAAGGAAGGAAATGAAGGAGCAAAAGTAAAAACCCACAGTGAAAGATGTTTCGTTATAAAACTTCATGTAATTAGGCCTTTTGTTCTGGGCCTAATTAGTCCTTCTTTGGCCTGTTACAAGGGCAGTGGGGTTGCTCTATGGGTTGTCAGATCAGCTGAGCTGAAATCAAATGCACCTTTTCTCCTGGGTGCTGAAGTCTTCCCTGTCAAGCCCTATGATTTTCTGAGAGAAGTGACAGCTATCAGTTTGTCAGAGAGGTTTTGTTTGCTTCTCTGTATTTAAAATCCAGCTTTGGTGATTTTGACACCTTTAGTAAGCAAATATTTAGAGGGGAGAACACTGCTGGGGGTGCCTTTCCCTGCTAAGTCAGTCATCCCTAGGGAAAAAACACTCTCCAGCAAAAAATACCTGTGTGTTTGAGGGTAAGGATACTTAGCCAGGGGTGATTTATCCTGATACACACCTTTACACTGGTGTGAGATGTGCTGCCCAGCCAAGGGAAGGGAGCACCTGTGGCATGACCCAGGATGCCACTGTAGTCACACTTGCATTTTGTTGGCTAAAAATCCATTTTATTCAGTTCACCTCACCTAGGTGTTTGTTTTGAACTCCCATTCTGCCTGTTGAGTCCCTGTTAAATGTGACTCATCCCCTGGGCTGAGTATCAAGCTGAGAATCAATGGTGCAAATACCAGGTCGTGTGTGGGCTGGGACCTCGGGTACCTGACAGAGCACTGGCTGTGACAGAGAAAAGGGCATGACAAAACTGTGCTGGTGAGCACTGCTGAGGGGAGGTGATGCCATGGGGAGTACTGGTCTGATGCCAAATGATAGTGTTGATTCCCTTCTGTGGTCCGAGGAATACAAAGGAATTTATGTGATAGACTTAATTTGGCTTTTTATCTAGCAGAAGAAAGTGTGTGTTCTCCTATAAGGTCTCCTAATTACTCTCTCAGTGATGCCAACCCTAGAATGGCTTTGTTGTTAATGGCAGTGTTTTGTAAGTGTCAGACAAAAATCTACATGTACTGAAGTGAGGGATGGAAAGAGAAGGAAAAATAATTGAGATTGTTGTCAGCTAAGATAAAGGCGTTTATTATCAGTCTCTCAACACTAGCAGATGTGCAGAGAGAAGTAAATGGATATTGATTACATTTGGGCCTTCATGATTCAAGTGTTCCTCTTGGGAAGTAACAGATCAGTCTAAAATTTGTGTAATGTATGCAGCAGCATTTGTTTCTTTGGTAGACCCTCCTGTTGTCTGTTTTTGTGGGGTTGGGGATCTGGATTTCCTTTAACAAGCTCATGTCCTTGCACGTGCACATGCTAACCACCTGATACAAGTGTTCAGCACTCTTGTTTCTCCCAGTTTTATTCTCTTTTTTTTGGTATTGTACTTGCTGGCTCTGCCTGATCAAGAGGTTGGTGAACCCTGGATGCTGTTGCAGTTTTTTTCATGCCTTCCAGTGGCAGATGCTTTGTTGCACATAAAAATGTGGTGCCCCTGTCTGTGCTCTGCTAGACTGACCTGTGAGCTTGCCATGGGTCAAGGCACAGCATCCCTTGGCTTTCAGCTGGTGAGAGAGCCCCTCTGCCAAGGACAGCAGCCTTGAAACAGCTGACAAATTGAATTTCTCAGGAGTTCTAGTGAGAGCACTAGTCTTAAGTCTGGCTAGAAATAGCAGCTCTGATCAAGTGGGTGTCAGCCTCAGAGTTATATTCAAGTCCAAGTCTTAAAAATTATGCTTGTCCTTTTCCTTCCCAGGCTGGACTTCATCTCTAATGTAAAAGATTCTTTAGCTTCTCTTCTCACATTCCTTCTCCTATTTCTCCTGAATGAAATGTTTGATATTATTGCTCTCTTTCAATGGCATGTAGCATGGGAAGGATGTGCAGGCATCTCCACTGGCACAGGTGTTTTCTCAGAACTTCACAGAATTGCTGCTTTTACGAATGCCTGTGTAATTTGTGCATTGGCTTCTGCTTTGAAAAGGTCAGTGCACAGCCCTGCAGTTAAGTTTAGAAAGTTTTCTCTGAACCACTCCTCCTTTGTAGCAGCTTGAAGAGCTGACAGGTAAGAGGTGCTGTAGCCTTTTTTAAATGTTCTGGTATTTTTACAGTGCTCATAAAATAATATTTCAGTGCAGTCTTTATATTAAACATTAACACATTTCCTTTTATTGTAGCCCCTCGAGTGACACAGCTGGGAGGAAACTCCTGTGAAGTTACCTGGGAAATGGTCCCACCCATGAAGGGAGATCCTGTTGGTTATGTTCTGCAGGTACTGGTTGGAAGAGAATCGGAATACAAGCAGGTAGGGAAATGGTCTGGATTTAATATTGTTAAATTGATGGCATAATGGAAATGGTTTTGAAAATCCACTGTGCTGCTTCTTTGTACTGTATTGAATTACACCCTATGGTGATGTGTCAGGTGCACTTTGGTAAAGGCTGAGTCAAAATTAAGAGCTGTAATGGGCTGTTTTCTCCCCTAAGGGAGTATATAGAACATCATAATTTTATTGGAGTGATCTGTGTTCTTTCTGTGGTTAATCACTATTTTTAGCTGTACTAACCTTTAAAAAGTTACAATTCTGTCCACCCATGCTTGCTTCTGAGCTGGCTGCTCTTAACCATTATCTGGAGGTGAGATGAAGTCAGAAGATGAGTCTTTCTAAGCCAGTTCCAAGGCTGTCCGTCAGGGTTTTCAGTCAAGTACACGTTAAGTGGTTTGTTCATCTGTCTCATTCCTGTCTGAGGTTTTGATGCACGTGTAACTGCTGTGTATCCTTTCTGTCACTGTGGAAATAAAGCAGTGAAGTACAGCTGATCCTTCTTTCCTTTGTCTGTCTGGATTAGACATCACAAGTGGATACTTCCCCAGAGCCCCTGAAACAGAACAACTCATTCACAGTTAGATGAAACAGAACAACTCATTCACAGTTAGATCTTTTATTTCATCTATCACACCTCTAGCTGTGTGATTTGCAGTGCACTTCATTTGTGTGCTCTCTTTTTCCTGTGCTTCTTTTCGTTGTCATGCGGATTCCAAATAAATCCAAATTAGGGAAATGAGATATACTATGCTAATTAGACTCTTATGTTGTGCTAATTAAACTCTTAAAAATACGTATAAGTTAGTGCTTTCCTTGCAACTGTGTCTCTGTCCCTCTTCAGGCTGTTTTTGAGTGCTGCTGTGAACTAATGAATTATCAAAAACAACACAAAAATTTCAGGACAGTTCATGGGGGCAATAAAGATTCAGAAACCTAACGATTGTTTTTGTCAGGAAACATTTCTGGTGCTGGTGTAGGTAATGAAACCCCTGTGTACTGTGTTGGCCTCATAATGTCAGTGGCATGTGGATAAGTGGAGCCATTTTGCTGTTGCCTGATGTACAGAGTGTATTTGGTGTGTCACCTCCAGGTACAGCTTCAGTGAACGTAGCCCCAGTGTTTAAAATGTTCTGAGTCTTTGGGGAGAACTGGGCACAGCTTCATGTTCCTGGCACATAAGTGATGGCTTCATCTGCACAGTCCAGAACTTGTGGTGTGAAAAAAACAGCAGTGAAAGAAGTAATAAATACTTTCAGGGTCTTCTTATGTTGGAGGTCTTCATTTCTCATGAGGCACAAGGCTGATGAGGGGTTTTTGTGTGAGTTGTAACTCCCTGGAGGAGGTTCCTTGCTGGGATGCTCCAGGTGACACTGGGACTCTTCTGGTTGATAACCAGCCATGGGAAAGAGAGAGACTTCCGCTGTTCACCTTCACAGAAATCACCTTTGCCCATCAAGATGTTTTTCCTCTGTCAGGACTGTGGGTGGTGTCTCAGCACTGGGCCACGTCCCTGTCCATGAGCTGCAGTGGCTGCGTGCTCTGAGCTCCTGTAATGTGCACAGAAGATAAAATACAGAAACACCCTTCAGTGATTTTTCTGGCTAATGCATTTCACCTCTGCTTTGACGTGCCTGTGATCACCTGTTACTATTTAACTGCAAAGTACTGGCACCAATATGTTCATTAATGTTAGTGATATGTTAATTACCTTTGAAGTGCAAGTCCTAAATTTATTTTTAAATATGTCTTGTTCCCTGCAAGTGACAAATATATTTTGCATATGTATCTAAAGGGGTATATTATACTAGAAACATTTTGCAAATAGTTTTGAAAGGTGGCACAAATGAAATACACTCTAGATTTTCAGGCTATTCATAGAATGCAACATCAACCACTGATTTGCTTTTGGGTAAAGCTGTCCTTTCTCTCTAGACTGTCACACCTGAGCTGTCTCCCTGCCCTGCACCCCAGTGTTTGCAGCCCTCCACAGCCCAAAAGCTGCTGATTTTCCACCATTTGATCTAGCAGAGGTGGTATGAAAGTACTCAAAAGTTCTTTTTTCCAGACTGGGACTATAGCCATCCCTGCCCTCCTCTGGGAGAATATTTTGTAAATATTTCTCTGCTGAGAATTGCCTGAAGAACTAGATTTGCTGGAGCTAAACAGATAACATTTTAGCTCCCTGGAGAGTGTATTTTAAAAATGCCAGCTACTCCTTTCCTTGTTTCTCACACAGTGTGTTCCTTTTTGTGTATTTGTGTGCTTTATCTGTACAGATAATTTTTAAAAAGCAATTCTTTTTAGGAAATCACATCTTCCTTATTTATCAATCAGGATGTAAGCCACAGGAGATTCCATGAATCAGTAGCCTGGATTTGTTTTTCTGTTTCTTGCGCTTCTATCCAGCATAGCTCACTCAGTCAGAATTTATCTCCAAAGTGTATTAAATTGTCTGTGTTTGCATAGCTTTAATGTGGATTTAGGGGAGTGGGCTGGGCTGGGCAGCACTTGCAGGAGCTGCTGTTTGGGATAACAGCTGGAATGACCAGCAGCCTAAGGTTTGGTTTCCCAGTTGAGCAGCTCTGGGGATCGAATCACCCAGGAACCAAATTATTTTAAGAGCTGACCATGGGAAGTGAGAACTGAACTTTTTAAAGCTTCTTTATCCTTAAATTGTTTGCCACTGAAGCAAAATGTTCTACCTTTGAAATTTCCAAGAATTTGGAGGCAGCAGTGTTTCATCAGCTTCTGCCACGTCTCTTCTGAGAAAAAAAAAAAAAACAACTGTCTCCAAGTGCTTTCCAAAAGAAGAAACAGTATGGGTAGGATATACTGACTGTGTGAAAATACCAGTTCTCAGGTCTGCAGTGAGAGGTGGGTGACTGGGAGAGCCCAGTTGGCCTCACCAAGCTCTCACTTTAATTATTGGGTTTTTTATTTGTATTATATTGTGTAGACACACACAGAATATCTGAAGCACTTTAGTGAACTGATAATTTCTGTAAAGCTTAGTTAGCCAAAAATTTGGTTTCCTTCTCTAGTTTCAATAAGTCAAAGGCACTTGTGCTGGTTTGTGCCAGAATATGACAGAATTACACAGGGCCTGTTGGTATTTAGCTTTGCAACCCAAACCATTCTCTGATTCTGTCTTTTTATCAGTATACAAAATAGGCTTTTGTTAACTGTTAAAGACATTGGCCATTGCATCACGGTCAACAACAGGTGAGGTTACCTTGCACTTTCCAGTGTGTTTCTTATAGGGCGATTATGGCTGTCATTGTTACTGTTTGGAAAGGAAGGAGATGGGTTGGAATTATTTAAGGCGATCAGTGAAATTGAGAAATCTTTGCCTGTAGGAATTCTCAGTCTCTCTAGCTCCATCAGTAGGATCAAATACCATAAGAGTCTTCAGCAGTTTATTAGTTGTGATGATATTTCCATTGAGAGAGCCAGGCAAAAAGCTCATCTCATTTTATTGTATTCTGAAGTGTCCAAACCAAAAAGCTGTTTTTAGGAACTGAAAGTGATAAATTGGATAGACACTTCACTTTGGCTTGTTGGCCACCAAAGCATAATGTGCTACATATAAAATAATATTGCTGCTTCATAGAATTATATTTGATTTCACATTTCTTTGGCAGATTTAAAGACCTTACTCATGGTTGTCAAGGGTTTTTTCTGTTGTATATGTGAAGTCCACTCACAGAGTGCAGCAGTGTTCACAACCAAATGTGTTTGTGTGGGGCATCCTGCCACAGCTCTGAGGTGCTGCTGCAGCCCCTGGCAGAGGGTGCAGAGACTGCTCTCAGGAGTAGGTGACAGTTTAGTAATTGTTTGTCTGTTACTGATAGGTAGGTCCACTGGGGTAAGTACTCATCAAACCACTGAAAGCAGGACAATTTCCATAACTGTCTTAGTGCTGCTGCAGGAAGTGCTTTGTCTTTATCATTGGTGAATATTAGTTCACCCAATCTATCTACTTTCAACAATTTTTCAAACTTCCCTTACAGATACACTCTTCTCTCACTTGGCTGTCTGGCTTTTTTCTGAGAAGTGCTGTTGAATAGCTGGCTTGAGTGAACTTGGCCATCAGTACTTGTTAGGCTGTAATGAAGATACAGGACTTTGATTTAGCCAAGGCTGGCCTCCAGTTGCACTGCTATTTGCCACCCTGACAGAACAAAACAAGTAAAAATCCCAGATTTTTGGGTTTTGTTTTTTTTTACTGGACAGGATTTTTTCCCGTGCAAAGACAGGTTCTATATATGGAATCACTAGTGTCTTTTAAATGTAATTTATGAAGTTTAGATTGTGAATTTCTTTAATTAAATCTCATTATTTGGTTTAGATTGTGAATTTCTTTAATTAAATGTCATTATTTGGATTTTATTGGGATTTTTTTTTTGGTTCAGAAGTGGTCATATTGGTTGCAAAGGTTTGTTTGTGGCAAAGGCGTGTAGAGCTTTTCTGGCTGTATGTTTTGAAATTAAATTATTAATTACAGCAGCACCAGAAAGCAAATCTTGCTGACAGCTATTTTGTGAGGGCTTAGAGTTGCCCTCAGAATCTAAAGAAATGGGAGTTCGGTGGAGAAATTCTGACACAGTCCTGTGGGACAGGAGTTGCCCACACCAGGTGGGTATTAGAAATTGCTATTGGAGAGCAGAGTGGCAGAGGTGTTCTTGGGATTGGGGGCTGCTTTGCAAACAGATGTTTCAACCCTCACATCACTTCTGTGGGCTGCCACAGCACTTTCAGTTTTGTTTTCCCTGCAATTACTGTAACCCAGTGACTCACTCCACATTGGCATCGGGAAGACAAACAAAGACAAGAGGAAAGGCTGCCGTGCATGGCTGTGGCCAGTCACAGGGGGCTGTGGGATGAATTTCTTGTATTCCTGTCACTTGACCTGGAGGGAACTTCCTGCAAATGCTGAACAATACTTGAGCAAGGCAACGTTTATTTAAATGTTGTTTCTTGATCTGTGCCTCAGGTCCAAGAAACATGAGCCAGTTAGAGGACTTAGTCTGGAAACCCAGACTTGCCATCATTCAAACTGTATTTGGAAAAGCTGTGAAAGCTGAAAAGGAAAGAAGACAAATGAAAGAAGCACCTTAATCTTTTTGTCACAGACCTTCTCAAAAAAAAAGCAACTGACTGTTTAACCAAGGGATGAGTCTCAGGGGCCAGCAGGGCAGGAAGGCTGGGAAGCTGAGCTCTTTAAGTGGTCTTTAGCTGAGCAGGTTTCTTCTCTTTCCTCCTCATTTCTTACTCCAGAGTAACACACAGGAAATCCTCTATGAGCTTGGGACTAGTTTCCCACTTGCTCCCCTTTTCTAAGATGAGTTCTTGCCTCTGGGAGGGCAGAGATGCTCTCAGCCTTCTGCTCCCACAGCCAAGAGAAGGGAAATGGTAAATGAGCAGAGGAAGAAGTATCTGAAGTTCTTTTCAGGATGTTTTTTTCCCAGCAGACACAACTTTTTTCATTTCATAAAATACCAGTCTCAACAACCCTCCATTATATAAATTATTTGTTTTCAGAGTTTGTGAATATTTCCAGTGTTTTGTTTTTTTTTCCATTTAAGTCACAAAACTGTCTCAGATACTCAGTTTTTTCTCTCCTTTCTGTGACTTGTGCTCTGAGTCATGTGGTACCTACATTTGATTAACATAAATAGGTGATGGGTTTGGATTAGTAAACAACCAAATATAATGCAATCAAGAGGAAATTTTTCACACCTTAATAATATTTTATTATTTCCGCAGTTCTGAAAGTGCAATTTCTGGCAAGATTGCTGTTTCTTGAGAGAAATATGAGGGGAAAATACATTAAAATTACTTTTGTAAGCGATTTTGCAACTACACATTGAATGACTTCCAGTAACCTTATCTGCAGGTTTTCTTCCTTTTGGGGCCAGACAGGGTGATTATGTCCTAGACATGTTTTAGGCATACAGTCACACTTTCAGAGTGCAGAAATATGTTTGTAGCATTTGTCACGCCCACAGAAGATTAGTGTGTGCTATCATTGCTGCACTGAGTGATGTGTTTGTTGTCTGTCCCTGTGTGCACTGTGTTGAGACTTGTTGAGAAGTCCTCCACCTGCCCCTGTTTTTCAAAAATCTGTGTTGACCCAGTGAGCTCCATCCTTTGAGAAGTGTTTCCTTAGAGACTTGATGCCTGGAGAGGCTACCTAGAACAAAGGCTGGACAGAGTTAGAGAATTAAATAGGTATTTATTAAAAGCCTTCAGCAGATACACCTTGGGCAGTGCAAAAGCCCCATGGAGGCTACACCCAAAGTGGACAATGATCCCGAGTTTCTCAGACAGATGTAAGTTTGGTCTATTTGCCTATCACAGGTTAATTGTCCAATTACACCTTCAGGTAAGGAAGTCACATTCCCCCAGTTCACTCCCCCAGAATTCATTTTTGTTTATACTTTTTGGGGCCTGAGGCTGCAATGACAACCTTGGCACTCAGGCCTGGAGGGATTGTTTTATTTGTCAAAACTGTGGAGAGGCTTTACGAACATTCTGTATGAAGTTCAGAGTTATTCACTAATGCAGGAATAGATTCACTAGTACAGGATCTGAAAAACTTAAAAGCTTATGTAAACATGAACATAAATGTAAGGCCTCAGACTGAACTTCCACAGCGAACCCCTCGCGAGCCCTCACGCCGCCGCGAAGGCGGGCCTAGCTTGTGTCTGACCACGCTGCCTGCTTTGTTTTTCAAGGTGTACAAGGGAGAAGAAACCACATTCCACATCTCAGGCCTTCAGGTGAACACAGACTATCGGTTCCGCGTGTGCGCCTGCCGCCGGTGCCTGGATCCCTGGCAGGAGCTCAGCGGCCCCTTCAGCCCCTCGGTGGCCTTCGCGCTGCAGCGCAGCGCCCTGGTGCTGGCGGGCGAGCCGGGCGGCGCCGACGACGCCAAGGCCAAGGCCATGGTGCCCACGGACGAACAGTTTGCGGCCCTCATCGTGCTCGGCTTCGCCAGCCTCTCCATCATCTTCGCCTGTATATTACAGTACTTCTTTATGAAGTAGGCAATTCAACCGGAGTTTAAAGTACAGATTTAACTAATGCTACGCATTATAATCCACACATTTATTCAGATATTCCTCCTTTTTCTTTTTTTTTTCTTCCTTTTTTTTTTTGTTTTGAAGTCCTTCGTTTTACCATGCGTTTTATATACTGCTCTTGTTTTTACAGTTAAAGATAAATCAGTGTTTTGATGCACCTTTTTGAAATTCAGAACTAGGAAGTGGTCAAACTGGAGAAACAAGCAAACCAGATACCAAAAGCAAGATTTTTTTGTTTTTCCTTCACGACTTCAAAATTGTCAACAATTTGCCTTTTCAATGTTGGTTTGGCTTTTTTCACTGAAGTTCATGCAGTCTCTTATTTTATCTTACTATTTAGGAAATTTTAATAATGAGTCACTTTTTTTGTCTCTTTCCTTCTAAACATTAGTCACAAGTATGTATAGTGGTAAGACTAGAATACAGTGTTAGTCAAGTACCAGTTTTTCCTTGAACAGTATTAGCAATGTTGCCTACGAATTATTCACTACATTTGCCCCAGTTTTTCAAGATAAAACCTGAGTTGTTATTTTAACTGTTTAGTGCATTTAAATTGGAGCAACATCCTGCAGTTGAAAAACCTTTTTAGTTGCCTGTTATTTTTACAGTTACAAACACTATAAACTGCCTGTATAAGAAATCAAATAACCAAACTACGTATAAATTATGAAGCATTATAGATCTTTTTTTTTTACCATTTTGATTCCTAGCAGTAATTTTAAGTAAGAGGGCATTGTGCAATAGTTAGTTATTCCCATGTTCAGCTATTTAAAAGCTGCTTTAACTTGTCTGTTTGTCACTGTATATAACTATTCCTAATCTAATACTAGATATTATTCTATTACGTTCAGCCTGATTTATATGATTCAAGCTGGTGACAGCTTACTGCCTCTACTGAATTAGATGAGATTTACACTCAATGGAAACAAACTTTACTGTCAGTTGATCTTTTTTTTTATTATTAATATTGTTGTTATTTTTTGGAGGGGTATCTATTGTATGGAACTTTTTGGAGGTATCAGAAATCACATCTGTTTGTTTTAAATGCCTTAGAAAGGTGTCTATGCTGTTCTTACCACGGGGCTGATTGAAATAACTTGGTACCTGGCAAAACTGAGATGAGAGTCCTGCAGAGGAATGGTCCCTGCTCTGGTGGCAGTGTCCCCCTCCTGCCTGCCCCCTCCCAGACACATTTTAATCCATCGAGACACTAGATTTTTAACTCTTGAGTCATGGGGTTATTTATATTAAGACAACATTGTGCGAGTACCTCAGGGACATAAATGAGCTGGAGGTGCAAATAGATTCCAAAAGGGTGCAACAGACACAGTGTATTTCCCTGCCTCTTGTTTTTGTATATTTTTGCTACTTGATTTTGCTTTTGTCCTATCTTTTTTGTGCTCTGTCTCCATCGTCTAAGATTCAGTGTCCTGTACTAGCATAATATTCCCTTAACCAAAGTAATGGGGAAAAAAACAACATTATTTTTGTTTTTAGGTTTATTTATACTATATACTGCATACAGTACTTTAAATACCAATTACAGTGCAATCTTTTTATTTATTGTAAAAAAATAAAAAATAAAAAGTGTACTTATGTACTAATCTAATCCCCCCCTCCACCTTCCCCATAGCATGTTACATTTTGTCTGTTTTATACTGTTGTACTTTAGGTCAACTTTTTACCTGGCAGCATTCCTAGTATTATTAATCTTCTTGCATTTTCTTGTTGTTTTGAAGATGGGAGCATCTAGTACATTAAATGCCAAAAAAACCCCATTATCAGTGATTCAAACGTTTACATGTATCCAAAAACAAAATCATCTCTGGAAAGAAAGTGCTAAGATCAATGAATTATTCTGTGTGCCTCTCTAGATGTAGCAAATATTAGAAATGTTCTGTATTTTGTTATTGACTATAATTAGTTTGATTTAGCCTTGCAAACTAATGGCATTGAGCTAAATATATATATTTTTTTGTTTTTTGCCAAAGTCATGGCTTGTCAAATTTATTTACATCTTATTTAAATTTATTTGTGATATGAAACTCTGTGACCTTGCATCTGTATTTTGTGAGCAAAAAGTATACAGCTGTTTTCATTGGAGGGGAGAAGAGTATTTTTTAAAATGATGAAAAAAACGCTAGTTTGGAAAAACCCAGAAATTTGAATAGATTGCCTTTTTTTATTTTTGGTATATTGTTTGAGCAGTGCTGCTATGAAATCCGAGCTTGACACCTTTTTTTTAAGAAAAAAAAACAAAAACTGCTTTAATAAATAATGGAACAAAACCCAATGTGCTCTAGATTAGCAATTTTGAAAGTTTGAAATACGAGTGCTACTACAAGCAGTGAGCGGACGTGGAGGGGAGAGCAGTCAGTCACACTTTTGAGTGCACCTCTGTCACTGCTGATCTGTTGGGTCCCTTGTAACCCCACCAGCCAGAGCCCCCAGTCCCATCTGAGCTTTTGGGAGATCCTGGCCCAGTGAATTTGGCATTTTCAGCCTGTATCTCCTGCCACAGTGATCTCATTGTCACCTGTGTGTCAGTGACAAAGGTCACCGATGTCACACCCTTCTGTTCTGAGGGATGTTGTCCCTGACCCACCACTGCTGGTGCCTTGGCCCTTCCCAAACCTCCTCGTGCCCCTGGTCCAGCAGTGGCAGGTGTTGGATCCAGCCCCAGGGCACTCTGCTCTCACAGAAATCACCACCTCCAACAAAGGTAGAATGAAACACTAAGTATTTAATACCCTTAAGGAAGGAGAGAGATGTTTTTATATTGTTCTGCCTTTTTCTTTATGAACTTGAAGTGTTTTCTAATCCTGTTTGTTGGCTCCAGTAGCTCAGTATTCAGTGTCACGATTGAGAAGTGCCCTAATTGAATGTGTATGAACCTTATCCTTGCACAGTTCTTTAAATTGAAAAAGAAAAATAAAATGTTTTTACCTCACTATGGGAACATACATTCCAAGCTTTTCAACTTTAAAAAAAAATAATCAGAAGTTTTCTTGTATTGTAAATTTTAGACTATTTCATATGCATTATATTAAAACTGCCATATCAATTTTAATGTATAGATTTTGCAAATACTACACTATGTATGTAAGACTTAACTGTATCTGTAGTGTATATGTAATATATTTATGCCCAATAAATGTTTTAATTCTTTCTGTTTTAATTCTTTATTTTAATTGAACACAGCCCTCTGGGTCAGCGTGGCCCCTTCTGGCAGGTCAGTGCTGTTGTGCATCCTGGAGCAAGGGTGGGAGCCCTGAATTTACCTCAGGATATTTCTGGTCTGTAATTGGAGTGATTTTTGTGGTTTTTGAAGAGTAAGTTTATAATCTGAAAGTCAGATGTTCTAATGATTTCTTTTAAACAGCTTGCATGAAAAATTAAGGATTTATATTTATAGAAATATACCTAGGTTTGTTCTCTCTTAGTAATTAAACACTTGAAATACTAGAGTTTTTAACTTAATTATGTGCAATGAATTAAATCCTCATCATGATGAAATAATCTAGTATGTATACGTATTTCTTGTCAAATGCTGCATTCATGTTAATTTTTTAAGGCTTTTCTTCAAGTCACTGCATAAATACAACAATTGATTTGTTTGCTTTTTGAATTACTTCAGTTTACAACGTGAGTGAGGTTTTCTATGGGGAATACGTTTTTCACTTGGTTGCTCAGCTTTTTTATTTAAGCAGTGCTTGCCAAGACAGTCTCTTTAAAATCTTTTAAATATGTCTGTAAAATAGTAATCAGCACTTTGACATCTGAGGAGATCTTTCATTTTCACTGGTCTGTGGTTGCCAGGGGTGTCTGCAGAGATGCTGGAGGGCAGTGAGAGCCCATGGGAGAGAAGCAGGAGTTAAACATTTGCAGTTGGAGTTCTGAATGTTACCTTGTGCTGTGATCACCCACAGGTTTTTGCAGAGGTGCTGGGTGCCTTCCCCACACCCAGGCTGTGCAGAGCTGGGTAAGTAGCACTGAATTTACCACGGATTTTATTTTGTGAGGAAGAACAGAGCAGGTTATACCCGGGCTTGGCTGACGCTGCATTTACCAGCACCTCTTTGCCTGCTGGGAAGAGAAGTACCAACTTTGAAAAGTTCTGGAAGAGAGCAGAGGTTGTGTTTTGGGTATTTGAGTGGCGGGGTGGTGCAGCAGTGGGCTGTGGCACGTGTCACAGTGTGAGCAGTGCCAGGTGTGCCCCAGCAGCGCGCGGTCCCCCGGCTGGCGCTGCCGTTTCTATGGCAGCAGCGATTCTCTGCTCTCAGTAATCACAGAGCTGCTCAAAAACCAGCGCCTGGAATTTGTTTTGCTCCTCACTTCAGTCGCTCCTGGCAGCTCAGAGCACGTTTGGTGTGGTGCAGGAGAGCTGAGCCCCGTTGGAAGGGGGGTTTCTCCGAGGAACCAGGGGGTCACAGCCACATGTGGCACGAGCTGAGCCACGCGCTCCCCGGAGGAGCTGGGAATAAACAGGGTCTGGAGTGACATCAGGACATCAGTCTGTGTTGTTCACCTCCTGTGGAGCTTTTCCATAGGCTCACCTGTCTTTGAATTTTAGGAGATGCTCAAATCCAGTGTGCTATAAAAAAAAAGCTGAAGGGGGGTGGGTCATAGTGCCAGTGCTGTGCCAGAGGACCAAGGCTTTCCTGCCTGTCCCTCCCATCCTGAAGATAGCTGAGGTATTTAAAATCCCCCTGAAAATTAAATACTTGGGCTGAAAGCAGATGATCATTAAAGCCCCTTCCTATCCAAACCATTCTGTGATTCCATTCTATGAATTTATGGCCTGTGGACATGGAGTGATTCTTCTCCAGCATTAATGACATCTGTATCAGTAGGATGGTCCTGTTAGACCTGTCTGGCAGTCAGAGACAAGAGGAAATTTGTGTGGTAATAGGAAGTATAAATTACATTTCCTCTGCAAATCCTTTTCTAGAATTATTGCAGAGTTCATGATATATTGTCATTTATTGAAGTGGTATAGAATTATATTCTCTGTCCTTAACCTGGCCTGGAGTAAAGATGCAAATGTTATCTTTATTTTTCTCAGAGTGAGAACCACAAGTAAGTCGAGATGAATATGGACATTTTGTTTCACTGTTTTTACGGCTGAGCAAAAAAGCCAGCTGAGATCCCCTGAAAGGGCTATTTTATTGGTACTACATTCTGAACAATTACATCTATTTTTGCTCTTGACAATTGCTCTTACAATGCCCAGTTTCTTGGCTCAGTGAAATAAAAAGAAGCTCCACGCACAGTGGATTAGCCTGGGATCTGCTGTTATCTAAGTGAATGTGCTGTTATTGGTTTGAGTAGTTACATTTACTGCACTAATTGGTGGCATAGATGGTCTTGCATGCAATCAAAGCTATTTTTAGGTCTCCTGACATGGTTAATAAATAACTGCTTGGGTCAGTGTGCTCAGTGGATGTCATTTCTTAGTAATTTTATTAGCTCATCTCTCTCACTTTCTGTCATATGAAAGCTATTACTCTCTACAAATAAAATGGAGCAAACAGTAGGGATGCAGAAGTCTTGTGAGGATTAACTTGTGAATAGAGTTGAGAAATTCACCCTAATCCAATGCAAATGTTGTCTTTTTTAATTTCTAGCTCAAATGCTCTTTCTTTTCATAAAAAGCTTGTGAGCTGGTGGTGGTGTCCTGGGCTCAGAGGCAGCACTGGGGATGCTGGTGTTCCCTGGCTGCACTCCGGGCAGGATGCACTTGGTCCCTGCCCAGCCATGGCTGCAGCTCATCAGGATTTGCTGAGAAAATCAGGTCTGTGCCCTCAGCAGGGCCAAATATCCCCTGGGATGCTGCTGTGCGCAGTTTGTATTGTTGGATGGAGCTCTGGATTAGGGTTCTCTGTGGCTTGTTCTTGTGCTCTCTCTGTCTCTGTCCTGGGTCTCGCTTAAAGTGTCAGGTGATTGACTTCGGTGTTCTGAAACCAAAAGCATCCCAGCTGTACAAACCTCTGGTTATTCTCTGAATGAGCCTTGTTTGGGCAGTGATGGTGCAAGCCCCTTCCCCTGGCTCACATCAGCCAGTCTCACAGGAAGGGGTGTTGGATACAGACCTGGGCACAGCCTGTGGCACTGCCACTGCTCTGGCTGAGTCCAGATTCCACTGCAGTGTGGGAAATCTGCAGCAAAGACTGAAAGGGAGCAGGTAAATACAAACCTCTTGTAGGTTTTGACACCACAGCTGGTCTGAGGTGACTTCCCTGTGAAGGTGGTGTGGCCCTGGCACAGGTTGCCCAGGGAAGTTGTGGGTGGCTCATCCCTGGAAGTGCTCATGGCCAGGTTGGGTTGGGTTCTGAGCATCCTGGGATAGTGGAAGATGTCCCTGCCCATGTCAGGGTGCTGGGACTAGATGGTCTCTTCCAACCCAAGCCATCCCATGATCCCACATATCAGCATTAGACCAGAGATCCTCAGGCATCCCACACCAGCATTCCTCTCCTGGAGCCAGGGTACCAGCCAGGGCACACAGAAACCCTTGTGCTGGCTGCCCACTTCCCTCCCTCCTCACAAACCAACAATAGTTCAGTGGGTTCAAAACTCCACATTCAATCAAAACTACCTCAGGTGATTGCACCTTTCACAGCCCCACGCTGGTGCCACCAGCCTGGCACAGCAAATTTTAGAAAAATCAATCTCATTGTCACTGCTTGATAAAAATACCAAAGTGCTGTTGACTGGGCAGGATGTGACCATGAATCTTGGCTTCATTTGGGGAGAATTTGTAGTATGCATTGTACTGTCTTCTCTCAGACTGCTGTGTTAAAGCTGTTTAAATCCCTGCTCCTCAGAGCTCATGGTGCTGTGTCTCACTGCAGAGCAGGCTCGTGGTGTCAGATTCCCTGCCTGCCCACCTTAATGAGCCATGATTTGCAGCCCCAGGTCATTAGTGAAAGGAGGCTGTGTAGGGAAGAACAATGTAGATAGAGGTTTGGAAATAGCCATGCCTTTTCTTTCTCTCAGACAGTGCTGCAATCATGTGAAAATCAATCAGAACATGAGAAAAAAGCAAAGGATCTTTTGATCCAGTAGCATCAAAAATGGGAGCAAGTGCTGGGAGAACATCTCCTGAGCCCTCAGAGCAGCCTCTGAAGGGGGGGAGAGTGGGGTGCTTTACTTCTGAAAGCAATTTTGCCTTATGGACTCACACATGTCACAAAAGCATTATTTTGCTCCCAGTGAAAGAATCAGAGCAGGTGTGGAAAACCATAAAACACCTTTATTTGAAGAAACACCAAGTGGTTCATCTCCTAGTACAACGGGAGGAGCATCCTGTGGCTCTGGGGAGGGTGGTTTTGTACCCAGAAATGAGAGCTGAGATTGGCAGCTGGGCATTGGGTGGTTTGGATGCTGATTTAGGAGTCAACCCCTCCCCTCCTCCTGGGGGTTGCTCCCATCCCTTGGGGTGATTTGCTGGGGTACTGCAGAACACTTGAGGGGTTCTTCTCACACTGTGTTCCCTTCTCAGCACACTCCTGGCCACTCCCTGGTGTCAGGGCTGGGTTCCAGGTGACATCAGTGTGCACCATGGGTCTGGAGGTGTTTGCCCTCCAAGTTGTGCTGCAGAGGCACCTCCTCTCTCTGAGCAGAGCTGGTCAGTGTGTTTGCAGGTCCCAGAGAAACGAGAACTCAGCACCACCAGGTCTGCTCCAAGAAGAACCCCAGGTGCTTTTTGTCCTGATCCAGGTAATTGGGTTAATGAGAGTTTTGGTCTTAGGGAAAAAGTCATGGCATGCACCAATCCACAACTGACACGGGGAAGGGCTACAACACACAAGCACTGGACTTGGAAGGGAATGGAGACCTTGATGCTGGAAAAATCACTGAGGAAACCTGTGAAAGACCCAGGAAGTATGTTACTTACATGGGATAATGCTGATGTGCTGGTATGTGTGCTGGAATGACAGCTGGACTAACGCTTGACAGTGAGTGACTGCAGAAACCTGTTAGCCTGCATCAATACAAGATGGATTAAATTTTCCTTTCCTCCACTGTACTGACATAATCACAATTTAGAGATAAGAAGCAAATTCCAATCTAACATTTGCTTTTTTGCTTTTTTCTCCTAAACAGCAGCAGGCAGGGTTGTGGTTCCATCATCTAACAACTGCTTTGGGCAAAAGTTTGGCCAGGGACGTGGGACATGAAGCCAAACCCCTGTGGGTTTTGCCTGTCTCTCACCAGAACTCGTGTTTCAGAGGGAAAAGCCATTGGCAAGCACGCCTGTGTGAGGAAATGGTTTTACTCCTGTGAAGGTTGTGCAGAGCTGGGAAGGATTCCGGGTGGTCCATCAGGTGGAGATGGGAGAGGAGATGGCTGAAGGGGATGTGTGTCACTGCCTTCAGTGAATGATGGACCTGCCCAAAGGAGCAGAGATTTCCCATTAACACCGTGGGAGCTTCCAGCTCTCCAGGTGCTGCTGGCATCATTCTGGGCAGGGTGAGACTGCAGCTGCCTGTGCCTGACAGCAGTAGTGTCAAACAGTGCAGGGGACCTGGGACATCAGCTCCTGCAACTGCATCTGCTGGCTCATGCTGAGGTTTTCTGGGAAGCTCCTGTGTGTATGCAGGCCCAGGGGCTGGTGCAAGGATTCCTGTGCAGACACAAACCCCCTGCAGGTGTGGGTTCACCATGGGCAGCAGGGATGCAGAGCCAGGGCTGTGGACACTGAGCACACGGTGTCTCTGCAGTGTCAGCCAGAGGCTGCTTGTTTCCCAAACAAAGTTTGGGAATAATTGGGCTGCTGTGCTGAGCACTCTGGCAGCACAGCTCAGGAGCAGAAAGATGATGCTGGGAGCTGCCAGACCCAGCCCAAACCTGGGAATGACATCCAGAGGGTGTGAGCAGATCCACACCCCATCATTCTGGGACAGTAGGGTTTGAGCAAGGGGCTAGAATGTCAAGGGCTTCAATTTAATTTTTGTAAAATAGTGCTGATGCTTTTTACTGGGAGTTGTGAGGGTAAGATGTAGTTATGGTGCTTTCAGCTGGGGATGAGGAGGGTGGTTCATAATGTGGGGAAGTAACAGCAGGGCCATCCCTGGGAGATGAGTTAGATTTTTTTGTTCCAAATTTGAATTTACTTCTCAAGATGTAATTTACCTCTTCAAGGCCATGGGATTTTTGTAAAAGATACAAGCCCTATGGAAGCCCATCCAGAAACATCCACTGGGCTCAGAGCAGCAGCACCCCAAAACCAGCAGATCCATGAAAGAGAGGGGGTTCCCTTGGGTGTTTAGGTATCTAAAAGCTGCTGATTTTAATGGGCTTATGCAAATTGTCATTTGATACAAACTTACATAACTGCTGAATATCTATCGATTCAGATTTTGACAGAAAGTGCTGGTTTTCCAGTATATTTTATTTTTGGCAAGAAATACAATGGGACATGATTTTCTGCTTGTGCGTGCCTCCATCAAAGGTACTTTTGTAAAATGAATGAAGCTTTATGGTACAGTCCTTTTGACCTATTTCATCACCAATTTAACTCATTGCCAAGAAAGAAAATGCAGCCAATTTGTCCTTGTTTATTTGTGAAGCTGTGATACAAAATGTAGAGGTAGAAAAGCTTTTAAAACTGGGACTGTTTAATGAATGAACTTTCAGTTATTTTCTCTGTGGGCTGCTCACATTCAAGTCAGTAAGAACACAGCAAAATTTTGACTCTTACAGTCTCTATGGGTTTTTTTTCAGTCAGAACTGGCAAGGTTTGTTCCCTCAGAGAAGAGTTTCCAGAAATGGAAAGGTTCAAGCCTGAAAAAACCCTTTCCTGCAGAGCTGCCCTATCTGCCACACCAATGAACAGCCCAGTGCCTGAAGGTACTCTTGTCTTCCCCCATGAAAAATGGATCTCAAAAACCATGTCCAGGCCCAAAACTGGATGGGAGGCACAGCTTTGCCCTTTCATGTAGGGAAGGCTTTGGGGAGAAGCTGCCAGGAACATGAGGTGCTGCAGAAATGCTCTGGGAAGCCGAGGAGAAAGGCTTTGTCTGTGCTGGGAAATATTTGCCAGGACATCCAGCATCACTGTGCCAGCACAGTGCTGTTTTGTCACTGCCCTCTGCACCTGCAGCATCCACTCTGCCCCTGTTCATCCTGCCAGAGACAAGGCAGGAGGAGCCCTGCCCTTGTTGGTACCTGGGACAGATTGATGATGCCTGCCTTGGACTGACTTCACCACTCTTGGGTAAAAAACCGCCCTTCCAATCTTGCTCACACTTCTTTTTTCTTTTCCCCCATGGAGTTATTTCTTACAACTTGGGCAGGGTCAGCTTGGATGGGGCCCTGAGCAATCTGATCTAGTGGGTGGCATCCTGCCCATGGCACAGGGTTGGCACTAGAGAGTCTTTAAGGTCCCTTTTATGTTCTGTGATTCTCTGAATAACACTCAAGACAAACAATGCTGGATTCTTCCATCAGTGCAGATGGTGATGTGTGTATCTTTTTGGAGGCATGAGACAAAAGTTGATTTTATGATGCAAAAGTGAGGGTTATCCAGGTTGTGAGGTGGTTTTTTCCCTGCTTTCCATATAAAAGCAGCTCATTATGTACCAGTTTGAAGCAGCAGTTCCTCAACATGTGCTGGTGTGACCCCGCTGGCTTTAGAGAATTCATATAGAAAAGTTTTGGTACTGAGGGCACCAACACTGACTGGTGTAGTAACAGCTACAGTGCGTTAAATGTTTGTGTTCCCTGCTAGATATGAAGTATTTTCCTGCTTGTGCAAGAGTCCTATGAAACTGGCTATTTTTCTTTAATAATAATTGGTGTATTTTGCTAGATTTGTCCAAGGACTTGGAAAAATGAGTCCAACTCCTCAGTTAGAAGGAAGTCCTGTCCTGCCTCCCAAGGAGCAGACAGTGCTTTTCTGACTTTTATGACCCCAGATCAAATGTTTTAAATTTCATTCTATATACAAAATTGTGGAAAATTTACTACAGTGTTAGTAGAGCTAAAATTTACATTTTCTCCTGGTGAAATGTTTAGGCTAAATGAAATTATTAGTATGTTTGTCATTTGTATGCACAAATGTGTCTACACAGGGCTTTAATGTTGTAGTTACTCTGATTAAACAAAGTAGCCTAATCAAGTTAGTTATACAGATTTGGGGAACAGAACTAAAATATAAATATGAAAAAAAAAAGAAAATTAAAATCCAGTTGTGTGAATCACACTAGTTCCTCTCCCACCACAGAGCCACAGGGTTATAAAGGGTCTGATCACTTTATTTCTTTTTCTGTTCACATTTAACAGCACAGACACAGCTGAGATTTGAAACACCGATGTGATGCCAGGTGTGTGTGTGTGTGGTTTGTTTATACAGACATTTTGTTACTGAGCTCACATCTGCACCTTCTTTCCTTGGTTCCCAAATGTCTTGTTTCCCTGAGTTGCATGAATTCTGCCACCAGACCTGCTTGCCAGCCAGTGAGTGAGAGAACAGCGTGGACAGCCAGGTGCCTGTGGGTAGAGGTGAAGCAGGAGGTGATGCTGCAGTGCTGCAGTGCCTCAGTGTGGGTGTTTGCACGCAAATCCTGCACTCCTGGAGCCGGGAGGGGACAGGCTCAGGTGCCACCAAGGAGCAGCAACCAGCCCCTGGCCCCAGCAAGTTTATAGAAAAGACACTGAATATACAGAAGAGGCCAATTTCTCTTGTGAGTTCAACCTGAAGGTGTAATGAGGGGAGGTGGCCCATCGGTGTGAGCAGGGGGTGGGAGGCAGGAGAGTTCTGCTGACACACAATTCACTAGGGAGAATTAAAATTCATCAGGGACAGAGGGCTGTGGAGCAGCTGGGGATGAGCACTAGAACCAAATGAACAGAAAGCTGCTATCACACATGCATGCTCCAATGCTCTGTCAGCTCTGTGGGGCACAAAACCCACATGTTGGTGAGACAATATAAGCCATATTCATTAGCACAGAAGATGGAACATTTTCTGGTCTGCCTTGAAATGGCACACTTGAGGTATGAAAATCTAATTTAAGGGGTTTATGAATCAAGTATGAGAATGTGTCTGCCTGTGTCCTTTAATGCACATTTTTCTATTATTTTCTATTGTTTTCTCAGGTCACAGTGGTTAAAAAATGCAAAATGTTCTCAATTCAACACTGCAGCAAATGAGCACAAATGCACACCAGGCTTTACAGGGGGATGTGGCACTGGGACAGACTTTGAACAGAAACATGGGGGGTTTACAGACAGGATACCTGTCCTCAGCAAGCTCGGGGTGCAGTGGGGTGCAGTTAGGGACAGGTAGCCACAAACTCCTTACAAATATTGAAACAATTAAAAGCTTCCAAGTTCAAAGACATCAAGTCATTCACAGTCAAACTGAACAGAACAAGTACAAATGATTTAGCTAGTAAAAAAAAAAAAAAAGAGAGACTTTGGTGGGTGATTGCATTCCACATTTTTATAGCATCACTGTAGGCCTGAAGTCAGCACTGTCCTTGTCCCACTGATATATATTTTAAAAAAATATTTCAGTGCAGTCACGTTCTAAGCCACTTCTGTGAAAGCTTTTTTTTTTGTTTCCTTTCTACTTGGATGTGACACGAAGGTTATTTAATTTTAGCATGTTTAAAAATTATCCATTTTATATCTGGTTTTTTTTTTTAAGAAATAATTTTCCCCATTCAGAGAAAAACATGAGCTTACTTAAAAATTGGTATTATGAAAAGTGTATCAAATTTCCTGTTTACTACTCCAAAAAGGCAATTCAGTATTCTCACTCTAGGGTCTCATTAGATGCTAGCAAAATTCTTAACAAAACTAAAGCTAACTCTGGAAAAATTGGCGCTGCTGAAGTTGTACAAACTCTCGAGTGAAGTGGGCCGCGTTTGCCTGGCCAGGACGGCACAGCCTAGGTCTGGGCTAAAGTCAGCATTAAAAAATCAAACGGGCAAAAGCAGCACAAAAATAACACCTGGAGCGTTGCCAAATTCTGTGACCGCCTCTCTCCTCTCAGAGTCCCAAACTTTAGGTTTTTTCCCTCGGGTCTTTAACTGCCTGCACCGCGCCTCTCAGCCCGTCGGGGTGATGACCGCAGCGGCGCTTCCAGCCTTGGGATTCCCATTCCTTGCCCTCTTCCCCTGCCGTTGTGGCTTCATGGGGGGCTCGGCGGGTGCTGTCGGGGTGCCTGGTGTCATGTGATGACGCTGGGCTCTGTCCAGCCGCGGGAGCTGCCCTGCTTGCTGCTGGAGAGGCTCTGCTTGGGCAGGGCTCGCAGTCCGAACAGGCGGCAGGCGGCCACGCGGTACTTCCTGGACATGATGTTGTACAGGATGGGGTTGATGGCTGCGCTAAGGTAGAAGAGGACAAAGGACACCAGGTTGCAGTACTGGCTGATCACTGCTATCTCCAGGGATCCGGCTTCGAAGGATTTGGAAAATAAGTACCGTCCTACGTGAAAAGGCAACCAGCAGAGTATGAACGCAAATACCACCACAACTAAAATAAAAACAGCAGAAGAGAGTGTGTTAAGTGTGAGTATCAACATACAGGTGATTAACATTCTGTTCTGCAGCTCTGTTCCTTTAACGAATTAATCTCAAAGTGTGAAAATGCCTCCTCTAAGCTTTCAGTTGTGTCTCAGTACATTCTCTGAGAGTATGAATTGGTGATGCTTAATACACTTGGATCATATCTAAACAGGCTGCCTGAACATTGCCCAACTAATCTGTTGTAGCTAACTTCTGACCTATAAAACCTATGTTTGCATCAACAGACTGTTAAAGAGTCCAAATGGTGACAAAATATAACTATCTGTCATCTGCAGTGTTTAAGAAAAGCAAATTATATGTGATAGACTCAACACTGCGGTTTATAATGAAAAATGTAATCACTGGGAAGCAAAATTGTTAAAGGCAAAGGCCCCAGAATAAAACATGGAATGGGAACTTGTAGAGCACATATGCCAAGATGAGAAGAGGACTAGGCAGCATGGACTGGACTCACTGACCAGCTTCCTATCAAAAAATCCACTCTGTTAAAAGATGCTTCTGGAACTTGTAGAGCACATATGCCAAGATGAGGAGAGTAGTTCATCCCTCCAGTTTGTCCATTTTTTGGAACATGATTTACTCCCAAGAACAGTAAAACTAAATGTGTAGTATATAACTACATAATTATAGTTATACAGTATATCTGTAATATTGTATTACTAACGTGGTTGTATTTACATGTAAATACATGTCTGTAGAATAATGGGAATGTGTGTATATCTGTATACACACATGAGATACTGGCCCATTGGAATTTTCATCTGAGAGAAAGGGAAACAGTTTCTGTTCATTTCCTGTGCGCCTTTGACCTTCATTATTTTTCATATTGCTCTGAGTGTATCTATTAATATATTACAGAGAGAAAAACCAGAAAACTCGAGCAAGGGTTTCTGATACTCTTAAGCAATTTTTACAGTTAACCTGTTCATGGAATCACAGAACTGTGTGGGTTGGAAAGGAAATAAAGAAAATCTTTTTCCAAGCCCCCTGCTTTCAGCAGAGACACCTTACACGAGACCAGGTTGTTCAAAGTCCAGTTTAACCTGGCCTTGGTGGGCAGGTTGTGTTAGCAACCTGCTTGTGTTAGTTATCCTCATACCACATCTCAGAAGACAATGAAATTCAAATTACTGGGAGGAATAGTCATAATACCAAAAATTCTGCAGCAGCATTCCCAAGTTTTAAAAGATGCTTTTGCAGGACTTGTGGTGGAGTGGAAAACACCAGAGCTTGAAGTTCAGAATAGGTTTTCCAGCTCTGCATCTTCTGGAGCCAACCACTTCCAGTTTTCCCTCACTATCTTCACTACAAAATTCAGATGATTCCCTAGCTCACATGGGGATTTGAATCCATGTAATGAATATTGTAATGAATAATGTAATGATGGTCACTATGAATGAGCAGAGTTTAAGTAGCTCACATGGGGATTTGAATCCATGTAATGAATATTACCATGATGGTCATTATGAATGAGCAGAGTTTAAAGCACAGTCTATTATGACTAGAATTTTCAGCACACATAGGCATGCAATATCCCTAGTCAGGCTTTTGACAGTTTTATTTTCATGCATGCAGAAACCCATGGATTTCAATAGGAATGGGATGTGATAGCTCCTTTGCAGATCAGACTATACATTTAGGTGTTTAATTTCAGTCCCAGAAGCATAACCTGTCTTTACAGTTAAAAGAACCTCTGATGCTAATCCCATTTACTTGATGTTCCATGACTTGATAAAGCCTCAGAAAGCACCTTCTAAATTTTAAGCAGAACTTTAACACCAGTGACACGGCATTGAGCATCTGCTGCCACTGAGCCCTCACTAACTTCTTCCCATCTTTCTATCAGGCATCAGACTGTTATCATTTAGGGAATATTGGCTCTCTGTCAGAGGAGAGTCTTGCCACTGCCTGGCTGTTCTCAGACCTTGTAAAAGGAAAAAAAGTGCCTGAAATATTGCAATGCTTGTGGCAACACTTCAGAGCAGAAATAAGCATTTTTTATTTCAAAATTCTTTTCAGTTAAGTATATGGAAATATAAGCATGGTAGTAATATATGTAATTTACTCATAGTCAGTGGAAGTTCATAATCCTGAACCTCTAGAAGTGTGAGCAATTAATTACTTTCAAGGTCACGCTTACCAGACTGAAGTAATTCTATTGATCATAAAACGTAGCTGAAAGGGCATAAAGAATGCTGTGGGTTTTATTATTCTTTCTGCTGTTGCATAGTAATAAATTGGGACATGAACAAAAAGATCAGATAGGCTCATATCTGATAATTAAGGTACTTAGGACTCACTGCCAGCTCTTGTCTGCCTCATTAGCCCACCACTTCAACCCTGCTGAAAGGAGCCTGTGAAAGCTTCTTCCTGCAGAGCATCTTGTCCCCCCCAAATCCACGGGATGACTTGCACTGCAGAGGACTTTTGGCTTGGGTAAAAGTACGCAGCAGCAGCAGCAGGATTCTGCAGTTTTCAGACACCAAACTGCAGGACAACTTTTTGGGTTTGTGTTTCAAACTGCCACTACATGCACAGACTTAGTTAAATGTTAAAACTTGTGTTTCCACGTGCCAACCACAGGTGCTGTTTAAAGCATTCAGCAGTGTCGATACACAAAGTTAGGAATGACAGTGTTTGTTGTCCTGATCCTGTTTTCTGACAGTCTGTGAGATTGTGCAGCATCACAGACCCCAAAGGAGACTCGGTGCTCATGGTTCAGCATATCCTGGGGTTTTGCTAATATAAAAATGCAGATTAATTTTCATAAGCTTACACAGCCACGGTAGGAAATAACCCCAATTTGATAAAACCTTGATACTCTTTTCCTATGAATCTTAGTGCACATCATGCCCTGCCTGGCTGGCTGTAGTCTGCAGCTCAACTTCATGGCTTGAGAAAGGGTTTGGTTTTGTTTAAAAATGAAATAAACTGTTCTCTGTAAATAACATTGGTATCCACAACCAAAGAGCAAAAATGCTCAAAAATCTCCAGGGCACAAGCTAATTATAACTGTAGTATTTGTCCTTGTCAGGGATTCTTACTAATTTTTGTTTAACTGTTTGGGAGTCCCCAGCTCAAACCAGTTAGAAATAAATCTAAGGGAGAAGCAGAGTTATCCTACAGCTACCCTGAGGTTTAGCCTTTTGATGAAACGTTTTCTTTCCCTTGGAAGGAGCTATAGTAAACTATCAGAGAGCTCCCTGTCTTTTTCTCTCTCTCACACACACACAAGCACACACATCCTTTTGCAAAAACAGAGCAAGAGGACTCGTACCTAACATTTTCACAGTTTGCTTGTTGTTCTTATCCCTGATGGCAGTGTTTGGACCGATGTTCTTTCTCTTCCTCCTCCAGAGCTTCCTCCCGATGAGGCTGTAGAGCACGGTCAGGCAGAACACGGGCAGGAAGAAGAAGATGCTGGAGGTCCAGACCATGATGGTGAGCAGCCCCGAGCGGATGGCGTACTCTGTGGCTCGGCACTCGTTGGTGCTCAGGGGGTTCGTGCCGTTCTCGTGCTCGACCCCCACCAGGATGAAGATGGGGCCGGCGCTGATGAAGGAGATGGCCCAGAGGAAGAGGATGACCAGCTTGACCTTCCCCTTGGTGATGATGACTTTAGCTCGCAGGGGGAAGCAGATGGCGACGTACCGCTCCACGCTGAGCGCCGTGATGTTGAGGATGGTGGAGTAGGTGCAGCTCTCGCTGATGAACTGGAAGAGCTTGCAGAGGAGGTTCCCGAAGTTCCAGGGCCGGTACTGCCAGAGGCGGAAGAGGTCCAGGGGCATGCAGAGGAAGATGAGCAGGTCGGAGAAGGCCATGCTGGACAGGTAGAAGTTGGTGGTGGTCCTCATGTCCCGGAACCGCGACACCACCAGCATGGTCATGAGGTTGCCGACGATCCCGATGACGAAGAGCAGGACGCAGGCGACGGTGATGCCGGTGAGCACGGGCACGGGGAACAGGTGCAGCGGGGGCTCGGCGCCCGTCCGGTTCTCCGCGCCGCGGCCGCCCGCGCTCCCCTCCCGCATCCTGGCGCCGCGGGCTGCGCATCCCCGCCCGGCGCGGCGCGGCCCAGCCCCGC